>NC_091063.1:132594811-132904041 GCF_000393655.2 Nicotiana sylvestris
TTGAAAGATCCCTGCTTTCTTTTCTTTTGTTTGATAGGTGTATATGATGGATCTTCACTTAACTTATGAGTCATTACTTCCGGAGGTATTCCTGTCATATCAGAATGGGACCACGCAAAACAATCCACGTTAGTTTTCAAAAATTCAATTAACTTACCTTTCGTTTCGTGACTTAGGTTGGCTCCAATGTAGACTTTCCTTTCAGGCCATTGTAAGAATAGTTCTACAGCCTCCAATTCTTCAATCGTCATTTTGATGTTTTCATTTTCTTCCGGTTCTTGGATGGAATCAAGCCTCGAGTCTACATCTGTCTGCCCATGTTCAGTTGAGGCTTGTGTTGCAGCATCCTCAACTAAATTCTGTAATTGCTATTTTTCTTCATTTTTTGGGCTTGAATCTGCTACGGAGTTGATGCTCCTAGATGTCTGTTGATCACCACGGATTTGATGTATCCCCCATTGTGAAGGGAATTTAATAACTTGATGCAGAGTAGATGGAACATCATCCATTTCATGAATCCATGGTCTACCGAGAATCATATTATAAGCCATATCCATTTCTACCACCTGAAATTTCGTATCTTTGACAACTCCCTCTGCGAATGTTGTAAGTACTACCTCCCCTTTTGTTACGACGCTTGAATTATCAAAGCCAGATAAAGTATGCGCCTTGGGTACCAGCTTATCTTCAGTTTGCATCTCATTTAATACTCTTAGCAAAATGATGTTCACGGAGCTACCTGGATCAATCAAAACTCGTTTCATGTTAGTGTCATGTACAAGTAGAGATATTATCAGTGCATTGTTGTGTGGAGTGTAGACATGTGATTTTTGACCCTCCCCAAGATTTTTTATATTTTAGCACGTAAATATTTAATTTAGGCCTAATATAGCTATTTCAACTCATTTTTACTCTTTTACTTTTATTTTATTACAAAAAAACAGAAATTACAAAAAATAGGCTCATTAATATTTTGTAGTCAATTTTTATCTTGAAAAATACCAAAAAAATAGTTTTGATTTAATGGTCAGTCTTTTTTCTTTAATAATTATTTTTACTTAAGTAGAGCAAATTAATATTTTTGATAATACTTTTAGTTAATTAAGCTAATTTTAAACATAACTAGTCATAAAGGCCCAAGTTTCTAGCCCATTCCTTAAGCTCAATATCCAATACTCAGAAGACCTAGTCTGATGAACTTTCTCTTAGGATAGAAATCTTGGTCTGATGAATTTTCTCCTAAGGTAAAACCTAGTCTGATGAACTTTCTCCTAGGATAGATGTCTTACTCTGATGAATTTTTCTCCTAAGATAGAAAACTTAGTCTGATGAATTTTTCTCCTAATATAGAAAACCTAGTCTGATGAATTTTCTCCTAGGATCAAAATCTTAGTCTGCTGAATTTTCTCCTAGGATAAACATCTTAGTTAGATGAATCTTTCTCCTAAGATACCAAAAAAAACAAAAAATAAGGGAAAAAGGACCTAGTCTGATGAATTTTCTCCTAGGATTAACGTCTTAGTCTGATGAATCTTTCTTCTAAGATAGAAAACTTAGTCTGACGAATTTTCTCCTAGGATATTTTGAAAAAAAAGAAGTCTAAATTTGAAAAAAGAGAGGGGTCAATTTTTAGTTTTCTTAAGTTATCAATGTTTAGTTTTCTTGCAATCAGGGGTCCCGCAAGCTTACTTTATAGTTTTTCGCAGGCTCAATCACTTTTAGGAGACGTACATCCTAGTCTAGTCTTTAGTTTAATCATTGCATCAATAGTATAAGTGGTTTACAATATTGCTAACAACTCACAAATCTTCCTAGTGCAAACTGGGGAAGAAAGTTTCGTTTGTTTTGTTGGTTTTGATTGCAGGCACCCACATGGAAAAAAAGGGAACACAGAAAGTTTCAGCAATCAGGCGCTCACCTGGAGAACAAGGGAAAACGGTTCCAGTTTCAAAGGAAGACAGGTCAAGTTCAGTAATCAGGTGCCCACCTGGAGAACAAGGGAAGATAGTTCAAGTTTCAAGGAAAAGCAATTTTGAAGGAAGACAGTTCAAGTTTCAAGGGAAAACAGTTCGAGTTTCATGGGAAAACAGTTCAAGTTTCAAAGGAAGTCAGTTCAAGTTCAGCAATCAGGCGCCCACCTGGAAAAAAAGGGAATACAATTCAAAATGCAATTCAGGTCAGCAACAAAAGAAGCTCGTGTCAAGAATGCGAGTCAGCAGTCCGAGATGATCAACAGAAGTTTGTCACAATCCAAAAAAAAATGAAAAAAAACAACAACAAAAAGAAAGATAAAAAGTGAATCCAAATGTAGAAGTTAATGAAAGATGTGAGCTGCTCAAGACAGGGCTGAGGTCACAAGCTCTGCATTTCCCGTCTTGGTTTGAAAAGCTGAAGAAGATTAAACCAACACCTGCGGCTAACAAGCATCAAGATTCAGATCAGGGTCCGCATGAAGAACCAACCAAGACTCAAGATCAAGTTTCAGAAGACTCATAGATAGGAATCTTGTAACTGGTAGCTGATAGGCTTAGTTAGTCTTTTTTATTTTTGGTTTTGATGTAATAACGGGACCGCGGACCGGAACCTCAGTGGAACGGCACCTCGACCGGCTCTCCACCTCAGTATACTCCATCACTATTTTTACTTCTAAACTACACGTGGCCTGATTCTTTTATAGACAAGGATATGTAGGCAGCTCAGATACCAGGGTTCGGTCACATTTTCCTTTCTTTTAGCTTTCGGTTTCCCTAAAATAAGGGTCAGGTCAAAAAACCTGTCTAGTCATTCTTTGTCTGAAAACTCTTCGCGTTTCCAGTCAAAGAGGGGCAGCTGTAGAGATGTGATTTTTGACCCTCCCCAAGATTTTTTATATTTTAGCACGTAAAATATTTAATTTAGGCCTAATATAGCTATTTCAACTCATTTTTATTCTTTTACTTTTATTTTATTACAAGAAAACGGAAATTAAAAAAATAGGCTCATTAATGTTTTGTAGTCAACTTTTATCTTGAAAAATACCAAAAATATTGTTTTGATTTAATGGTCAGTCTTTTTTCTTTAATAATTATTTTTACTTAAGTAGAGCAAATTAATATTTTTGATAATACTTTTAGTTAATTAAGCTAATTTTAAACATAGCTAGTCATAAAGGCCTAGGTTTCAAGCCCATTCCTTAAGCTCAATATCCAATACCCATTAAGCTAATCCTAGGGACTCTTCTAGACTCTTCTTTAAAACAAAAATAAATAAAAAGACTCGAAGGACCTAAGAGCAAATACACAAAATATAAACCTAGACTCTAGGACCTAGATATATAGACCTAACGCCTAATAAGCTTGAAAAAAAAGAGAAGAGGAGGAGCGGCGATTCCAAAAAAGGAAAAGAAGAACACCATCCATTTCAGTAGCTAAAGTTTTTTAGCCATTTTGATTTTCTCGTAAACAAGACCAAAAGGAGACCCAAAAATCGAGATGGCCATTCTTGAATTCTCAAAACACACACACGACAAAGAATATAAGCTTTTCTGAAGAACAAAAATCGAGATGGCCATTCTTCAATTTTGTACATAGACACTATTCTGATCTACACTGAAATCTGAGGCATCCGTCGAGGTCGCCGGTGAGGTATTTATAATTTTTACCCCTTTGATCTTCCTATGATTTTTGAGTATCAGTAATTGTATTGTTGAAGAACTGAAGTCGTATTTGGACCGTTGGAACTGTCTGCCTGCTTGTTCTGTGTATAAATGGATCTATATTTTGTTGAGATACATGACAATTGTGTGTTCCACTTGCTCTACTGTTATGCGATTGATCACTTTTCTAATGTTTGAGAATTGGCTAATCGTGTGACTCTTACGAAAGGTTGGTTGTTGCTTCTTGGCAGTGATTCGTTGGTTTGATAAAATAATTGCGCTTTGAACTTGTGATGTTGCAGTAATCTGCTTTTGAGTGTTAATCATTAATTTTCCTCAAAGTTCTGAAGCTAACGAAGTAAATTTTTGTTACTGATTTGTTGGTTTTTTTAGTTATTGGAATGGAAGTCAATAAAGTTGAATACTTTTCCCAATCCATTAATTGTTCAACCGTTTGAGGAATAAAGATAACTTTTTTTTTTAATTACTTAGTTGTTGATTTTCAGTTGTTGGGATGAAAGTAAAATAATTTGATTGGTATTCACCATGATCTTACTATCCGGACCTCAATTTTTGTTCTCTAAGCTTTTTAAATCAATTTATTTAGAATATAATCCTAAAGCAAAATCAGCTATCCGAATAGACTCCAATTATTTAGAATTTTGACGCGATTCGCAATGTGTACAAAACATACGAGCGCGCGTCATCGCGACTTGTTCAAACTAAAATTCGGGGGTGCATTTCATGTTACCCGATTCTAATTTCCAACAAGGTAAATAAAGTGTGTCGTGAACCGCGGGTGCATTTCATGTAGAGTGGCTTATGATGTGTTTTACATAACCTTGAGATTTCCTGAAATAGTAAAAGCAGTTTCAAAAGTTAAAATACACATAGGTTCAAAAGTATTTTAAAATCAAATAAATAGGCCGATAATAACAGTTGAGCGACCATGCTAAAACCACGGAACTCGGGAATGCCTGACACCTTCTCCCGGGTTAACAGAATTCCTTACCCGGATTTCTATGTTCGCAGACCATAAATAAGAGTCAACTTCCCCGATTCGGGATTTTAAACCGGTGACTTGGGACACCACAAATTATCCCAAGTGGCGACTCTGAATTTGAATAAATAATCCCGTTTCGATCATTGTCACTTTAAGTTGAAAAAAACTCCCTTATGCTCCCTTCCGGGATAGTAAAAAAATAGGTATGACATGGAGTTAGCACGCCGTATGCATCAGCATCATCATGTAATACTTTCTTCCTCCAATACATGTCGGACCCGTTTCCCGTGTGTAACTATAACCTTTGAAATTTTCTTGGCTGTCGTGTATGTCACGCCGTTAATTTCTTCTCCCCTGCTTATAACATTGACGGTCCTTTTTGGAGAAATAGGTTTAAGGGGCTCCTGCTTGTTCTTCATGCATGCTTGTTTACCTTTTTCACTAAACAATTCAGTAAGATATCTTTGTTTTAATAAATGGTCAACTTCACCTTGCAGCAATCTACAATCTGCCGTTTTTTGACCATGATCATTATGAAACTCGCACCAGAAATTAGGATTTCGTCTATTTGGATTTGATCTATTTCTTTTGGCCACCGCACCTTATCACCCATGCTTCTTAATACTGCTACTAATTCTGATGTGCTGACATTGAAATTGTAACCGCCAAATTTTGCCTTCGAGCTTCTGTCATTATCTCGCGTCTTTCGTGCATTTCGCTCTTTCCCAAACCTTGACGATGAGCCCGACTCTCTATTTCTAGATCTATGATCATACCTTGGATTGTCTTAATTTGAACGTGAGTCTCTTCCTATTGGACCCATGTAAGGCTCGTATCTATTTTTACCGGACCTTTTTTCAGTTTCAGCATGTCTCGAACTTACCCTCTCTTCTTTTTGAGACTGGGAGATGGTATCTTCTTCTATCCTCAGCTTCGTGTTGTATCTATTGTAAACATCATTCCAATTTGTCACTGGGAATTCGCGTAGACTTTTCTTGAGTCGTCTCGTGGCTTTTGAACTTTTCTCATTTAAATTACTGGCAAAAGCCATAGCTGCCCAGTTATCAAGTGCGTGTGGTAACATAATCCTTTCACGCTGGAATCTGTCCACGAATTCTCTAAGCAGTTCTGAATCTCCTTGCTTTATTTTGAATATATCTTCCATTCTTTTTTTGATTTTTTGAGCTCCCGAATGTGCTTTGATAAATGAATATGCAAGCTCAGCAAAAGAATGTATAGAATTTTCGGGCAAAAGAGAATACCATGTTAAAGCTCCCTTAGTGAGTGTTTCACTGAATGTTTTGACCAACACTGATTCAATTTCTTGTTTGGTTAAATTGTTTCCATTCACGCCAGTTGTGAATGCAATCACGTGATTTCGTGGATCAGTTGTGTCATCATATTTTGGAATGTCGGGCATCTTGAATTTCTTCGGAATCGGCAGAGGAGCAGCACTGGGCTTCCAAGGTTGTTGTGAATATTTATCCATATCTATTCCCTTGATTACAGGCGGTACTCCCGGTATTTGCTCTATGCGATCGCTTTGCTCCTTGAGCTGTTTCTGCAAGGTTAATACTAAATTTTGTAAATCAGAATTAACTATGTTACCCAATTCTCTATCATGAGACTCACTGGGAGTTCCACCACTGCCTGAATTAACGAGTCTAGAACGTGGGTTTTCCAAAGTATTACTATTCGGAGTTGGTGTTGGAGGTGCAACCGGCAACTGACTGGTAAAATCCTGGAGAGCGTTATTTACCTGTTGAGCAATTAATTTCTTCATAGCGTCATCGAGTGCTTGTTCGCAACTCTGTCATTTTAATTTGCTTCAAATCCGTCTGGAGTCCCCTCTCGTGATTGTCGCTGAGAATGGTGTGGCGAAGGAGGTGGAGTTCTGTCATCCGCATCATTCACTTGATGATGTGGATCTTGAGGTGGTAAATTGTGTTGGTTATTGTCGTTGACATTCGACATGGTCGTTTTTTATGAAAGAATTGATTTGGAAAGCAGATGATTATCACACACTAGAGGTCCCCGGTAACGATACCAATTTGTTTAACCAAATATAGGGATTTCGATCATATCTTAATTTTAGAAAAACTTGGGTTACTGATAATCAAATATAAATAGAAAATAATTGATGTAAATAATAACTGAATAGAAAGTAAAGTAAATTAGTATATTTCGATAGTATTTCGTGTCCTTACAAATGTTCAGCCCTCACCTCTTATAGCTATCTCTAAGTAATACGTTTTGTTTCTCTTATAATAGAGTCTTTATGGACAATTAATAGCATTTAACGTAACGTTACTATTGGTAATCATAACTGATTCAATACAGATTCCATAACGTTTTCCGTAATTAATGCCTATTAATTACCGATAATACGTATCTATACCCTTTTGCTATTTAGGTTCATCCTTTTGATGTGACTTCTGAATATCAATAGGTTTGAGTGCCTTTCCTTTTTGTCTTCCTTGAATCTTTGTTCGTACCTGTTGAAGCTCGTGCCTCTTCAACTATCCTTTGCCAACTATCATTCTTTTACCAGTTCACATGTCATGACATGTTACCTAATAATTAATTCTTTACATGAACTTAATTTTTCCCAATACATACCCACTTTTAATAAAGGTTTTACTTGTACCCATTTTTTAAACAACTTCAGACCTCTTTTTCCTCCTCCTCCACCTTCATTTTCTTCTTCTCCTCCTTCTTCTCCTTCTTCTTCGGTGACAATGATTTTATATGGTGGTTGTGAACATATTTTAATATAGTTTATGATATTTTACAATGGTGAGCTATTATGACGCTTTATTTTTTATTATTGCTTAAGATTTCTTCTTCTTCTTTTTCTTAATTGCAATATGGATCCATTGGATTTATTGTTGTTTTGACAATTTGACAATTGGGGTTTGTTCCTGATAATATTTGGAGGTTATATTTCAAATTTGAGCTTATTTGGAGTAGATTTAGGTATTAAATCGTATATTGGATTGTTATAATTCGAAGAACAAATTTCTGTTTCTGGGCAATTTGCACTTCAGGCCTATTTTCCCTTAAGTGCATAAAAATGTTGGTTGCACTTCAGACCTTTTGGCCTTAAGTGCATCTTAAGTGTAAATTTTCACTTCAGACTTATTGGCCTTAAGTGAATGAAAACGTTTGTTGTACTTCAGACTTTTTAGCCTTAAGTGTGCATCTAAAATGCAAATTTTCACTTCAGACTTATTGGCCTTAAGTAAATGAAAACGTTTGTTGCACTTCAGACATTTTGGCCTTAAGTGCATCTGAAGTGCAAATTTTCACTTCAGACTTATTGGCCTTAAGTGAATGAAAACGTTTGTTGCACTTCAGAGTTTTTGGCCTTAAGTGCATCTGAAGTGTAATTTTTTATTCAGACTTATTGGTCTTAAGTGCATCTGAAGTGCAATTTTTCACATTAGACTTATTACCTTAAGTGCATGAAACCATTGGTTGCACTTCAAACCTATCCGGTCTTAAGTGCATTTGAAGTGCAATTTTTTCACTTCTGACTAATTTTTTTTAACTTCAGACCCGATAAGTCTGAAGTTAATCGTAAAGTTGGTACTCTTGCAAACTTTTTTGCAAAGTAGATATAGGTTTAATTGTGACCCAAAACCGGACATAAATGCAAAAGTCCCATTTCTTTATTAGAGGGTTGACCCAGGACAATGTATTTTTCAGATTATGGGTGTGCTTGGGCCATTACTAATTTACTATCAATTGAGTAGTTGGGCAATTTTTAGATACATATAATTTTTTGTACCAACTTTGCGCATATTATGGACGTAATAGTATCCTGCACTCAATGATTTAAAAACCTCAATCGATGTAAAAATAGTACGGGCTAACCAGTTTTCGGACTAATCATTTAAAAATAGCCAGTGTTTGTTAAGTCATTGAAAAATAGCCACTATTTTGCTGCAGCAGAAACTGGTCTAGCATAATATACTGGAGTTCGGTGCATCTGTGTATGAACTTCCAGGATATTATGCTAGAACTCCAACACGCGAAAAGTTCCAGCATAATATATTGGAGATTCGAGCACTCGTGGATGAACTTCCAGCTTATTATACTGGACCGATATACTTTGCTGGAACTCCAGTATATTATGCTGGAATTCTAGTATACTTATGCTGGAACTCCATTATATTATGCTGGAGTTCCAGTATACTTATGCAGGAACTCCAGTATAATATGCTGGAGTTCCAGTATACTTATACTAGAACTCCGGTATAATATACTGGAGTATTTTTCTAATTTTGAACAGTGTTTTTATTCAGATTTATCTTTACATGAAAAATAACTAAATTTCGATTACTTTTAAAAGTGTGGCTACTTTTAAATGATCACTTGTAAATCTGATTATTTTTTAATTTCTCCCTCAATCGACCTCTGCCTAGCCCAACTTTTAGTTATGGACCGTCAGCAATGTAGCCAATGATGCAAGTAAATTAATGAAGTTTTAGGCTTTAGAGTCTATTCGGCCAAGTTTATGGGAGGCCTAAATATATTCTTTTTTTGTTTTGTTTAGAAAAGTACTTTCTTAAAATTAAGGTATTTGACCAAGACGAATAAGTATTTTTGAATAGCAACGAAAGCTGTTTTCTGCTTTTAGAAAGAAGCTATAAATTTTAGCGTCTTTCAAAAGCAAAAGAAAAATTAAAAAATTAATTTTTTCTAAGGCAGAAATATCCTTATCCTAAGTTTATATTTCTCAAATTAACACTCATTAATTAACATTTTCTTTCCTCTTTTATTTCTACCATTCATTTCTTCTTTTCTTTATTTTTACCGTATTATATTCTCCTTCTAGGGATTTATGAAATAATTTTAATTTACAATGAATATTGTATTTTGAAATTGTAAGAAATAATACACCGAAAATTATATTATTGATCTACTTTAACTATAATACAAGTACCCTTATTTATAACAATGCACAATACCTACACTATTCATATTCCACATAGGACTATGCTTATTTACACAACTAACTAACTAACACTCCTCCTCAAGCCGGTGCATACAAATCATATGTACCGAGCTTGTTACATATATAACTAATACGAGGACCCGTGAGGTACTTGGTGAAGATATCTGCAAGCTGATCATTCGATTTTACAAACTTTGTAACAATATCTCCTGAAAGTATCTTTTTTCTAACGAAGTGACAATCAATCTCAATGTATTTAGTTCTCTCATGGAACACCGAATTTGATGCAATATGAAGGGTAACTTGATTGTCACACACAAGTTCCATTTGGCGGATTCCACCAAATTTTAACTCCTTCAACAACTGTTTGATCCAAACTAACTCGCATGTTGCCATAACCATTGCTCGATATTCTGCTTCTACATTGGACCGAGCAACTACATTCTATTTCTTGCTCCTCCAAAACACCAAATGGCATCCCACTAAAACACAATATCCAAAAGTAAAACGCCTATCAGAAGGTGATCCTACCCAATCAGCATCTGATATCTAACGATCTGGATATTGCCTCGATCCTCAAACAATAATTCTTTTCTGGAGCTGACGTTATATACCGAAGAATGTGGACAATTGCATCCCAATGACTATTACATGAAAAATCTATTAACCGACTTACAACACTCATAGAAAGGAAATATCAGGTCTAGTCACTATGAGATAATTTAATTTACCAACCAGCCGCCTATATCTTGCAGGATCACTAAGCGGCTCCCTCAGTCCTGGAAGAAGTTTTGAATTCGGACCCATTGGAGTATCAACAAGTCTGCATCTTGTCATTCCTGTATCCTCAAGAATGTTTAAGGCATACTTCTATTGTGAGAACACTATTTACCTTAAAAATGGTAATTACAATTAGATTTAATTTTGTGGTTCTAAAAATATGTGATTTACTTTTATGCTAGTTGTTAGGCAATAGATGCAAAGTGTGAGCTAAGAAAAAGAGATAAGAGCTTTGAAGATAATATGTTATGCAAATCGAATGGCTAGAATCGGGGCCTCGAACTGGCCTACGTCGGGCCTCGAGGTCGAGCTAAAGCGCTGGACTGGGGCTGATTGGTGAAGAAATAACAGTTCTAGGAGCCTTGACGGTGTCTCTTTATGATTAATGATGAGTAATAAATGAATAACAATTAACAAAACGCAATAAATCAAAGTAGAGACAATGGAGAATGTTTAAGTTAGAGAGCAAAGAATGTTCTCGTATTGAATATCATATGTGCAAAAAATGACAAGGGTCCCCTTTATATAGGAGGGGAATCCCAATAGAGTACATACGCATTTATTACAAAGAAAAGTAGCTAGTACAACTACTTAATAGTCTGGTACGGACTTGTACTATTCTTGCAGGCGTTGTCAGCTTTGAGCATGCGCCTTGGGAATTTCCCGCTTGTCCATGATAGCCATTGATTTATGATACCCCGAGATCGAGCATAGGGAACCCTCGGGGTCGAACATCGATCGGTGCCTCGAGCCTACTATGCTACGGAATGTTATATCGATCATATAATTAGAACGTCTGATTTTTGCCGTGTACAATCACAATACCTTAGCTAGACTAAGCGGCCTCAATACCTAAAAAATACTTTAATTTGCCTAGACCTTTAGTCTGAAAGTGTTGAAAGAGATGTTTCTTTAACTTAGTAATACTGTACTGATCATTGCTGGTAATTACAATATCTTCAACATAGACCACCAGATAAATACAAAGAATTAAAGTAGAATGCCGATAAAACACAGAGTGATCAACTTCACTACGAGTCATGCCAAACTCCTAGATAAATGTGTTAAACTTACCAAAACAAGCTCGAGGAGACCGCTTTAGACCATAAAGTGACCGACGCAAGCGACATACAAAACAATGACAATAAACACTAGATTTACCTGAAGGAAGAGGAACAAACTTCCAAGTATCACTCGCATGTAAAGCAGACATCTCGTCGATCATAGCTGTCACACCTCCTTTTCGCGCGCCCGTCCCCGAAGGGTTAAATGCGCGGGTGGAGTTTTTCCAATTTAAGTGACAATATTCGAAATGGGATTATTTATTTAATTCAGAGTCGCCACTTGGGAAAGGTTTGGTTTTGGTGTCCCAAGTCACCGGTTTATCTTGAATCCCAAATTGAGGAAATTTTCGACTTTTCCAAATGAAGTCTGCGAACCAGAAATTCTAAGTAAGGAATTCTGTTGACCCGAGGGAAGGTGTTAGGCACCCTCGAATCCCGTGGTTCTAGCACGGTCACTTAAATTGTTATAATGGCTAAGTATCTGATTTAAATACAGGTTGTGACTTATGTGCTTTTATTAAGTTTAAACCGCTTTTATTATTACCATTTATTTTATAGAATTGCAACGTCGTGAAAATGCATCTCGAACCACGTCACAGTCAATGCACCCGTAGTTGTTAATACATTTTGACTCCGTTGAGACTTGGATTTGGGTCACATCAATGTGCACCCGATTTTAAGAATATAATTTACTTAAAGTTGCGCCTAAAGAATCTAAACGCGTTATTATCTTTGGGGAAGGCAGTGGAATTCACTAAACAGTCCGTCCCAAATTCTAAGTATTTATCATGATCAATTGTTGAGGGCCCCGCAATTTGCATTTTTATTCGGCGAGGCTCGTCTCATTATTTTAGAAGGGTACCCTACAGTGGCTACATTTCTACTACGTTTATCTTTAAAGGGAAGGATGATACCGAACTTTGCTTGTTTGAGCAAATACAGACTGAATCCTTATTATGTTTGTTGAACCTAAATTTGTTTGATTACCTGATTGATTGTCCATGAGGTGAGAGTTACCTCATGCTTTGTCTTCATCGAGTGAATACGCTTATTAATCTGCTAAGTGAGATTGCAAACAAACTAACAACATGTATTGAGTTCTATTTAACAACCTCCAAATTCTATTTTAACACTCTAACCTATTTGAAATTGATAAACGAAATCGGCTGTTTATTAGGAAAATTACTACTAATTGAACTCAAGATGACTATTAGTTTTTCTCAACAATCATCACATTATTTCGAAACAAAGAATCTATACCGAAACCCGATATCGAACCTGCATTGGAACAAATAAAACTGACAGGAGAACTGGCATTCATAGCCAGACTCTTAATGTGGCTGCATGAGAGTTTGTTTGGGATACATTTATCCCAGACCTAATACCACAGATTTGTCAATTCAGTGGTCTAGGCAAAAATACATACAAGTGCCTGCCATGACTCTATGTTATACAGTCATAACTAAGCCAAACAGAGCGTTATACTGAACTGAATGTATACTAAATCAGACATGTTGTCTATGTCATACTGTCATTACTATTGAACAATGTTATCTAACAGTCCATCTCAAACAGAATGTATGCTAGTTTATACAAAGTATTTGCAGTTTGCAGTAAAAATACAATCCCAACTAACATTCGACCTATTTTTAACACCCATGTTATAACATGAACAGCTGTTCGTTTCTTTATTTCTGTTTCAACTTCAAACTTTCAACAATACAAGGTTTCAGAGGTTGTGTACCTGGAAATATTTGACAATTGAAGAAAAGGGGAGTCAGCAGAGTACAATGACAACAAAATGCAGCAGCAATCACAACACTATCAGTAGCAGCAGGGCAGAATAGCAGCAGGCAAAGCAATACAGCAAGAAACAGGCTCGAGTGCAGAAATGCCACTATGGCCAATAGAAAGCAATAGCCAAATGACAGCAACACCCAGTGGAGTAGAATCAGAACTCCAAGCAGACCAAATCAGTCGTAAACCAATGGAAAACACTTGACTAATAGACACAACTGGAACTTCAAAGAATCAGAATTGATTTCAACAAGTTGAACAACTCAAAACCCAAATAACAAATAGGAAGAAGCAATTTCTGATTGTAGATTGTATACTTTCTATCTCTTAACCTCCCTCTATCTGTGTTTTCCTAAAATCAGTTCTATCCTTTTCAATCCTCTCAGTCTAAATATCCCTCTATGTCTGTATCTCTTTGTATGTCTTTCGAGCTCTCTCTTTCAAAACTCCTCACAGTGTGTTTCCCCTTCTTCCTGTATTTTCTGATCTCCTCCCTTCATCTCTGTATGCCCATCCTTTTATAAGCCTTCATATTACCCCTTTTACAGCCTGATAGATTATCACCAATACCCCTCCCATGTGCCTCCCATTTTCCATCCCAACTTTAGCTAATTAAGTATTAGACCCCATTCACATTCCCTGGCAGATTCAACTTTTCCATTTTATTAACTAAAAGCAAGTATGGGCAGTAGAATATATCTGACAGCATATGCTGTCAAACCATTTTAAAATTGAAAGCCCTTTTATGCAGGAAAACAGGCTGTGCACAAAGCACATGAGGTGCACCAATGCACATGCTGTGCACGAGTGCACATGCCTTCCAATTCAGAATTTAAACCAAACAATCCTTTTTACATTACTGATCAATTCAAACAACTATAAGTAAACAAAAACTGGTTCTTAATTGACTCAACAAATGCTTAGCAGAAGTAAATCGATTTGTTATTGTTCGGACAGTTGAAACTAATTGACGACACATGTCGACTCGACTATATTAGCATTAACATACACAATCGTAACCAAAAATCCGACATTTAACAGTATCGACCCATAATTCGAATTATACTGACTGAGCAAAGTGGTACTCGAGGAACCAATTGCTCAGTCAACATTTGAAGCTCAATTATTGTACAACAAATACATATGTCTTATCAGAATAGGAGGGGGGGATTTTAGTCAAACAAACAGAGGTTCAGGCAAAGCGGTTGAAGCACAGTTGATAGAAGTCAAGGACAGAAAACGAACAGACCCTTACAACAATCAAACGAACCAAAACAACTAAGAAAAGAAAGAAACTCACCTTAAACCGCAAAAGATCAAAACCTTAACTCGGACTTGGTCAGGCCTTTCTTAAGGCTGAACGGACTTTAAACGAAGTGTTTCTCAGATGAGAAACACTTTGATTAAAGTCCATTAGACCTTAATCTCTTCGGTTGAACCAGTGACGGAGGAACACAAAACTTTCAAAACTTAGATCTGGGATTCAGGCTTCCCTGATCAGATTCGGACCAAACCAAGTATGGTTTGGTCATGAGGAGGGTCTGGGGAGTGTCTGGTGTGAAGCTGGGGTTGGTTGGTGTAGATCGAGTTTTGACTCGAATCTTCAAATGAAGATTCGAGGACCTGGAGGGTGATTCGAACTAAACGGTTAACAGGTCTATGTTCAGGGTGGTGAGGGGGTTCTATGGTGTTCAGGGCAAGGTCACCGGCGTTCATGCCGCCGGTTTTTCATGGTGAGGAGTACAGGGGCGGCTCTAGGGTTTGTGGGTTTGGGTGAAGACGACGAGGCTGGGGTATTGGATAGGGGGGTAGGGTACGATTATGAACTTATATAGTTAGTGGGTGGACGGATCTCGACCGTTAGATCAATTTAGATCTACGGTCTGGATCTGGTGGTTAAATGGAACGGTGTCGTTTCAAGTGTTGAGGGTTTGGGTTCGGTCCGGTTGTAAACGGGTCGGGTTCCTCAGTGGGTTGTGGGGAAGTGATCTTGGCCGTTGATCAATCTGAGATCAACGGCCCAGATCACACTGGACTAAAACGTCGTCGTTTGGACGTCCTGGGCATCAGGTGGCCTGGACCGGGCAGGCCTGGGTCTTGGGCTGTTTGTTTGGGCCAATTTTGTTAAAATTGGCCCAAGTCCGGAAGGGAAGGGGTCCTTTCTTTATTTTTATTTATTTATTTCCTTTTTCTTATTTATTTTAAAACAAAACTAAACCAAAAAATCAAATAAAAATTAAATACACACTCAATACAATTATTTGCACACACACTAAAATATTTCAAAACAGGTATAGTCAAACAAAATAAAATCACAGACGAAGATGCCTATTCATGATTTTCTATTTAACGACCGGATTACGGTTCGAATTATGCAGGACACATATATATTTTTTTTTTAATTTTGTTTTAATAAAGTAAATAAATAAAAATGGGCCGAAATCACAAATAAATCAACAAGGTGCCGCACAGAAATCCAAAAATTGTACAGCAGGGCCAATTATTATTTTTTATTTCTTTTTGGAGCGATTGTCGTGCGAAACAAAAATCACGTGCTCACAGCTGCCCCTCTTTGTTCGGAAACACGAAGGGTTTTCGTGCAAAGATAAAGTGAGCGTGTATGAGCGATTTTTGCCTATAGACCACTCCGTATGAAGCATGTTTTTTTTGAAAGATCTGACCGAATCTTGCTTCAAAGATTTCCTACATATCCTGGGCTAAACAGGAATCAGGTCAATGTAGTTCGAGAAGTTTTGGTAGCTGGGACTACCATGGGATTGCAATGCTTGCTGCTATTGCTGCTGCTGTTGTCACTGCTACGTTACTGACCGCCTTATTACAACCAAACGAAAATTGGAAACTGAACTAACTACTTATATGCATTTCAACTGCTAGTTACAAGATTCCTATCTATGATTCTTTTACGACTTGATCTTGGGTCTTAGCTGATTCTGCTTGTAGACTCCGATCTGAATCCTGATGCTTGCGAGTTGCGGCGACCTGTTTAATCTCTGGGATACTGAGTGAGACGCGATTGGCAGGGTTTAGGACCTTAGTCAAATGTTGGAGTCGATCATGCTCTCCATTCACTCTGATATCTCGGGATGTCTTCTTTTGTCTTTTTCTTCTTTGATTCTGAGTTGAGACTCATCTTGTGGGTCATTTCGATCCGTGTGGCTCGAGGTTAGACCTGCGGGAGAAAACAAACGGACGAAATTTTCTGCCCCAGTTTCACTAGGAAAATTTCGTTAATTATTCACCAGGAAGTTCATAAAATTGATGAAAGAGGATATGCATGCTCAGTTCAGGGTTGGAGCCCTAATACCGACTAGATGGGGAAAGGTTCAGTTTAGGGTTTAAAACCCTAAAGCTGATTGCGTGAAAAAGCTCAGTTTAGAGTCTAAAACTCTAATGCTGGCTGAAAAAATTCAGTTTAGGGTTTAAAACCCTAATGCTGACTAAAAGGAAAATTCAGTTTAGGGTTTAAAACCCTAATGCTGATTGCATGAAAAAGCTCAGTTTAGAGTTTAAAACTCTAATGCTGGCTGGAAGGAAAAAGTTCAGTTTAGGGTTTAAAACCCTAATGCTGACTAAAAGGAAAATTCAGTTTAGGGTTTAAAACCCTAATGCTGATTGCATGAAAAAGCTCAGTTTAGAGTTTAAAACTCTAATGCTGGCTGGAAGGAAAAAGTTCAGTTTAGGGTTTAAAACCCTAATGCTGACTAAAAGGAAAATTCAGTTTAGGGTTTAAAACCCTAATGCTGATTGCATGAAAAAGCTCAGTTTAGAGTTTAAAACTCTAATGCTGGCTGAAAGGAAAAAGTTCAGTTTAGGGTTTAAAACCCTAATGCTGACTAAAAGGAAAATTCAGTTTAGGGTTTAAAACCCTAATGCTGATTGCATGGAAAAGCTCAGTTTAGAGTTTAAAACTCTAATGCTGGCTGAAAGGAAAAAGTTCAGTTTAGGGTTTAAAACCCTAATGCTGACTAAAAGGAAAATTCAGTTTAGGGTTTAAAACACTAATGCTGATTGCATGGAAAAGCTCAGTTTAGAGTTTAAAACTCTAATGCTGGCTGAAAGGAAAAAGTTCAGTTTAGGGTTTAAAACCCTAATGCTGACTAAAAGAAAAATTCAGTTTAGGGTTTAAAACCCTAATGCTGACTAAAGGAAAAATTCAGTTTAGGGTTTAAAACCCTAATGCTGACTGCATGGAAAAGCTCAGTTTAGAGTTTAAAACTCTAATGCTGGCTGAAAGGAAAAAGTTCAGTTTAGGGTTTAAAACCCTAATGCTGACTAAAAGGAAAATTCAGTTTAGGGTTTAAAACCCTAATGCTGACTAAAAGGAAAATTCAGTTTAGGGTTTAAAACCCTAATGCTGATTGCATGAAAAAGCTCAGTTTAGAGTTTAAAACTCTAATGCTGGCTGAAAGGAAAAGTTCAGTTTAGGGTTTAAAACCCTAATGCTGACTAAAAGGAAAATTCAGTTTAAGGTTTAAAACCCTAACGCTGATTGCATGGAAAAGCTCAGTTTAGGGTTTAAAACCCTAATGCTGGCTGAATGAAAGAGTTCAGTTTAGGGTTTAAAACCCTAATGCTGACTAAAGGAAAAATTCAGTTTAGGGTTTAAAACCCTAATGCTGACTAAAGGAAAAATTCAGTTTAGGGTTTAAAACCCTAATGCTGATTGCATGGAAAAGCTCAGTTTAGGGTTTAAAACCCTAATGCTGATTGCATGAAAAAGCTCAGTTTAGAGTTTAAAACTCTAATGCTGGCTGAAAGGGAAAAAGTTCAGTTTAGGGTTTAAAACCCTAATGTTGACTAAAAGGAAAATTCAGTTTAGGGTTTAAAACCCTAATGCTGATTGCATGAAAAAGCTCAGTTTAGAGTTTAAAACTCTAATGCTGGCTGAAAGGAAAAAGTTCAGTTTAGGGTTTAAAACTCTAATGCTGACTAAAAGGGAAAATTCAGTTTAGGGTTTAAAACCCTAATGCTGATTAAAAGGAAAATTCAGTTTAGGGTTTTAAAACCCTAATGCTGATTGGCTGGAGATAAAGCTCGAGAATACTACACGATCTATTTTTGAGTTTTCTTGTTTCAATAGAAGATAAAAGGGAGTTTTGCGGGAACTTACCTTTTGAGTGAATTCCTTATTGCCAAAATGTTTCTTGTACCCGTGTACCTTCTTCTTTGGGCGACACCCGCTTCTTGCATGGTTGTCTTGGATCATTCCTGTTTCAACTTTTCAGACAAAGAACAATTGTTAGTTCGGAAACGACGGTTGGTTCGGTGACCTTGATCGTTCCCAATTGCTTTGTTGCGTCTCTATTTCTGTTGCGAAGTCCCGCCATTGATTTGATTCGAATGGCGAAACCTTTAGACTGCTCAGGCTTGTATTTCCGGATTCTGTGATGATTTGCCTCGTAAGGCCTATTTTTTTCTTTTTGTTCCGTTTTGATTGAAGGTTCTCAACGGGGATTTTATTGGAGGTGTTCTGTGGGAACTTGTACAAAAGGAAGCTATGTGGGGGGGGAATATTTACAAAGTGGATTCTTTGTGCGGATTCTGTACAATGGGGTATGCTGGGTTTTTGTTTCAAAACGGGCTTCCCAGGGTTTGTTGGGGTAAGCTTGTTGGGGAATATTTACAAAAGGACTCGCTGGGGATGTGCTGATGAAATTCCAACGGGGATTTTTTTTATACTGGGGGGACTTTGTGGGAGATTGTACAAAAGAGAAACTCTGTGGGGTTTTGTACAGGGGGAGACTCTGTGGGGATTTGTCCGAAGGTGGACTTGCTAGGGAAGATTTCAAGATTTCTCTCTTTCTTCTTTACTCCGAAACACTATCAAACGTCATGATTCATCATGATTGGGTAATCATATCAACGAGATGAGGCGCTTTCCTTCATGAGACGGGATTCTGTGCAAACAAACCTGCCACCTGTCCTTTCCGGTGTGTCCTGAACTCGGGGTTAAAATGCAAAAGGGATTCGGGAAGAAACAAAGAAAGGGGAAAACAAATCAGAAAAGGAATACCCTTTTCGGGACGAGAGAGACTTATCTGAGGAAGATAACGCTGGCTTTAAATGACATGACATGCTCTTTGGACTGGACGTCTGACCTTCTAAGAGCTTGCGTTTTCCTGAACCAGAACGGATCTTTGTGATTCCAAACTGGTGGCACTCTGCCGAAACTTTCTTGGGGTGGCGTCATTCTTTTTCGGCCAACAGCGCCCTTTGCGGGTTTTCGCTGGCTGACCTCTCTCATTTCTCTTCCTATCATCGCTTGATAGCGCTCTTTGCGAGTTTTTACTAAACAAGCTCTCTCATTTTGGTTTCTCTACTCCCGTCGCCTCGTGGTGCCCGAAGGTTTTCACCGCCGTGACTCTCTCATTTTATCTCTGTCAATTCAGAGTGTGCCGGTTTCCATTTGTGGTGCTTATTGGTTTCCCACCGTATTTGGGAATTGATTTGAAGGCTTGTGCTTGGTAAAGAAAGGTAGATGATACTAGCTTCTCAAGTGCTCGACGTGCCCCGATTTTCAATTTCAGGGTGAATGGGATCTTATTGTTGGTGTGACTGAACCTCAGGGAGAGGCTGCCTACGTATCCTTTCGGAATCAAGTCAAACGTAGTTCAGGCCTCAATCAAATTTTGTTTTTGTTTTCTTTATTTGTTTTTTTTTTGTTTTTTTTTTTTTTATTTTTCTTCTTTTTTTTTCTTTTTGTAGAGAGGGTTGGGTAGTGTTTGGGGAGTAGTGGGGAATAAAACCTTCGCCATTTTCAAACGTGTCAGGACCACTGGAGTATGATTTAGACGTAGTACCTCTTGACTGCATCTGCATTTACTGCTGTGTCGGGGTCATTTCCTTCGATATCACCTAAATACAATGCTCCTCTTGGCAATATTTTCCTTACGATGTATGGGCCTTTCCAATTTGGGGCGAACTTTCCTTTTGCTTCTTCATGATGCGGCAGAATACGCCTTAGTACCAGCTGACCTACTTCAAAATTCCGGGGTCGGACTTTCTTGTTGTAAGTACGGGCCATTCTTCGTTGGTATAACTGTCCGTGACAAACCGCGGCCATTCGCTTTTCATCAATCAACGTCAATTGCTCTAACCGAGTCTTAACCCACTCGCTGTCCTCGATTTCTGCTTCGACAATGATTCGAAGTGAAGGAATCTCTACCTCTGCCGGTATTACGGCCTCGGTCCCATAAACCAAAAGATAAGGAGTCGCTCCCACCGATGTGCGTACCGTAGTGCGGTACCCCAATAATGCAAAAGGTAACTGCTCATGCCACTGTCGGGAACTTTGTATTGTTTTCCTCAAAATCTTCTTGATGTTTTTATTTGCAGCTTCCACAGCACCATTGGCTTTCGGCCGATAAGGAGTAGAATTCCTATGCGTTATCTTGAACTGCTCGCATACATCTCCCATCAAGTGACTGTTCAAGTTTGCTGCATTATCTGTAATGATAGTCGCAGGAATACCGAAACGACAGATAAGATTTGAGTGCACAAAATCTACTACAGCTTTCTTAGTGACCGACTTGAGAGTGACAGCTTCTACCCATTTTGTGAAGTAATCGATGGCAACCAGTATAAACCTGTGTCCATTCGAGGCCTTTGGTTCAATTGGTCCAATGACGTCCATGCCCCAGGCGACAAATGGCCAAGGCGCAGACATGGGATGCAGTTCCGTGGGAGGTGCATGAATCAAATCACCGTGCACCTGACACTGATGACATTTCCGAACGAAGCTGAAGCAATCCTTTTCCATGGTCATCCAGTAATAACCTGCTCTAAGGATTTTCTTCGCTAAGACATACCCGTTCATGTGAGGTCCGCACACACCTGCGTGTACTTCGTGCATGATCTTTCTCGCTTCCTCGATATCGACACATCTGAGGAGATTGAGGTCCGGGGTCCTCTTATACAACAATTCGCCGCTCAGAAAGAAACCACTTGCATGTCGCCTAATGGTCCTTTTTTGATCTCTAGTAGTGTGCTCGGGGTATTCTTGTGTCTTCAGGAATTTCTTGATGTCATGGTACCAAGGCTGCGTATTTGATCCCGCCTCGATTACATTGCATTAACCGTGTCTTTCCTTGATTTGGATTTCCAAAGGATCGACGTGGGCGTTGCCCGGGTATGGCAGCATTGAAGCCAAAGTAGCAAGTGCATCTGCCAGTTCATTATGACACCTCGGAATATACCTGAACTCTATTGATGTAAAGCGCTTGCTGAGGTCCTCTATATGTTGTCGGTATGGGATAAGTTTGACATCCCGAGTTTCCCATTCGCCTTTAGCTTGCCGGATGATCAGGTCAGAGTCTCCCATAATCAGCAAGTCTTCGACATCCTGATCGATTGCCATATGCATGCCCATAATGCAGGCTTCATACTCGGCTGTATTGTTTGTGCAAAAGAAACGCAGTCTAGCTGTGGCGGGATAATGCTGACCGGAAGGCGAGATCAAAATTGCCCCAATCCCTACACCCTTGGCGTTCACGGCTCCGTCAAAGAACATCTTCCAAACATGAGCTTCTTCCGAGATCACTTCTACGGTGTTTACCTCTTCATCTGGAAAGTAGGTATCCAATGGCTGGTATTCCTCATCGACCGGATTTTCGGCCAAATGATCAGCTAACGCCTGGGCTTTCATGGCCGTGCGAGTGACATAAACTATGTCGAATTCCGTAAGCAAGATTTGCCATTTAGCCAGTCTCCCAGTAGGCATTGGTTTCTGAAATATATACTTCAAAGGATCCAACCTGCTTATGAGGAATGTAGTGTGGGCTTGGAGATAATGTCTCAGCTTTTGAGCAACCCATGTGAGAGCGCAGCATGTCCTTTCCAGCAGAGTGTATTTGGCCTCGTAGCCGGTGAATTTCTTGCTCAAGTAGTAAATTGCTTGCTCCTTCTTTCCGGTTACGTCATGTTGCCCGAGGACGCAGCCGAAAGAATTCTCCAAGACTGTCAGATACAAGAAAAGTGGCCTTCTTGGTTCCGGAGGGACCAAGACTGGGGGATTCGAAAGGTACTCTTTGACTTTATCAAAGGGTTCTTGACACTCAGGTGTCCATTTGATCGCCGCATCTTTCCTTAACAGCTTGAATATGGGCTCACACGTGCTTGTCAGCTGGGCAATAAACCGACTGATGTAGTTCAACCTGCCCAAAAGACTCATCACGTCTTTCTTTGTTCTTGGGGGAGGCAGATCTCTGATGGATTTTATCTTAGTTGGATCTAGCTCGATACCTCTCCTGCTTACGATGAAGCCCAAAAGTTTGCCCGACGGAACTCCGAAAGCACATTTGGCTGGGTTTAGCTTCAAGTCATACTTCCTTAGCCTCTCGAAGAATTTCCTCAAGTCTTGGATGTGATTATCCTGCGTTCTAGACTTGACTATCACGTCATCCACGTACACCTCTATTTCCTGATGCATCATGTCATGGAAAATGGCAGTCATGGCCCTCATGTAAGTAGCTCCAGCATTCTTCAGACCAAATGGCATGACCCGATAACAGTAGGTGCCCCAAGGCGTGGTGAAAGCAGTCTTCTCGGCGTCCTCTTCATCCATCTGTACCTGATGATATCCAGCGTAACAATCAACGAAAGACTGTATCTCGTGTTTGGCGCCATTATCAACGAGGATGTGGATGTTGGGCAGCGGGAATTATCTTTAGGACTTGCTCTGTTTAGATCTCGGTAATCTACACATACCCGAGTTTTCCCGTCCTTTTTCGGTACTGGAACCACATTCGCCAACCATGTTGTATATTGGACTACCCGGATCACTCCTGTTTTCAGTTGCTTGGTGATCTCCTCTTTAATTTTGTCACTGACCTCGGTTTTGAACTTTCGTTGCTTTTGTTGAACCGGAGGACAATCAGGATGAATCGGCAATTTGTGAACCACTAGATCGACACCTAGTCCCGGCATGTCATCATATGACCAAGCAAACACGTCTTTAAATTCAAGAAGAAGTTGAATTATCGCCTCTCGCGTTTTCTTGTCCGTGTGAATGCTTATCTTGGTCTCCCGGATTTCTTCCGGGGTTCCTAAATTTACCGGTTCAGTGTCATTCAGATTCGGCTTAGGTTTATTCTCGAAATATTCCAACTCTCGGTTTATCTCCCTAAAAGCCTCTTCCGCATCATATTCTGGTTCTGGGTTCATTAATTCGCAGTTAAATAACTCATTGTGATCCGGGCGTGAAGTCCGCAAGCATGTCATATTTAAAGCCGCATTATTAGGACTGAAAAGGAAAATAAAAGGAAAAATGATAAAAATCAGAACAAAAGAAAGAATAGGAAAGCAATGATGATTTTTTTTATATTTTCTTTGGAAAGTTGGAAGACAACAATGTTTACAACTAGGAATTCAAAGCAACAATAGAAAAGAAGAAAACGTTCAAGTTATGTCCTGGAGATAACTTGTGACACAGGAAAGGTGGCGGGACAGGTCTACCCGGACTTCCGTCTAGTCGGGAATGGCGTGGCCTCCCAGTTTTGAAGTTGGGCGCTCGGCCCCATGTACAGCATCTCAGCAGTGCTTGTGCCTTCACCTGGTTGAACCATGTGGACCTCGTAGAGCATCTCTCTCATTACCCCACATATCTCCTCAATTTCCTCAGCTGTGAAGACCTCATCATCTTCTTCTTCAGTGTACCTCGGCCTGATGAAGGTTGTATATAAATCCGACAGTGGTTGAGGTAACTTCCAACCCTCATTTCTCCTTTTCTTTGCCCATTCTTCGTCTGCTGGAGTAGGTTTGAAACCTAGTCCAAAAGGTTTCTTGATGATTGGCAAAGTAATGGGTTCTGTTATTCCCTGAAGGGTTTGTCCAAGTCCCTTCCCTGGCCTAAATCCGTGTCGGATCATTTCTTTGGCCACCATAACCGAAGCGTTAGACAAGAAAGGCTGGGGGCAGGGTATTCCCTCTTCGTGCTGCTTTGCCAGTACAACCTCGAAAGCTTGATAGACCGTATGTTCGCTTCCTTCTCTTGGTTCAAGGTACGGGATGGATGGGTCCCGATAAATGGCATGCTCATCTTCCCCATGGACCACGATCTCTCGGTCTTCGTACTCGAACTTCACCATCTGGTGAAGAGTGGAAGGCACGGCTCCTGCCGCATGGATCCAAGGTCTGCCAAGGAGGAAATTGTAGGATGTGTCCATGTCGATCACCTGGAAGGTTACTCGAAATTCGACTGGTCCTATGACCAACAACAGGTCTATTTCTCCCATGGTATCTCTCTTGATGCCGTCGAAAGCTCTTACGCAGACATTGTTGGGTCGGATTCTTCCGGTCCCAATTTCCATTCTTTGTAGCGTGGAGAGCGGGCAAATGTCAACGCCTGAGCCTCCATCCAACATTACCCGCTTGACATAATAGTCTTCGCATTTAACTGTTAGATGCAAAGCCTTATTGTGTGCCGCTCCTTCTGGGGGTAAATCATTCTTGCTGAAAGAGATTTGATTGACGGCGAAGAATCTTTCCGTCATCCGCTCTAGTTGCTCCACCGAGGTTTCAACCGGTACATATGCTTCATTCAGGGTTTTCAGCAGGATCTTTTGATGCTCGGTTGACCTCATTAATAATGACAGCATGGATACTTGCTCAGGGTGCTTGCGCAGCTGATCTATCACTTCGTAATCCGGCATCTTCATTTGTTGGAAGAACACTTCCGCTTCTTCAACACTCACAGGCTTCTTTGGAGGGAAGCGCCTTTGTGTGGCGTTGTTCAGTTCTTGGGTATTTGAGTACCCTCCAACGAAAGTATTTTCTGGAAGTTCTCCCATGACCTCTTTACCTTTGTACATTACCAAAGTCTTTTGATAATTCCACGGCACTGTGGACGGGTTGGTCATTGGCTTTTGTGGCACGCGTCCGATAACCACTGGCTCATTCAGCCGAGGTGGTTGAATCGTCCCCCGGACCACATAGGCCCCTTTCGGCACGTACATAGGTTTTGTCTTTTTGATCCCGAAGTTCTGCGTCTTCTTGGCTTGACCTCGTGGTATGTAAAGAACTCCACCCTTTGCTGGTACCACTTTCTTCTCCACCTTCTTTTCAGGCTTGCTCTCTGCAGCCTTGGCCTCCTCCCCCTTTTCTGATTTCTGGTCTATTTCAGGCCTCTTCCCCGTGTCGACAATGGCAATTATGGCTTTCAAAGCAGGGTCGAACTCTTTGTCTTCACAAATCATGCCGATCAGCGGCCCATTATTGTGAGCGGGCAATGGATTGTTAGTCACATTTGGGATCTCTTCGTCCCTTAGCACTATTTTTCCCTGCTCTATCAAATTTTCGACCACTCTTTTCAATGACCAGCAGTCGTTTGTATCATGTCCTTCGGCTCCTGAATGATAGGCGCATCTGACTCCGGCTTTGTAAGAAGGCGATGTTGGGTTTTGCCTCGTTTGGGGAATTGGTTGCAAGAAACCCAACTGGACTAGCTTAGGGAACAAAGTAGAGTATTGTTCACCGATGGGCGTGAAAGTCCGCCTTCGAGGTGGCTCCTGAGGGCGAAAGTTATTCTGCGGGGGTTGTGGGTTATAGTGGTTGCGGTAAGGGGGCTGATTTCTGGGAGGTGGAGCTGGGCCTCGGTTGGCTTGTTGTGGTGGATGGTTATAAGGTTGGGCATTCATGACCATATAAGGTTGATGAGCATATGCCAAATTTGAGTGGGGGTAGTAGTGTTGTGGGGCTCTTTCCGGAAAATGGGGCCTGGGATGACGATACTCCCTTGCTTCAGAGGCTGCCATAGTCGTTTCTTCCTTCTTCTTCCCCCTTGTCGTTCCTCCGGACCCGCTTTGGACGGCCTGGGAGGTTGCCCTTATGGCTGCTTGACTCAGAATCCTACCTGTTTTCAAACCATTTTCCACCATCTCTCCAATCTTGATCGCTTCCGCGAATGGCTTACCCATGGCTGACATCATGTTTTGGAAATAGTCAGACTCTTGAGCCTGGAGAAAGGTAGTGACCATTTCCACTTCATCCATGGGAGGCTTCACTCTCGACGCCTGTTCACGCCACTTAATAGCATACTCTCTAAAGCTTTCTGAAGGCTTCTTCTTCAAATTCGACAGAGAGTTTCGGTCTGGCGCAATGTCGATGTTATATTGGAATTGTTTTACAAAATCTCTGGCGAGATCATCCCATATATGCCATCGGGACATTTCCTGATCCATATACCATTCCGACGCTATCCCTACTAGACTTTCCCCAAAGTATGCCATTAGCAGTTCTTCTTTTCCGCCGGCTCCCCGCAATTGGTTGCAGTATTTTTTAAGATGTGCAATGGGGTCACCGTGCCCATCGTATTTCTCAAACTTGGGGGTCTTGAAACCCGTTGGCAGGTGCACGTGAGGAAACATGCACAGGTCGGCGTAAGAGACGCTCTTTTGCCCGCTCAATCCTTGCATATTCTTCAGACTTTGTTCAAGGCTTCTCATCCTTTTGGCAATCTCATTTTGTTCTGCAAATCTGGGGTTCTGATCCTGCCCGGGTGCAAGCTCGCACTGAGGCGGTAGAGGATTAGTATTGGTAGCGAACCTAGTTGGTTCCATTGAGAACGATGGGGCTTGGAACGTAAAAGATGATGAGTCAAAGCTTGGCTTGTATGTGGTAGGTTGTGCCGTAACCGGGCAAGGCGATGCAGTAAAGATGTTCATGCTTGCATCAGTGGCCGACATTCGGGGATGAGGTTCAGAAGGCGATCCAGCGGAGAAGGCTGAGGTGGCTGGGTACCCGAATGGGGTAGCAGGATAATTTATGGGGACATTAGAAGTCCCACTTGACCTGGAGAATAATTCAGGGAATCCGGGGACGACACTTGGCGGCTCTTTCCCATTGTTCCAGTCGTCCAGCATTTCCAACATGCGGAGCCGTAGGATTCTATTTTCCTCCGCAGTTGTGGATTCAGGTGTGAGGACGGCTGAGATTGAGCTCTCCTCAGAAACAGGGATCGTTTGCAATGGAATTTCTGAAGACATTTCCACACTTCCTTTCGACCTGGTGAAGTAAGTGTGAGTACTGCTTCTGGCCCTAACAACAGGTGGTTGAACACTTTTCCTTGACCTCGTGAAATATGAGTGCGAGGCCAGACTTTCACCAAACCAACCGTCTTTTCAAAAACCCTGGAAAAATGCTCAATGACAAACGCACTGTTAATTTGTAGCAAATAACAGATAGTTAATCTCATGTTGGGCATGATGCACCTATACAGTTAAGTGGATTACTATATGTTTGCTACGAGAGCATACGTCATTCCGGCGTTTTTTTTTTTTTTAGTTTTCTTTTTTTTTTCTTTTTGTTTTTATTTATTTTATTTATTTTGCAATAAAAGAAATGCGACCGGATCCGATGAGGATTGCCTACGTATCACGATGCCTACGTGAATCAGATCATTACGTAGTTCGAAAAACACGAATGAGCGTAAAAGAAACAAACTCTTTATTGTTGAAACGTTCTATTACAAGCTACATTTTGCAAAAGAAAGAGCCAACTTTGAAAATAAACCTAGACTCAAAATAGACTGAAAATCACCCTGATGGAAAAACAGGCAGAAGATGCTAAGATACAGATTTGACCTATGAATGCATTATGCTTTTAAAAATTGGTTTCCGCGGGGCATCGTTCGGCCTCACCGCGGTCCTAGGCGTGAGATCCCTCTCAAGTTGCTCCAGCTCATGCATAGTCTGCTTGACATAACCCATTACTGCCGAGAGGACGGTAACGCTGGACATGTTCTCACATCGTAGACATCGTCTGGTGATGGCATGGGCAATGGCCTTGATCCTATCTCTGGTTCGCTTCCTTTCTATGAGTAGGCGTTTTATCTGATCGCTACATATCTCGAATACTTGAGTATCCTGTATATGTTGATGCTTCAATCGCCGTACTTCCAACTTCATCTGGGCCATTGAGTCGTACCAGTATCTGCTCTCAATTTGGAAATCCTTGGCCTGATTAACTGCTTTGATCTCAAGTGCAGCCATCTCTCTCTTTATCTTAGCAACAGTCTTCTCGTGGTCGCTTTCCAATTGATTCAGGTATCTGCGATGCTTATCTGCTCTTGTATCCCACTGCGCTTTGAGCTCTGCTATGACATCTTCAGACTTCTCCAAACCATCTTGCCATTCTCTGACCTCGCTTTTTAGCCTTTTGATCAAGTGCTCGTCTGATCGACGCCTTGGTTGTTTGTCTGCATCCAACCTTATCTGTTTGATCTGGGCTCTGAGCATTTCATTTTCTTGAATTAACCTGTTCCGCTCTCCCAGATCGGTGGCAATTTGCACGTTGTGCTCGTATTTCATGCCTTCTACTTGTTGCTTTAACCTGCTGATTTCGGCACAATAGCCTCTTTCCTTTGCTAACCAATCCCAATGCCTTTGCGATGACTCGGTGAAATTCCGGATGTGGGGTCTCTTAGCTGGCCTTTCATGCTCGAGTTCCCTTCTATACCATGCAAGGTAACCTGGCGCCATTTCCCCTTTGGCTCGATTCCGCACACAAGTATCTGATTTCAAGTGTTGACTCTCATTCCAGATTTGGCGAATCTTTGCTTCTGGGAACTGTCCGTTAGGACTTATCTCAACTGCTTGAGCGCTAAGATCTTCCTCATGAGGTATTGTTTGGCATCTTCCGAATTGTCTCAAAAATCGGCTGGGTGCGTAAGGTTGAATGCTCTTAAGCCCCATCAGCAAGAAATGAGTTTTAGCTGCAGACATATATAGGATCTCATCAACAGGCAACCATCCCAACGTCCATTGTATTTGGCTGGCAGTAAGAGCTTGCAAGAACGAGGTCCATGCCAGGACTCCTTTGGGCCAAATGATCTCTCTGGTTCTCGTGTAAGATTCTTCTATGCGGGTCTTTTCCGGGGAACCATGGCTCAAAATCTCGGAATGATGGCAGAGGTGCTCGGTCATCCATATCTGTAGGAGCAAGTTACAACCTTCGAAGAAATTTCCCCCAGCTTTACAAGCTGTGAGAGCTCGAAAGATGTCGGATACCACCATAGGCGCGAGAGTACTGTCACTTTGCGTGAGTAAAGTGCTGACGACCCCAGATATCTTCAAATCAATGTTTCCATCTTTCCTTGGAAATACCAGAAGGCCCAGGAACATCATCATGAATGCTACCCGTCTGTGCTCGTCCCACTTCTGACGAACTCCTTTGCTGCACAGTTTGTTGATTGGATTATTGAATCCCCCCTCATGACCGTACCTATCATATATGAAGCATGGAGTACAGAATCCGGCTGCTAGATCCGGGTTGTGGACTGTTCTAGGTATTTTCAATGAATCTAGGAACCGATGTACCGTGACGACTCTTGGGGCGACCAAGTATTTTTCCCTCAAGGGAAGCTCAGTATTCCCGATGTATCCGGCCATTTCTTCCAAAGTCGGGGTGAGTTCAAAATCAGAGAAATGGAAAACATTGTGCGCCGGGTCCCAATAGGTAATCAAAGCTCTTATGATATCTCCCCGGGGCTGGACTTCCAACAGACCCACAAGACCTTTCAGATATTTCTTAACCTCATTTTGTCCTTCAACACCTAGATCATTCCACCATAGCCGTAACTTGACAGGGATTTTGGTCATTATTGAAAAATGTTCATTTTGCATCGTGCTCATCCTGCACATTTATTAAGGTGATTTTAACAAAACGACTTGACTCAAAATATTTTAAACAGAGGGGATCAAGTTTTGAACACGGCCTTTAAACACTTCGGGGATGAAGAGTTTAAGGCTGTGCGGGTCAACTGGACAAAAATGCTAAACAAGACCCAAAAGGTGGCTGTTTATGCAAAGTCAGCCTTCCGGCGTCCCTTTCGGGAACGTTTGGCTATTTATGACAAAACAGCGTCACCTGATTTATTTATGACCCTTTTAAAATTTGACACACATTTTTTTTTATTTATTTATTGATTTTGGCTGTTTTAGCAAAAATGGGGGTTGAACCCGACGAGGGTTGCCTACGTATCTCACATCCGGTGAGAATCAAACCGGCGTAGTTCGGGCTATCGTAAAATAGGAAAAAATCGAATAAACCTAGAAATCAGGGATGCGTATTTTTTTACATTTTTTTTTGAAAAGAGATAAAGATTAAAGAAACTATTTATTTTTTATATTATTTTTTTTTTAGGAAAAATTTGGACTATTAGTCTGAATTCATAAAAGGGGTACTACGAAAGAAACAACACATTTTTTTGAATTATGAATTTTCGATTTTTTTTTTTACTTTTAAAATAAATACCTTTTCTTTTTTTTTTTTGATTTTGAAAGTGATAAAAGAAAATTTTTATATATTTTTTTTAATAACTCTCAATAAACAAGACAGTTTTTTTTAGAAAAATTCCGGCGAGGTTTTGACACTACTTGGACATTGGTTTTATTTTCTAAAAATAAGTAATTATCTCCCCTACGCTGCTATTTTCCCCTTTTTTTTAGGAACCGATCGACATGCGGAACCAAAGCAAATAAATGCACAACACAGATAGGAATGCAGCATGATGGTCTTTTCCATTTCAGGTTGCCTGTCCTAGACGGACCCAACCACTGTGTTGAGTCCCCTAAGTCAAATGCAATTTGATGCAAATAAGCGTTCCTACTAGGGATCCGGCATGAAGTTTAGTTATTCTAGGTTCGTAACCTGGGTATTTGTTCTAGACTGTGTACCCGAGCGGACAACTCGAGTCGAGGAAGGGGCTACGTACCGGGGACCCGCGAGATCGTCCGGCTTTGTAACTTGTCCGACCTCTTTCTTATTTAAGGTATTGACACTAACAGAATAGGGAGTCTCCACCAGCGAGCTTCTCCCCGGAGGTAAGAAGAGAAGGGTTTCGGCACAGTTTATATACAGTTCAGATAATATCAAAGCGGTAAAAACAACATTTAGCACGTTATGCACAACACGTAATAAAGATCAGATAATAAAGCCAAGTATAACAATTATTCTAAGCTCGAATTCTTGAACCCTGAACCAGTGGTTCTGGGTTCTCTTTCCCCAGCAGAGTCGCCAGAGCTGTCACACCTCCTTTTCGCGCGCCCGTCCCCGAAGGGTTAAATGCGCGTGTGGAGTTTTTCCAATTTAAGTGACAATATTCGAAATGAGATTATTTATTTAATTCAGAGTCGCCACTTGGGAAAGGTTTGGTTTTGGTGTCCCAAGTCACCGGTTTATCTTGAATCCCAAATCGAGGAAATTTTCGACTTTTCCAAATGAAGTCTGCGAACCAGAAATTCTAAGTAAGGAATTCTGTTGACCCGAGGGAAGGTGTTAGGCACCCTCGAATCCCGTGGTTCTAGCACGGTCGCTTAAATTGTTATAATGGCTAAGTATCTGATTTAAATACATGTTGTGACTTATGTGCTTTTATTAAGTTTAAACTGCTTTTATTATTACCATTTATTTTATAGAATTGCAACGTCGTGAAAATGCATCTCGAACCACGTCACAGTCAATGCACCCGTAGTTGTTAATACATTTTGACTCCGTTGAGACTTGGATTTGGGTCACATCAATGTGCACCCGATTTTAAGAATATAATTTACTTAAAGTTGCGCCTAAAGAATCTAAACGCGTTATTATCTTTGGGGAAGGCAGTGGAATTCACTAAACAATCCGTCCCAAATTCTAAGTATTTATCATGATCAATTGTTGAGGGCCCCGCAATTTGCATTTTTATTCGGCGAGGCTCGTCTCATTATTTTAGAAGGGTACCCTACAGTGGCTACATTTCTACTACGTTTATCTTTAAAGGGAAGGATGATACCGAACTTTGCTTGTTTGAGCAAATACAGACTGAATCCTTATTATGTTTGTTGAACCTAAATTTGTTTGATTACCTGATTGATTGTCCATGAGGTGAGAGTTACCTCATGCTTTGTCTTCATCGAGTGAATACGCTTATTAATCTGCTAAGTGAGATTGCAAACAAACTAACAACATGTATTGAGTTCTGTTTAACAACCTCCAAATTCTATTTTAACACTCTAACCTATTTGAAATTGATAAACGAAATCGGCTGTTTATTAGGAAAATTACTACTAATTGAACTCAAGATGACTATTAGTTTTTCTCAACAATCATCACATTATTTCGAAACAAAGAATCTATACCGAAACCCGATATCGAACCTGCATTGGAACAAATAAAACTGACAGGAGAACTGGCATTCATAGCCAGACTCTTAATGTGACTGCATGAGAGTTTGTTTGGGATACATTTATCCCAGACCTAATACCACAGATTTGTCAATTCAGTGGTCTAGGCAAAAATACATACAAGTGCCTGCCATGACTCTATGTTATACAGTCATAACTAAGCCAAACAGAGCGTTATACTGAACTGAATGTATACTAAATCAGACATGATGTCTATGTCATACTGTCATTACTATTGAACAATGTTATCTAACAGTCCATCTCAAACAGAATGTATGCTAGTTTATACAAAGTATTTGCAGTTTGCAGTAAAAATACAATCCCAACTAACATTCGACCTATTTTTAACACCCATGTTATAACATGAACAGCTGTTCGTTTCTTTATTTCTGTTTCAACTTCAAACTTTCAACAATACAAGGTTTCAGAGGTTGTGTACCTGGAAATATTTGACAATTGAAGAAAAGGGGAGTCAGCAGAGTACAATGACAACAAAATGCAGCAGCAATCACAGCACTATCAGTAGCAGCAGGGCAGAATAGCAGCAGGCAAAGCAATACAGCAAGAAACAGGCTCGAGTGCAGAAATGCCACTATGGCCAATAGAAAGCAATAGCCAAATGACAGCAACACCCAGTGGAGTAGAATCAGAACTCCAAGCAGACCAAATCAGTCGTAAACCAATGGAAAACACTTGACTAAATAGACACAACTGGAACTTCAAAGAATCAGAATTGATTTCAACAAGTTGAACAACTCAAAACCCAAATAACAAATAGGAAGAAGCAATTTCTGATTGTAGATTGTATACTTTCTATCTCTTAACCTCCCTCTATCTGTGTTTTCCTAAAATCAGTTCTATCCTTTTCAATCCTCTCAGTCTAAATATCCCTCTATGTCTGTATCTCTTTGTATGTCTTTCGAGCTCTCTCTTTCAAAACTCCTCACAGTGTGTTTCCCCTTCTTCCTGTATTTTCTGATCTCCTCCCTTCATCTCTGTATGCCCATCCTTTTATAAGCCTTCATATTACCCCTTTTACAGCCTGATAGATTATCACCAATACCCCTCCCATGTGCCTCCCATTTTCCATCCCAACTTTAGCTAATTAAGTATTAGACCCCATTCACATTCCCTGGCAGATTCAACTTTTCCATTTTATTAACTAAAAGCAAGTATGGGCAGTAGAATATATCTGACAGCATATGCTGTCAAACCATTTTAAAATTGAAAGCCCTTTTATGCAGGAAAACAGGCTGTGCACAAGGCACATGAGGTGCACCAATGCACATGCTGTGCTAAGTGCACATGCCCTCCATTTCAGAATTTAAACCAAACAATCCTTTTTACATTACTGATCAATTCAAACAACTATAAGTAAACAAAAACTGGTTCTTAATTAACTCAACAAATGCTTAGCAGAAGTAAATCGATTTGTTATTGTTCGGACAGTTGAAACTAATTGACGACACATGTCGACTCGACTATATTAGCATTAACATACACAATCGTAACCAAAAATCCGACATTTAACAGTATCGACCCATAATTCGAATTATACTGACTGAGCAAAGTGGTACTCGAGGAACCAATTGCTCAGTCAACATTTGAAGCTCAATTATTGTACAACAAATACATATGTCTTATCAGAATAGGAGGGGGGATTTTAGACAAACAAACAGAGGTTCAGGCAAAGCGGTTGAAGCACAGTTGATAGAAGTCAAGGACAGAAAACGAACAGACCCTTACAACAATCAAACGAACCAAAACAACTAAGAAAAGAAAGAAACTCACCTTAAACCGCAAAAGATCAAAACCTTAACTCGGACTTGGTCAGGCCTTTCTTAAGGCTGAACGGACTTTAAACGAAGTGTTTCTCAGATGAGAAACACTTTGATTAAAGTCCATTAGACCTTAATCTCTTCGGTTGAACCAGTGACGGAGGAACACAAAACTTTCAAAACTTAGATCTGGGATTCAGGCTTCCCTGATCAGATTCGGACCAAACCAAGTATGGTTTGGTCACGAGGAGGGTCTGGGGAGTGTCTGGTGTGAAGCTGGGGTTGGTTGGTGTAGATCGAGTTTTGACTCGAATCTTCAAATGAAGATTCGAGGACCTGGAGGGTGATTCGAACTAAACGGTTAACAGGTCTATGTTCAGGGTGGTGAGGGGGTTCTATGGTGTTCAGGGCAAGGTCACCGGCGTTCATGCCGCCGGTTTTTCATGGTGAGGAGTACAGGGGCGGCTCTAGGGTTTGTGGGTTTGGGTGAAGACGACGAGGCTGGGGTATTGGATAGGGGGGTAGGGTACGATTATGAACTTATATAGTTAGTGGGTGGACGGATCTCGACCGTTAGATCAATTTAGATCTACGGTCTGGATCTAGTGGTTAAATGGAACGGTGTCGTTTCAAGTGTTGAGGGTTTGGTTTCGGTCCGGTTGTAAACGGGTCGGGTTCCTCAGTGGGTTGTAGGGAAGTGATCTTGGCCGTTGATCAATCTGAGATCAACGGCCCAGATCACACTGGACTAAAACGTCGTCGTTTGGACGTCCTGGGCATCAGGTGGCCTGGACCGGGCAGGCCTGGGTCTTGGGCTGTTTGTTTGGGCCAATTTTGTTAAAATTGGCCCAAGTCCGGAAGGGAAGGGGTCCTTTCTTTATTTTTTTTTTTTTTTATTTATTTCCTTTTTCTTATTTATTTTAAAACAAAACTAAGCCAAAAAATCAAATTAAAATTAAATACACACTCAATACAATTATTTGCACACACACTAAAATATTTCAAAACAGGTAAAGTCAAACAAAATAAAATCACGGACGAAGATGCCTATTCATGATTTTCTATTTAACGACCGGATTACGGTTCGAATTATGCAGGACACATATATTTTTTTTTGAATTTTGTTTTAATAAAGTAAATAAATAAAAATGGGCCGAAATCACAAATAAATCAACAAGGTGCCGCACAGAAATCCAAAAATTGTACAGCAGGGCCAATTATTATTTTTTATTTCTTTTTGGAGCGATTGTCGTGCGAAACAAAAATCACGTGCTCACAATAGCCTGTCGCCATCCTGGATGAGACAATACTTCACCTGTAGACTTAGGGATGGAAACAGAGGACAAAAAAGATATAAAAGCATAATGGGGTGATGAAAAATGATGATAACTTAAACCGATATAATGGGGATTAGGATTAAGTGTGGTTCGTATACCTTTCCAAAGTGCAATTGGTGTACTAGGAAGAGACAAGTCCGCAGTAAGAGTAGGGTGAATCAGCTGGGCTTGATGCTGGGCGCGAATGACGATGATAAGTCAAGAGTGGTATTCATGTGGTTGGGGATCTAGGAGGAGTAACACTAAACTCATCAATGGTTGGAAAGCGTAAAACTTCTGTGACGGAATATAAATGGGGAAACAATACTGAATACGGAATCTGATTCTGCATGGGAGATGAAGGTATCCGATTAATCAAATAAAAAGCACTGAGAACTGCATCGCCCGAAAAACACAACGGAACTTGAGATTCAATGAGAAGTGTGCAAACAATCTTAATATGGTGCCTATTCTTTCTCTCTGCAAACCCATTTTGCTTAGGGGTATAAGGATAAGATATTTTATCAATAATTCCCTGAGAAGTCATAAACCGCTAAAACTAAGAGGATAAATATTCTAAGGCATTATCACTGTGAAAAGTGCAAATATAAACACCTAATTAATTTTTGATTTCAGCACAAAAATTCTAGAATATAGAAAATAACCCAGAACAACCTTTCATTAAGAAAATCAAAGTACATCCAGAATAACCATCAATGAAACAAACAAAATAATGAAATCGCAAGGTTGAACTAACTCTACAGGACCCCATATATTAGAATGAAATAAAGAAAAAATAGACTCTACATTACTCTCAACACTATGAGTAAAGGAGGCTCGTGTTTGTTTTCCGAGCTAACACGACTCACAATCAAATGTAGATAAACTAGGCACCATCCTCTAAATCTTGGATAAACTTGGATGTCCTAAACGTTTGTGAATTAGATCTGTAGGATTTGTAACTAGAGATGCCTCAGAGGGAATGAGTAAGTTAAGGTAGTAAAGGCCTTCTGATTCATGCCTTGTGCCAATCGTCCGTCCCGTACTGAGGTCATGCATAATAAAAGAATCCTCAATTAAGTATATACCATAATGGAGGGCACGAGTCAAACGACTAATAGATACAAGACTAAAAGGATAGTCAGGGACCTAAAGAACAGAATCTAGAGTGACAGAGGATAGGGGATTAACCTGTCCAACAACTTTAGCTTTAGTTTGAAACCCATGGGCTAAAGTAACAGTGGAAAGAGACTATGAATATACAATATTTGACAAAAGTGTTTAGTTAATGGAGTTATTTGAGATAGTTATGTGCTATGAATGGCATACATGTGTGGGGATAAGCCCATGTGCATGAGAAGAACTTTCAGGAGTTACGAAGGAAGTTTCGAGCTCATAATGGTCGTGGGTTGGGAACGGGAATTGAACTCTATTAGATCGAATCTCCTATTGTGTCACGCCCCAAACTTGGAGATCATGACCGACGCTCAACCGAGTAAACCCGGTCGAGCAATCCTACATTACATCAACCTCTCATCATAACTCATGCATGATATATCAAAACATAATTTGATCTTGACTTTCAAATTGAATACATTTGGCTCAATAGGCTACAATCTTTCTCATGATGGGTACACAACTTTATAAATAGATGTAAATAATGTGAACATAAATACATGACAAAACTCAAATCATTAATTACATGACCCACAGTGTACAGGGAGCTTCTATGACAACAGATACCTAAGTACATAAAACCAACTAGACTCGAATACCCACTAGAACTGTAGCGGGCTCACCTTAAGCCGAGTAGTAAAGAAGATCCCTATCAAAGAAACATATCATCCTATAGAAGAATACCTGTGTCCACTAAAAGAAGCAGGGCCCCCAGCAAAAGGGACATGAGTACATGTGGAATAGTACTCGCATGTAAGGTAGACAAAACAACATATAAAAATACGCTAACTCAAATAAGAGGCAAATAAAGTACATCAAGAAACTACGAAATATCTCATAGAATCACATTTCAAGTCTTATTATACTTACATCATTCTGAACTTCTTTTAGGATCAACCGATCCATATGAACCATACATGGAATACATAATATAATGTAATTGAGACAACATGGACAAACAAGGTCAATGAAAGTGGCACCTATTGTGTTTGTGTTAACAATGCGTCTCACTAAACCGTCCATATCCCTCTCTTATTTTATACCTATACATTTTATACACAATACACCTATGCATTTCATAGACCATCCACAGAATTTCATACACAATACACCTATGTGTTTCATAGACCGTCCATAGGATTTCATACACAATACAACTATATATTTCATAGACCGTCCAAAGGATTTCATACACAATACACATATGTGTTTCATAGGCCGTCCAGAGAATTTCATACACAATACAGCTATGCGTTTCATAGACTACAGGATTTCATACACAATATACATATGCATTTCATAGACCATCCATAGGATTCCATGCACAATATACCTGTGTTTTATAGACCATCCATAGGATTTTATACACAATATACCTATGTGTTTCATAGACAGCCCATAGGATTCCACACACAATACACCTATGTGTCTCATAGACCATCCACAGGATTCCATACACAATACACCTATGAATTTCATAGACCATCCATAGGATTACATATACCATACTCTTATGCGTCTCATAGCCCGTCCATAGGGTCACATATACCATATACTAATGCGTCTCATAGCCCGTCCATAGGGTCACATATACAATACACCTATATGTTTCATAGACTGTCCACAGTGTTCACATATTATAAACCTATGCATTTCATAGACCGTCCATAGGATCACATATACAATATACTTATGAGTTTCATAGATCATCCATAAGATTCATAATACATCATTATTCACATAACCATATATAAACTCAAAGCAACATGGCTAACGCTACTTTTAAAGTCGTAAGTTCCCGGACCATTGGAACATTTCATGATCATGCTCATCATGGAGAAACATAGCTTATTACATTAGCACATGTATGGTAAATCAATAAGTCAATTTCAATGGCACATGGCCCAAATTCGTTTTCATAAGATTTATTATCATTTAGCATAGGACATCTCTCTTCCACCTCATTATATACCCTCTTGTCGACTTAAGGTCATTAGCTAAGTTCATGATTTTTGTGGACTTAACATCAAAGTCATTTGCATGTATTATTTTAGAAGCATACATACTATGATTGACACCACTAGGACATACCACACCTCATAATTCTCATTTTGGAAAATGGTCATATTTCATGTTCATACTATCACTTACTTGTACTTGCCATGTGTGGTCATAGAATATTAAGAGCATTTGTAACATTTAAGAACACCATAGCTTTTACTCATGAGAACGTAGGATCTTATAACACGTTGGAAACAAAAGTACAATTACATTTATCTCATAACCTTTCACACCATATATCACTTCATTCGTACTTTCAACCACTTAGAACATCATTATTTCATTGTCTCTCTTGGTCATACATATGATTCTTCTTTCATGGCACAATGGTCGTATTTCATATTCCACACTTCCATTTCTTTACTTCCAAGGATTATCATCATAAATATCAACATATAGAATATTCTTGAAATACCTTTTCCCAAAAGGGCAATACACAATTTCAACTCATGAATATGTAAGAACTCAAAACATATTAGAAATACCTACCAAGAATATCATTAGTTAGAACAACCACATTTGGACATGACTTGAGTACATACACTTTTGGACAATCCTATTTTCGAAGTCAATTTGGAACAGTTGAATCAAGGCTCATGTCATAATCTTTCACACATCATTTTATTTTATTGGCACTATTGGCCACAAGTATAACTTTCATTCTTGGCACGGTAGCCACACTTTATATCCCCAACTCACTCCTTTCACTTTCAAGCATCTTTATAGATTATCAATAATAAAGCATCTCTAATCACGACTTTTAGTACACATATGAGCAATTAAGAGTCTTAAGCACATTGAGATTTCTTTCACAATTTGGCGTAATAGCCTTCATTCGAAACATGACTAGAAGTCATAAGATTTTAATACGCAACCCATACTTTGAACACATATTAAATATATCTCTTTCAGCATAAAGCGTTTTCGGAATAGTCAATTGATAGTGAACAACTCGGGACTTACAAGAATATCGTGGGATTCAATTCTAAAAGAGAAGTTTAGCCAACATACCTTGCTTGAGTTTTTTTTAAGTTACTCCAATGTTCCGAAAATCCTAGCAACTTCAATCGATCTAGAAACATAACAAAATTGAACCATCACTAGGAAGGTATTCATGATTTCAGCTCATTTGGGAATTTTATGAAACACTAGGTGTGCAAATTTGATTACATGGTTCTTCTACAAGATTTCCTTCACTCCACAACCCAATCTTTACCCATTTGAGCTCAATAATCTTCTCACAAACCTTAGTACATGCATATATACATAATACTATCACACACAAGAATCATACTCCCAATCACCCATCTTTTACCCAAACTCGAAATTGAAGGCTAGGGTCAGAACCCTACCTCTTGGGTGAAGATCTCATGATATTTCCTTGTTGGATTTCAAAGCTTGGATAAAATCTTGATGAACAAAGTCCTTCAGATTCTTTCTCTCTCTAGAACACTCTCACTTCTCTATAAAATATCATATTTTCACCTCAAAATGAACCCCAAAGGCTATTTATCAAAATGAGGTTGGGTTATAAAATTAGAAAATAGACCCTCAAAATCACCTTTGTGGTCATAGAAGGAATCGCAGAACAAGTATGCTACCCGCAAAACGGCCACGAAAGTAATGCCAAAAAAACTGGAATGGTCTACACACGTCTGTGGCAAATCTGCAGCCTACAGACCTATTTTACGGTCATATAATGTACCGCAAACCTATTTTGCGGTCGCATAATGCACCGCAGAACATTCCTCCGAACATCTCTATATTGATTCTGCGATGGGTGATGCAGTCCGCAGATCGATTATGCAGTCACAAAATGGACCGCATAATGGTCCTCAAACTTGGATCAATTTTTGCTTCACTCTGCGGCACTTATGCAGCCCACATAACATTTTTGCGGTCGCAAAACAGATTGCAGAATTGTCTTCTTCTGCCAAAAATTTTCCAAACTATTTCTACAACCTTTCGTCCTCATCAATCTACCTCGGCACCACAAAATCTTAAATTTCTTAGCAAAAATTTATAGGGCCTTACATATTGTTCCTCAGCAGCTCAGTGGTAGAGCGGTTGGCTGTTAACTGATTGGTCATAGGTTCGAGTCCTAATTGGTAAGATTTGATTGATTCTGAATTCTTTAATTTAGAATAAAAAGGCTCGCTATGCCCACTATGAGTAGGCAACCCGTTCCCTATATTTTTTTTTCTATTGCATTCTATCTCATCGTATCACATTCTATTCTATGAGATTAGAAAATAACCAGTAATATCTCGGCCTAGGTCTGAGATAATCCTTTGTTCCATAGCTCTGGGGCTATTTACAACTAGCCAATTAAAAAGTTTCAGATGTACTAGCAATGCATCAAATATGCAGTCATCGATTCTCCCGAGAGGTCACAATTACCACAAGCAAAGATATTAGTGTCGAGGAAGGCCTTTTTGTTATGGTATTAATATTTGTTCTATTATTCTGCCCAAGCCTTACTAAGGAAGAGTTACGGAGCGTAAGACAAAAAAATACGTTGATCGGGCATACTATGTGTAATGACACCCTTCCCCCCCCCATTCACGATAAATAATAAATAAAAAAAGAAAAGAAAAGCCATTCCATTTTGACAAAAGACCCACACCCGACTGGGTATTTTCTTTGCTCGGGGTAGTGCTTAGGCTATGATATGCCTTAAATTTGATTGTTAAACTTCGTGATGTGATATTTCTCTTATTTGTACCCCTGTTGTGAGCTATTTGAGTCATGTTTGAGGTTGCATAGAGGTTAATCCCATGAATGAGCCCGATAGCTACTATTTTGTGATGTATTCACCTAATTTGAGTTATGTTATCATACTTGCACATGCATATACCTTAGCATGTCATTTATACCAATTCAGGATTATAAAATTTGATGTTCTTGATCATGTACATGTATTCTTTCATATCTACTTTATATGTGATATGGTATGGACTGGTAGCTAGTGACCACATCGGGAGGAATGTGTTATCGTGCCTGTGACCACGCTGACCGAACTATGATATTGTGCATGTGACCATGTTGGGCAGATTGTGATATTGTGCATGTGACTATGTCGGGCGAACAGTGATATTGAGCCTGTGACTTTTGGGAATTTATGAATTGTACATGTGATAGCGAGTATCATTTATAATTCTTGCTTCTATTAACTCTGTGAGATTAGTTATGATACTTATTGAGTACATGAGATAGGTTATACTCATAATATGCTTCTGCATCTTGCGTGCAGATTTTGGAGCTGATGTTGCTGAGTATGGTGGGAGTTGGCATTGAAGATGTAACTATCTTTTGGATATAGCTACCACTTGTCCTTGGTAGTTTTAGATATAATTTTTTTTATATTCCAAACAAATATTGTATTATTCTATAATTGGTTTGTAAATTCTATGTCTTAGTGGCTTGTGACTTATAATACTAATCCTTGGGTTATTGTATAAAAGTTCAATTAATTCATCATTGATTACTTATTAATCTCATTTGGATTGTATTGACTTTTAGTTAGCTTATCTATCGGGTTGGGTTATGTGTCATCACGGCTAGTTGGATTTTTGATCGTCAAAAGTTTGTATTAGAGCTCTTAGCTCATAGGTTCTAAGAGTCATGAGTAAGTGTCTAGTAGAGTCTTGCTTTGAGAGGCTACAGCGCATCTAGGATAAATTTTCACATTTTCTCTCCTTATCATGCGACATTGATTTAGCTTGAAGTGTATCTCTTGAATTCTTTCTACTCACTGGGTATCAATGTGCATTGACGGATTGTGATGTCGTGGATGTGATGCGAGATATGTCTTTGTGTTGTGGTGTTAGGCCAGTTTGGAAGCCTTGAGGCTAGGTTTCGACTGCAGCTTGGGCTCGATGGATTAAGTTGCGTGAGTATGTGCATTTGGACTTATATGTCTGGTAGTATCCCTATGAGTAGGATTTATGGCTCAGTAAGTTGTTGGATAGCTATATATGTGTATCATGTGCCATGGGAATGTGCTTAGATGGCTTGGATGTGACCAGAAGAATTTATCTATGGATGCTTGATTTTTGTCTTGATGTGTTGTATAGTTTTGAGTTGTGAGTGTGTTGAGGGATCTTTTAGATATATATTTATGGAATGAAGTATATTCTCATGACTTGTTGGTGAGTTTAGACTCGAGAGGACTAAGTGATTGCATTGTGGTTGTGACCATGATAGGGCGTAGTGAGATGCCAGTTTGAGGCTAAGGAGGTGGGTTATCTCCTGCAAGGTAGTCTACGGATGTATGACCCTTATGATGCATTTGGCTAATATTTTTATGTCTGTGTTCGACAGACTTGAGATCCTCATCTATAGTTAGCGCTATGTGTCGTCGACTAACAATTTATATCAATTCTAATATTTTTTTCATAAAGACATAACATAGAGATCTCTTCATTCATATATTCAGAATCTCTCATGAGATTTTATGAAGTGTTATGTCATGTGATCTTCTAGATCACTTGCCTCCTTTATTATGATCATTTGCTCATCTTTTTTATCAAGAAGTTATTTGAAATCGATCTGTCTAAATGCTTTAAGCGTACCATAAACTTTGTCCTTCTAGGACTTATTCTAATAGGAGCATTTGCAATGAGAATATAGTTACTTTCTTTGGGTCAGCAAATGCGTCTGGCATGCTTTGCAATATATTGCAATTGAATTATATTTTTATGAACTTCAAGTTCATATTATCGAATTCAAGGATCTAGATATACAAATGATAATTCATTCCATGTAACGTTTTCCTAACTGTTTATCTTGTCTCCCCCTCATGTTAGAAAAACTAACTTTTTTCCTCAATTTCGGGAATTCATCTTTGTGCTTTATGGTGTTAATCAATATATACACCGCATATCAATAATAACAAGATGGAATTATTTGGTTCCTGACCCCGAACCACTTGTGAAGGAAGAATATAATATATTTTCGTATATAATGTATATCAAACTGATATACAAAATTTTGTTCTCATAAGCAATTAGTTAGCTATTAAGTTGAGGCACTCAATAAGTTATTTTTCTAAACCAATTGTAATGTAATCCAACTTATCAAGATGAACTATCTTGAATAAAAAAACTTGAAATTATGCTCTAAATCAAATTATTGAGCAGGTTACCTCGCAAACACCATGTTGCGGGTTAATAATAATCACACATGTAACCATCTCATAGATGCATCTTATGTGGTATACATGGCAAGTGAATGGACCCATATTCACCTTTGATATTTCCAGCATTCATGGGATTCAATCCCAATTTTAGTTGGTCAATTAATTAATAAGAACAAGCAACATAAAAGAATTCGTAAAGAACTTTTTAGTTATTTAATATTTTACCCATGTGAATTCTCTTTTATTTTTACACATCATACTTAGATTAAAATGGCTAAACCAATTATGCCAACTGAATAAATTATCAATATTGATAAACTTAAGGTTTACACCATGATGTGTGCAATTATCAATAAACTCCAAGTTTATTATGATATGGATTTTTATATCAATAAACTTCTACTTTATTGTGGCATTCTTTTGTTTGTATAGTACAAACTGGAGAATAAAACGGGTAACTTTTCACATACATATTACCTCGCTACAATAGTAATAGAAGATATTGAATTTTTTCTTTATTTATTGTCACGACCCTGGTTCGCCCTCCGTGAATCATCGTGACGACACCTAGTCTCTACGACTAGGTAAGCCTAACAATGTGGAATATAAATAATAATTGCGAAAGAAATAATTAAAAACTGAAATAGTGAAATAAAATAGTGTTTAAAATGCCGCTCGGCATACACAATAACAACTCTCAAAACTAATAACATTTCCCAAAACCCGGAATCTCATGATCACAAGCTTTTGAATGTCTACAAGCATCTAACTCCAGAATATCTAACAAAGAAACGAAAGTACAAAAGGGCTAATACAAAAAGGGAGAGTATAAAGGGACTCTTCGGTATACGGACGCAGAGATATACCTCGGAGTCTCCACAAGCACCTCGTCTCAAGCGTGATAAGTCTGAGTGGAAGTACCTGGATCTGCACATGAAAAACATGCGCAGAAAGGGCATGAGTACACCGCAGCAGTACTTAGTAAGTGCCAAGCCCAACCTCGATCGGGTAGTGATAAGGAAGGTCAAGGCCCTACTGAGGTTAAATAAAATATAAAGTTCAACAGTGTACAATAAACAGTATAAGTAAGTACAACAGTAAAAGTAACACAGAATATAAAGGACAACAATAACTACTATAGAGGCAAGGTAAACAAAGAAAGAAATACAGCTCAGCACAAAGATAACAACCGAGGATCTCCCAGGATACTGTCCTGTAGTCCTAGATATAAATATCCAGTGGATCTCCCGGGATATCGTCCCGTAGTCCAACTCATAATGTGAGGGGATCTCCCGGAATACCGATCCGTAGTTCCAAATGTAAATACTCAGTACAGGGGAGGGGGAATCTACCGGGTGCAGTCCCGTAGTTCCAATGTAAATGTACGGGGATCCCCCAGAATACCATTCCGTAGTCCCAAAGTAAACATACAGGGGGATCTCCCGGGATATCGTCCCGTAGTCCCAAAGTAAACACACATCAACAACAAGAAGAGTACACAGTTACATTCAAGTTCCATACCAAGGTAAAACAGGTATTTCTAACCTAGCATGCTGCACGCAATCCAAATAAGGCAGTTTGAGCAAGTAAGGCAATTAAGTCAATTAGACATGATTTTCTAAGCTAACAACAGGCTTAAATTGCAAGTAGTATAATATGAAAAGAAACATACTAGTGATTACTTAATGAAAATCGGATTTTCATTAGCACAAGTACGCACTCGTCCCTCATATACAAGGCATTTCAATTATCAATAATACCAAATCCTAAGGGGAATGTCCCCCACACAAGGTTAGGCAAGCCACTTACCTCGAACTGGCTCAAAGTCAACCCGAAACCATGTCTTTGCCACGATTACTCGACTCCAAATGGCCCAAATCTATTCAATTAAATTGCATAATGTAAATAACACTTCAAGTAACTGATTCTACAAATAAAGTCTAAGCTAATTCGCGAAATTAGGTAAAAGGACCAAAACACCCCTCGAGCCCTCGTCTCGGAATCGGGTAAAATTTATTTTTTCAGAATCCTCACACTCTCACGAGCTCAGTCATACCAAAAGTACCAAAATCATACCTCAAATGGCCCCTCAAATCGTTACTCAAAGCCCTCCAACTAATCAAGCCCTAACCCTCAATTTACCACTGATTTTCCTTAAATTTTTAGCTTAGAATGATAAAATCACCATAAACGAGTTTAGGTTCCAAGAATCTTACCTCCTCGAAGCTCCTTTGAATTCCCTCTCAAAAACCTCCCCAAAAGCTAAATTCCCGGATGAAAATGGTGAAAGAATAACTTAAATTCGTGAAGGCAACTATTTATATGTTCTGCCCAGCGATACCGCGTCTGCTGTGCCAATTTACGCACCTACGGACCGCTCCTGTGCAAAAACTACCGCTTCTGCGGTTTCCCATAAGTTCTCCTTTTCTGCACCTGCGTCCCAGTCACCACATCTACGGGCTCGCAGGAGCGGCTAAACTTCCGCATCTGCGTTTTCAGCCTTGTTTCCTCTTGGCCGCTTCTGCGGCTTGACTCCGCATCTGCGGGAGTCGTATTTGCGGACTCTCAACCGCAGATGCAGTTATGACAGCAGCCCAAAGACTTCAGCTGCAAACTTCAACTTTCTATATTCTCGTTAACCACCCGAAATCATCCTGAGGCACCCGGGACCTCAACCAAAAGCACGGACAAGTCATATACCACTATCCAAACTTATACCAATCCTTAAACACCTAAAACAACATTGAATCGTCGAATTAACCATGGATTCAAGCCTAAGAACTCCAAAACTCTCAATTTACGCTTTCGATCAAAAAGTCTACCAAACCTCATCTGAATGACCTGAAATTTTGCAAGCACGTCACATTCAACACTACGGAGCTACTCCAACTACCGGAATCCCATTCCAACCCCGATATCAAAATCTCACTATCAAACCAGAAACTTCAAAAATTCGACTTTCGGCATTTCAAGCCTAAATTAGCTGCGGACCTCCAAAACACAATCTGAACACGCCCCTAAGCTCGAAATCACCCAACGGAGCTAACTGAACCAACAGAATTCCATTCCAAGGCCGTCTTTACACTGCTCCGACTACGGTCCAATTTCTAAAACTTAAACTCTCATTTAGGGACTAAGTGTCCCAAAATTCTCAGAAACTCAAAATCAAACATCCCGGCAAATTAAAATAGCAGAAATAAATACGGGGAAAGCAGTTAATAGGGGATCGGGGCATTAAATCTTAAAATGACCGGCCGGGTCATTACATCCTCCCACACTTAAACATTCATTCGTCCTCGAACGAGCATAGAGATATACTTGAAGTAGTGAAAGGATGAGGGTAACGGCTGCGCATATCCTGCTCGGTCTCCCAGGTTGCCTCCTCGACCGGCTGACCCCGTCACTAAACCTTCACTGATAAAATGTTCTTTGACCTAATCTTTCTAAACTTCCTGTCCAATATTGCCACTGGCTCCTCAACATAAGATAGATCTTTGTCCAACTGGACTGAATTAAAATCCAACACGTGCGATGGATCACCGTGATACCTTCGAAACATCGAAATATGAAATACCGGGTGGACTCCTGCCAAGCTGGGAGGTAAGGCGAGCTCATAAGCAACCTCCCCAACATGCCTCAATATCTCAAAAGAGCTAATAAACCTCGGACTCAACTTCCCTTTCTTCCCAAATATCATAACGCCTTTCATAGGCGAAACTCGAATCAGCACCCGCTCTCCAACCATGTAGGAAACATCACGAACCTTCCGGTCCACGTAACTCTTCTGTTTGGACTGGGTTGTACGTAGTCTATCCTGAATCACCTTAACCTTCTCCAAAGCATCCTGAACCAAGTCTGTGCCTAAGAATCTAGCCTCACCCGACTCAAACCAACCCACCGGAGATCTACACCGCCTACCATATAAAGCCTCATACGGTGCCATCTGAATGCTGGACTGATAACTGTTGTTGTAGGCAAACTCCGCCAATGGCAAGAACTGATCTCAAGACCCTCCAAACTCAATCACACACGCACGGAGCATATCCTCAAGAATCTGAATAGTGCGCTCGGACTGTCCGCCCGTCTGAGGGTGAAATGTTGTACTCAACTCTACCCGAGTACCCAACTCATGCTGAACGGACCTCCAGAACCGCGATACGAACTGATTACCCCTATTGAAAATGATGGAAACTGGAATACCATGCAGGCGAACAATCTCCCAGAAATAAATCTCCGACAACTGCTCCGAAGAATAAGTAGTACGCACAGGAATAAAGTACGTGGATTTGGTCAGGCGATCCACAATCACCCAAATAGCATCGAACTTTCTCAAAGTCTGTGGGAGCCCAACTACAAAGTCTACAGTGATCCGCTCCCACTTCCACTCCAAAATCTCTATCTGCTGAAGCAACCCACCCGGTCTCTGGTGCTCATACTTCACCTGTTGACAGTTGAGGCACCGAGCTACAAACCCAACTATATCTTTCTTCATCCGCCTCCACTAATAGTGCTGCCTCAAATCCCGGTACATCTTCGCGGCACCTGGATGAATGGAATACCGCGAACTATGGGCCTCCTCTAGAATCAACTCCCGAAGACTATCAACATTGGGTACACAAATACGACCATGCATCTTCAATACCCCATCATCACCAATAGTCACATCCCTGGCATCACCATGCTGAACCTTGTCCTTGAGGATAAGCAAATGAGGGTCATCACACTGACGCTCCCTAATACGATCAAATAATTAAGACCGAGAAACCACGTAAGCTAGGACTCATCTAGGCTCCGAAAGATCCAATCTCACAAACTGGCTGGCCAAGGCCTTAACATCCATCGCCATAGGCCTCTTCGATGTTGGTAAATAAGCCAAACTCCCCAAACTCTCTGCCCGACAACTCAAAGCATCGACCACCAGATTGGCCCTGCCTAGGTGATATAAAATAGTGATATCATAGTCCTTCAGCAACTCTTACCACCTCCTCTGGTGCAAATTTAGATCTTTTTGCTTGAACAGGTGCTGCAAGCTCCGATGATCAGTATAAATCTCACAAAGGACACCGTACAAATAATGACGCTAGATCTTCAGGGCGTGAATAATGGTAGCTAGCTCGAGATCATGGACAGGATAATTCTTCTCATGTACCTTCAACTGTCTGGACGCGTAGGCAATCACCCTACCATCCTGCATCAAAACTGCTCTAAGGCCAATCCTCGAGGCATCACAATAGACGGTATAAGATCCCGAACCTATAGGCAATATCAAAACTGGGATTGTAGTCAAAGCTGTCTTGAGCTTCTAAAAGTTTAGAAGCTCGCCTCACACTCTTCCGTCCATTGGAACGGAGCATCCTTCTAGGTCAGCCTAGTCATAGGGGCTGCAATCGATGAATACCCCTCCACAAAATGACGGTAGTAACCCGCCAAGCCAAGAAAACTGTAGATCTCTATAGTTGAGGATGATCTGGGCCAACTCTGCACTGCCTCTACTTTCTTCAGATACACCTGAATACCCTCACTCGATAACACGTGGCATAAGAATGCCACGGAATCCAACCAAAACTCACATTTCGAGAACTTAGCATATAACTTCTTTTCCCTCAGAGTCTGGAGCACTGTCCTCAGGTGCTTCTCATGATCTTCTCGACTTCGGGAATACACCAGAATATTATTAATAAAGACAATGACGAACGAGTCAAGATATGGCCGGAACATACTGTGCATCAAATGCATAAAGGTTGTTGGGCATTGGCCAGCCCAAATGACATAACAAGGAACTCGTAATGACCATACCGAGTCCTGAAAGTAGTCTTCAGGATATCTGGCTCCCGAATCTTCAACTGATTGTAACTGAGCTCAAGTCAATCTTAGAAAACACTCGTGCGCCCTGAAGCTGGTCAAACAGATAATTAATACGAGGTAAAGGATAACGGTTCTTCATTGTAACTTTGTTCAACTGGCGATAATCAATGCACATATGCATAGAACCATCCTTCTTCTTCACAAACAAGACAAGAGCACCCCAAGGTAATACACTGGGCCTAATAAAACCCTTATCCAGCAATTCCTGTAACTAATCCTTCAACTCCTTCAACTCAGTAGGAGCCATACGATACGGAGGGATAGAAATGGGCTGAGTGCCCAGCAATAGATCAATGCCAAAATTAATATCTCTATCGGGCGACATGCCCGGAAGATCAGCTGGAAACACATCAGAAAAATCATGTACTATTGGGACTGAATCAACTGTAGGGGTATCAATACTAATATCTCTCACATAAGCTGGATACGCGTCACACCCCTTCTCAACCATTCGCTGAGCCTTAAGGAAAGAAATAACTCTACTGAGAGTGTGATCTAAAGCACCCCTCCACTCAACACGCGGTACACCTGGCATAGCCAGCATCACGGTTTTGGCATGATGATCAAGAATAGCATAATGGGGCGACAACCCGTCCATGCCCAAGATTATATCAAAATCTACCATGTTGAGCAACAATAAATCGGCTATGGTCTCAAAACCACTAAGAGCAACCAAACACGATCGATAAACGCGATCCACAACAAGAGAATCTCCCACAAGAGTAGAAACATAAACAAGGGAACTCAAAGAATTCCGAGGTACACCCAAATATGGAGACAAATAAGAAGACACATAAGAGTAAGTGGAGCCTGGATCGAATAGAACCAATGCATCCCTGTGACAAACCAGGACAATACCTGTGATGACAGAATTGGAGGCGACAACCTTAGTGCAGGCAAGAAGGGCATAGTATCTGGCCTGGACTCCCCCTCTAGGGTGACCTCTACCTCCCCAACCTCGACCTCTAGCTGGCTGAGTAGGTAGGGTAGCAACTGAAGTTGTAACCATAGCCTGAGAACTCTGCGGGGCACACTGTGGTTGAGAAGTCTGTAGAGATGCACCCCTCCTAAGTCTGGGGCAATCCCTCAATATATGGCGTGTATCACCATACTCAAAACAAGCTCTTGGAAGACGTGGTGGCTGTGACTGGCTCAGGCCAGGTCTGCTGGACTGACCACTGAAAGCACCCCGCGCAGGAGGCGCACTAGATACTGGAGGTGCATAATAAGGCTCATGGGGCCTAGGAGGAGCTGGAATACCACTAGCTGCTGGAAGAGCTAAATGAACGGGGTGACTCATATAACCCCTACCATGACGACCTGCAGTTAGGGCATGGGCACCAGAATAATGGCCCGACTCTCGAGATCTCTTGGCCTCCCTCTCCTCTCTCTCCTTAGCATGCATACCCTTAATCCTCCTAGCAATGCTCACCACCTGCTGATAAGAAATATCCATCTCCAACTCTCGAGGCATGCTAGACCTGATGCTGGGAATAAGCCCCTCAATAAACCAGCGAACCCTCTTGCAAACAGTAAAAACCAAGGCTGGGGCATGTCTAGCCAAGATGGTGTAACAGACAGCATACTCCGAGACAGTCATAGTATCCTAGCGCAAATGCTCAAACTCTACCCATCATGCGTTTTGAGGCTCTGAGGAACAAACTCTCTTAGGAACATATCTGAAAACTAGGTCCAAGTTAGTGAAGAAGCCTCATCCGGACTGTCTAACTCATAGGTGCGCCACCACTCATAGGCGGCTCCTCGAAGCTGGAAGGAAGTGTAAGAAACCCCACTCGATCCTGATATACTCATAGTGTGGAGGATACGGTGACACTCCTCCAGAAATCCCAAGGCATCATCTGATGCTAACCCGCTAAATACAGGAGGATCATACTTCTTGAACCTCTCAAGTCTCCATTGTTCATCCTCTGAAGCCGTTGCGCTGTCCTCAGGCTGACCTGGGACTACAGGATGCATAAGAATAATCTCTAGGACCTGATCAACATGCACTCGCTGCTTAGGAGTGCGGGCGGCGGGAGTCTGTGCTCCTCCCCTGGCCTGAGATGTGGTTGCAGCAAGGGGAAGCAACCCTGCCTGAGCCAAAGTGGTGTACATGCTCATGAACTACGCAAGAGTCTCCTGAAGAGCTGGAGTAGTAGTAGCAGTAGGCGTATCAGGTGCCTGGACTCCGGCTGGAACTACTGGTGGTACCTCGGTGGCAGTTCGTGCGGGTGCTCTGGCTGCACCATGTGCACGTCCTTGGCCTTTACCCCGGCCCAGGCCTCTGACGGCTGCAGTAGGGGCCGCGGGTGCCTGATCATCTCGGGTAGCACGTGTCCTCACCATCTGTGAGAGAATAGAAGACAGAAGTTTAGAATTATGACATCAAAATCTCGCACGACAAGGAAACCAAATTAAGTGGGATTTTTTTAACAATTACATAGCCTCTCGCAGATAAGTACAGACGTCTCCGTACCGATCCGCGATACTCTAATAAATCAGCTTGTGATTCACGACTCCTATGAATCTAGAGCTCTGATACCAACTTGTCACGATCCCGGTTCGCCCTCCATGAATCATCGTGACGGCACCTAGTCTCTACGACTAGGTAAGCCTAACATGCGGAATATAAACAACAATTGCGGAAGAAATAATTAAAAATCGAATTAGTAAAATAAAATAGTGTTTAAAATGTCGCTCGGCATACACAATAACAACTCTCAAAACTAATAATATTTCCCAAAACCGGGAATCTCATGATCACAAGTCTTTGAATGTCTACAAGCATCTAACTCCAAAATATCTAACAAAGAAACGAAAGTACAGAAGGGCTAATACAAAAAAGGTGAGTAAAAAGGGACTCTTCGATTTATGGACGCGACAGATATACCTCGGAGTCTCTACAAGCGCCTCATCTCAAGTGTGATAAGTCCGAGTGGAAGTACGTGTATCTGCACATGAAAAACATGCGCAGAAAGGGCATGAGTACACCACAACAGTACTCAGTAAGTGCCAAGCCTAACCTCAGTCGGGTAGTGACGAGGAAGGTTAGGGCCCTACTGAGGTTAAATAAAATATAAGGTTCAATAGTGTAGAACAAACAGTAAAAGTAATACAGAATATAAAGGACAACAACAACTACTACAGAGGCAAGGTAAACACAGAAAGAAATACAGCTCAGCACAAAGATAACAACTGGGGATCTCCCAGGATACCGTCCTGTAATTCCAAATATAAATATCCAGTGGATCTCTCGGGATACCGTCCCGTAGTCCAACTCATAATGCGAGGGGATCTCCCGGAATACCGATCCGTAGTCCCAACTATAAATACTCAGTACAGGGGGAATCTACCGGGTGCAGTCCCGTAGTTCCAACGTAAATGTGCAGGGGGATTTCCCAAAATACTATTCCGTAGTCCCAAAGTAAACATACAGGGGGATCTCCTGAGATATCGTCCCGTAATCCCAAAGTAAATACACAGCAACAACAAGAAGAGTACACAGTTCAATTCAAGTTCCATACCAAGGTAAAATAGGTATCTCTAACCTAGCATGCTGCACGTAATCCAAATAAGGCAGTTTTAGCAAGTAAGGCAATTAAGTCAATTAGACATGCTTTCCTAAGCTAACAACAGGCTTAAATTGCAAGTAGTATAATAGGAAAAGAAACATACTAGTAATTACTTAATGAAAATCGGATTTTCAATAATTAGCACAAGTACGCACTCGTCACGTCATGTACAAGGCATTTCAATTATCAATATTACCAAATCTTAAGAGGAATGTCCCCCACACAAGGTTAGGCAAGCCACTTACCCCGAACCGGCTCAAAGTCAACCCGAAACCACATCTTTGCCACGAGTACTCGACTCCAAATGCCCCAAATCTATTTAATTGCATAACGTAAATAATACTTCAAGTAACTGATTTGACAAATAAATTCTAAGCTAATGCGCGAAATTAGGTAAAATGACCAAAACGTCCCTCGAGCCCATGTCTCGAAATCGGGTAAAATTTATATTTTCAGAATCCTCACACTCTCACGAGCTTAGTCATACCAAAAATACAAAAATCGGACCTCAAAGGGTCCCTCAAATCGTCACTCAAAGCCCTCCAATTAATGAAGCCCTAACCCTCAATTTACCACTAATTTTCCTTAAATTTTTATGCTTAGAATAATAGAATAACCATAATAACGAGTTTACGTTCCAAGAATCTTACCTCCTCGAAGTTCCCTTGAAGTCCCTCTCAAAAACCTCCCCAAAAGCTAAATTCCCGAATGAAAATGGTGAAAGAATAATTCAAATTCGCGATGACAACTATTTATATGTTCTGCCCAGTGATACCGCATCTGCGGTCCCAATTTATGCCCCTGCGGACAGCTTCTGCGGTTTCCCATAAGTTCTCCTTTTTCGCACCTACGCCCCAGTCACCACATCTGCGGGCTCGCCGGTGCGGCTAAACTTCCGCATCTGCGTTTTCAGCCTTGTTTCCTCTTGGCCGCTTCTTCGGCTTGACTCCGCATCTACGGGAGTCGCATCTGCGGCTTCTCAACCGCAGATGCGGTTATGACAACAGCTCAAAGACTTCAGCTACAAACTTCAACTTTCCAACTTCACGTTAACCACCCGAAATCATCTCGAGGCCCCCGGGACCTCAACCAAAAGCACGGACAAGCCATATATCACTATCCAAACTTATATCAATCCTTAAAATACCTAAAACAACATCGAATCATCAAATTAACCATGGATTCAAGCCTAAGAACTTCAAAACTCTCAATTTATGCTTTCGATCAAAAAGTCTATCAAACCTTGTCCGAATGACCTAAAATTTTGCAAGCACGTCACATTCAACACTACAGAGCTACTCCAACTTCCAGAATGTCATTCCAACCCCGATATCAAAATCTCACTATCGAACCGGAAACTTCAAAAATTCGACTTTTGACATTTCAAGCCTAAATTAGCTACGGACCTCCAAAACATAATCCGAACATGCCCTTAAGCCCGAAATCATCCAACGGAGATAACGGAACCAACAGAATTTTATTCCGAATCCGTCTTCATATTGCTCCAACTATGGTCCAATTTCTAAAACTTAATCTCTCATTTAGGGACTAAGTGTCCCAAAACTCTCTGAAACTCAAAATCAAACATCCCGGCAAATCAAAATAGCAGAAATAAATACGGAAAAAGCAGTTAATAGGGGATCGGGGCATTAATTCTTAAAACGACCGTTCAGATCGTTACATTTATAGTCTCGATATAACCGACCGCTTTCGCGAATACTTTAGAAATTCAATAAGTTTCTTTGAGACTTACTACAACGCAATGCCTTATTTATAATCAATTTTATTCCTCCAAAATAGTAATAATTGGTTCTTCTAGAGCTCTCAATTAATTTTATAGTACCACATATTCATCAACATCCATATGGTAAATATCTCTTTTAAAGAGAAAGTTATACTATTATGGGTATGGTCAAAATTATATGCAAGATATGTTTCTTGCATTATCGTTATTTTTTAATAATCACAATGCCAAAATAGTTTGGCATACAATAAGTACTTGACTAATGACCATTTATGACATAATAATAAAATAATTTTCTTATTTCATCCCAAACTTCTTTCTAGAGGTTAGTGTAGTATATTCACTACCACTAGCACGTTCATATTCTTCCAAGAATGAATATGTATTCATAAATCAGATGTTGTCACATTCACATCATGAATGAACCATAATCATCTATATGTGCTTTATAAAATCTCATGACAAATCAATGATAAATATTACTTTCACAAAGTGAAAGATTATTTTGAGAATCCTTATTATTCCCATTATCACAATGATGACGATTATAATTTCGTCTATTGCCACGTCCACATCCATTGATACCTTCACGGTTGTCTTCTTTCAGAATTATCACATATTGCTATCACATTCTCTTAAGGGAATGAGAATTGAGCAAATTCAATGGGACGGGTTTTCACTTCTTGTGCTCACGATCATACATGAATTTGATCATGGCAAGACATAGAAATTTTATCACTTCGAGTAGTTATAATTTCTTACTAACTTCATTAGAGTTATGATCAAAATTTATTTTCTTTGTTTGTATTTAAAATCAAATTATAGAATAAAAGAGAAAAATACGGCAAAATACATACCTTAAATTCAGAATTTAATTATGAAGGAAGTTCATGGAACAATTGACAATCATTATGCTCAATCCCAAAGCTTCTACCCAATTGGTTAGAGTCTCGTGATGATAACGTGTTATAAAACAATAAAAAAAAAAAAGAGTATTGCAGAGAAAAGTAAAGAGGATTCTTATTGATTTGGGATGAATTACAAATCGAACCATCTATTTATAGGGAGAGAGTGAATTAGCTACCAAGTAATAAACCCTAAAATCTCTCTAAGATACAGACATTCACCTTAAATAGAATTCCATTTATAACAAAAACCACAAAAATACTAGTATTATGTATATCTGCTAAACAGGGTAAAAGAAAAGCAAAAAGGTTTCTTTGATACAACAGAAAATGTTTCCATGCCTTGGAAATATCATATATATCAAAATACTTATAAAATCCTCAAAGATGATTTAGTGGGCAGAAGCTTTTACTTTGTTATGAAGTTTTGTGGGAACTATGCTATTGTGCCACCATATCCAAATTCTAGGCCTCTCTAACTATTAGTCACCATTAATCAATATTTAATTAACCCCATAATTACGGTAATAAATATTGTTTAAATGACACATGTAATAGGGAATCATTTTAGGCTCAAATATATACTCCCCGTTCACTTTTACTTGGCATATATATTAAAAATAGATTTTTATTTTTACTTGTCACTTTACACATATTAAGAGAAGAAAACTTTTTTTTCTATTTTACCCACAGTATTTATTACTCATTTCAAATCATTTTTTCAAATCTAATAAATATGCATCAATTAATATGTGTATCATGATAAATTATGCATTTCATTTATTATTTCTTAAGGGGCGTGAAAAATTAAAATGTGTCAAGTAAAAGTGAACGGAGGGAGTATCAGTATTGGATCAACCTTCCTTGACATTATTGAAAGCATTAGTGTCCACAAACCAAACATAACAAGCTCTCCCTGCTATATCGTTCTAAATTTATCGAATTAATATCTCTGAAAGGACATATAGCAAGGTCTGAAAGACCAGTTTTTTGGAGTATTAGAATTGTTTGATTCTTTGACCAGCCTTATGGTGCTTGCTGGAAGACTTCTTATGGGAACAGCGGATTAGGGAAAGAGATTATCGTAATAAAACTTAGACACATGATGTTAATTAACCAAATAATGAATGTATAACATATATCTTTTTATATACTTTTCTTAATCCTAATTAAGAGAAGAATCCCTAAGAGTTAAATCCAATTATATTAAGAATTAAAAATAAAATAAAAAGAAGAAGTATTATAAGGCGCAACCTGATGCACTAAGCTCTCGCTATGTGCGGGGTCGGGGGAAGGACCGGATTATAAGGCTCTATTGTATGCAGTCTTATTTTGCATTTCTACAAGAGGTTGTTTCCACGTGCGGCTCGAATCTGTGACCTCCTGGTCACATGGCAGCAACTTTATCGGTTACGTAAGGCTCCCTTTCAGAAGAAGTGCTATAGTTTATCTATATTTTCTATCTGGCATCACTAGAAAACTCGTGGAAAATATTGGACCTAAAAAGTAAGTGTATTCATCATGATCAATCTATCTCAAGTGACATTCTCTCATTTTATTCCATAAATATGATCATTTTTAATCTTACCTAATCTTATATTGATACATATCTATCTTAGCATCCTCATCTCTACAAAGTTCGGATATGTTAAACTTTAGGGAGGCCCAACATTCTCTCCACTTAGACAACATTATGTTGGTCTTAATAATATAGACCAATGACAAAGAACATAATTAGTTGTTGGTTAGGATTTTTTTTGGTAAAAGTACAAAAAATGATCAAGACAAAGATCATAATAAATGTTGAATGAGACTAGTCTAGCAAAGGAGGGGATTTTGGTCAATGTAGAAACTAAAAACAAAGGATAAGATGCAGTATTGATCCGAAAATAACAAAGGTCCGTCGTAATTGGATAAGTTTGTCATATCTAATGTAAGCTTCTGAATATCTTCTGATTCATCATAGAATTATCTGAATTAATAAAAGATGAATGGATCAAAGTAATATCACAATTATTTATGCCTCACGATGGGCGTCAAACTGCGTATTCATAAAATGGTACGGTTGAATTTGTAACGTGGTTTATAGACGCGTGAATTAAATTGATCCGAGAATGAAGAACAAAATTGAACAAAAGTTTGATCTTTTGTCCAGAAATTCAAGAACTTGAAAGGCCTTCTAATTTGTATCTGATTCATACTACAAGTCTACATTGTATTATGTTGTTATTTGTGCGTTCAAAATTTACAATATGTCCAACAGAGTACGCAGCATCATTTACAATCCAATTTGAGAACATCATTTCCCAAGAGACTTCATGAACCAAAGAAACTGAAAAGTTAGCTAAGTTATGAGGAAAAGTAAAAAACCTAGAAATCTGTACAAAATCAACGTGATCTAAAGTAGAAAACATACACCATATACAGTTAAACTTCTCTATAACGGCATCATTTGTTCTGATATTTTTCCATTACATCGGCCACTTCTCGCGGGACTTTGACACCCCCTGGATCAAGAAACTTATTTTAATTTGGTTCAGTAAGTTTTAAAGCATAATTGAACCCAAAGGACAACGCCAGATGCCAATGATAAGTGTACGTAAGACATATCAAGACAAAAAAATGGAAGAAAAAAAAAGGAAGTATTATTATTGTTTAGAAAAATAACAGACCTTTGAAAAATATTTAATGTGGTGAATGATTTGTCCTGCACTAGTGATGCAAGAGAGAGTGAAACCAGACGTGGATTCAGGATTTAAATCTTATAGGTTCAATATTTACGGTTTTTAGCATTGAATCTATTAATATATTTTTAAAGTTATGGGTTCATATTTACTGTTTTTGCAATTTTAATGAGTTTTTATATACAAAGTTATGGGTTTAATTGAACCCGCCGGTTGAACGCTACATCTGCCCGAGTGAAACCAAGACTGTGTCACTAATCTGGATTTATTCTTGATAATAATATTATCAATAGTGACATTATGTCAACTTTCAGTAATGATTTAACATTTCTTGAAATAAAATAAATCAGATTGTGAATGAAGCAAAAGCTGCTGTTCTGTATTTGTAGTAAATAGTCAGAATAACAATATGAGTCCTAATCCTTAATCAAGCCATTTGTTGTTCTTTCAATCTGAAGAAGACTTGTGGTCTATTATATAAATTGTTATTTAATACATTCAGGACAAAATTGTGGCAATATGAATAATTTCCTATAGTGATTACTGATATGACATGCAATTAAAATAACTTGGAATATAAAAATCACCTAGAACACTCCAAGAAATGAAGATGACGCAACATGGAACTTTAGTGGAAGAAACTCTGTACAAACAGTTAATTAATCTTTTGTCTATATCTTATTGGTTTTTAAAGAAAATGAGAATTCTTTATAGGGGAAAAGGTATAATCTAGGGGGGTACCCTCCACGAACCATCTTAATTTTACCCTCCGTTATATATTAAAATTATTCATATATTTATCATTAGCAAATCATCTCGTACTTGGCCTTGATCCTAGCAGACCTCCAACCTTACATATAAAGAATTTTAATATTAAACCATAGTCAAAAGTATAACATTAAATTTGCACATTCTTTCGTAGTACTTTGTCTAGTTGAATACGCTCAATCTATACTAGAGCTCCATTAAAGTTAATGGTAAACCCGAGACGATTTGCTAATGACATATGAATGGAACAAAGTAAAACGAAGTACACAAATTAAGCTACTTCGTAATAAAATGGTAAATCTGGTCTTTTTCCCTTCTTTATATGTAAAGCTCATATTATTTAGATTTCTAGTCTCCAATTTGGAATTTCAAATGTTATGACTTCTCATTTGAGAATTCTTCTTAAAAGAAATTACTTAAAAATTTCCTCCAGGCTATTATATATACCTACACCAATCATTCAGAACAAGCAGTGAAACACAAACCTAAAAAAAAAAAAAAAAAAAACCCTTTCTTGTCTTGTAATCAAGAAGATGATGCAATCAGAGCTTCTTCATACTGAAACTGAATTTTGTGCTATCCAAATTGATCAAGACTCCTCTGGGATTGCCTTCTCAGACTTGACGTCCCTTTTTCCTGATGATGTTTTTACTGATCTTTCAATGGATGATTTGGAGTTTGATGATTTCTGCAAATGGTTAAATGATAGTGAAAGTGAAGAAGAAAATGGAAATATGAATATCTCAATCTCTTGTGAGATGCAAAAGGATGGAAATTTATGGAGTCCTGCTATTTCAGGAGCATCAAGAAATAGTGCCATTTCACTTGTAATTCCAGGAAATAGTAAAGAATTGGATACTCAAATAAGCCTTCATCATTTATTAGCAGCATATGGAGAGGCCATAGAAAATGGTCATAAGGAACTAGCAGAAGTGATCATAAGAAGCATAAAGGGAAAAATAAATCCTTTAGGCGAATCGTTGGAACGCGTTGCATCCAATTTGTTCTTGCAGATAGAGGATCAAGAAGATTACTTAAAACAAGAATCAAGCAAGAATCTTGAAGTAGCATTTAAGGTTTTCTACCAGATTTTCCCAATAGGAAAATTTGCTCATTTTGCTGCTAACTCAGCAATAATGGAATCCATTCCAGATGATGTAGAAACTATTCACATAGTGGATTTTGATATGGGAGAAGGGATTCAATGGCCTCCAATTATTGAAGCCATGTGTCAAAGAAGAAAGGCTATGAAATTAACATCCATAAAGAAAACAAAGGAAGAATCAACCAGTGATCAGTGGAGATTTGAGGATATAAAAAGAAGACTTCTTGATTATGCAAAGCCCTTTGGCCTAAGATTACAAATTGAGGAGATGACAGTTGAAGAGTTGGCAAGTGAAATGAGAAGAATGAAAAAAAGGGGAAATGGGAATGAATGGTTGGTTTTCAATTGTATGTTTAAACTCCCACACATGGGAAAAACAAGATGCAGAATCCATGCCTTGGAATTTCTAAAACTAGCTAAGGAAATGTTATTAGCCAATTCTTCAACTCATAGAGGACTTGTCACTTTTGGTGATGGAGAAGCAATGGACAATAGTCACAATACTAATACTTTTTCTACATTCTTCAACAAGAATTTGATATATTACCAGTCGATTTTCGAGTCGTTGGAGTTGTATTTTCCAGCTTATCTTGCAGAAGCAAGACTTGCCATGGAATCCCTTTTTCTAGCACCTCAAGTCTGCTCATTTTCTTGGTTTCAAAACTGGGAAGAGATAAGAAATACTTGTTATTCTTGTGGAGAAATTGGATTGCAAGGCAAAAGAATAAGCAAAGAGAACTTGTTACAAGCCAAGGAATTGGTCAATGAAAGAGAAACTCCATTAAAGGTGAGGATTGAAGAACAAAGGCAACATGAAATGGTCTTGGAATGGAAAGGGACACAGTTGGTGAGTGTTTCAACTTGGACGAGAATTTTAAGTTTATAAAAAGGTAGTTTAATGGGTTCTGGATAAATTATTTACACATATATCTAGTGGACTTCATAAAACAAATATAGGATTTAGGTCGAATTCTAGTGAACCCTTGACTAAAATTCTAGCTTCGCCCAGAAGAAAACAGTAGCAGCAGCAAACACCATAGAGACACTACAACTCTTTCTCTGTGTCGTTTTCTTTACCATTATTTTTATAGTGTTCTCCTATGAAGTGCCAAAAGTGTACAGAGCCATACTTATATTAGCTTGTCTAGCGTATTTACGTTGTATATATTATTATATACAGACCAGAGTTGTAAATGACAATTATATATTATTATTTTTTTTTTCATCCGATATTTAAGGCCCGACTAAATCGAATTAACTCTGGAAAATCCCACTTTGGGGTGAAGGTTGTTCAAAATTGAACATCTATATGCTATATTAAAAGCACGAATGCCCTTACTCCCTAGCGAAATGTCGTTCGTTTCTTTTACCCTTTAAAAGTAATTTTGCACGGAACAAAATAGTCATTAAAATTATTTTCCTAATATTTAGGACTTGAAAATTGATTATATTTTGTATATTAAATATTTTCTTATTTGAACTAGGTAAGATATCCTAATATTTAGGACTTCAAAATCAATTATACTTTTAACTTATATAAATCATTAAAAAGAAAGAAAAAACAACTACCTATTATAGCTTTATAATTATATTACCAATAAAATACTACTATCATGTTAATTAATATTTACCTGGAATAAAAGATTAGAACTTAATATTAACGGCTTTCTATCTCATTTCAAATTTGATCGTTATCTATATCTATCTATCTATATTAATAAAAGCATGAATAAAATGTTGGTTTACAAAAATAACCTTATAATATTAAGCATACCAACTCATAATGAAAGGACATAATTGAAATTCTAGACATTAGCCTTGTAATCCTATTAGTTTTAAGGACATCTTAATATATTAGTGTACAAAAATATTCCTAAAATATTGAATTTACTTTTCCCATAAATTTCGGTTGGAGTTTTTAGAACTTCGAATTCATTAAAAAAAAAACTGCAATCTTGGTTTAACTAATACTAATATATCTATGTTTGAAAATGTCACTCAAATTTTCAGGTAGATCATATATTTTGAAGGACATACGAATAAGAACTTTGAATTAGAAAAAGATTTGGCTATCTTTCACATGACAATGTTCCTCCCACTCAAAGTGACACAAAAAGTCAACATAGTATATGTTGTAAAACTTCGCTTCAAAATTTTAAAAATCAAAAGTGCACATTAAATTGAAAAAAAGATTAAGTCTCTAGAGAATTGCATATCCTAAAATAAAAAATAAAATCACTAAAAAGAGGACTTATGGTAAATACAATTTTTACGTATAATAGGCATTAAATTGTGTATCATGCACTTGCCACTTGATCTATTTTGCTATAGAATATAAAAGTAAAACAATGACATGTTATATCTATATTTATCTATCTATCTATATTTATTCTATATCTATATTATTATAAGAGTATGAATACAATGTTGGTTTACAAAAATAAACTTATAAGTAATATTAACCATAATAATTCACAATATAAGGACGTAATAGAAATTCTAGATATTAACCTTATAATCTATTAATTATTGGGCATAATACTACACGTTAAGAATCCTACATGATTACCTTTAGAAATTTTATTATACTACAATTACTTCACGGCATAAACATATAATACTATATGTTAGCATGTAAACCTAATACCTCTAGAAACATGTTAAATTTTCTATTAGTAATTTCGGGATAGAGACGTATTTTTAGCCATGTAATCCCATTACATTTAGGATATACTTCTTAAAACTTTCTATTACTAATTTAATTTGAAAACGTATTATATTGTCCTATTACTAATTTAATTTGAGAATGTATTATATTGTCCAAATTCATTTTAAAAAAAGAGACTATATATTATTATAAAAGTACAAGTACAATATTGATAAACCAAAATATCCCTAAAATATTAAACAGAAGATTCATAGGGAAAAGACATCAGTAATAACCTATTTTTTTGGACTACAATGCCTTCTATATGAATTTTTTTAATAAAAATTTAAGATTTTAAAATTATTAAAATATTTTCTATTAAATTCTTATCAAAAGTAGGTAGGAAGATTTAATAAAATTAATTTTATAAGAATCCTCCGTATTGGCAATATATTACCACTCTATAATGTGTAATACCCAAAAAAAATAGAAGTAATGTTAAATGGATTGAATAAAGCATTAAAATTGAGAAAAAAAATATTCCCACGATAATATCTTTTTATATTATATTTGAACTGATTTGCTACTCAAATAATATTTTTTTATTATCAATTTTTGGGTAATATTGAAAAATATGCCCAATTATTAAAAAAATAACTAAAAAATATTTAAGAATATAAATGCATGAGAAAGAGAAAGAAAAATAGTTAATAAGAATTAATACCAATAATGATTTTGCAAACATAAAGATCTAAAAGTGAAATGTTAGATCGATCTCTTTACTCTTTAAAAAAAATTATGATGAATAAAATTATAATTACAGTTAAATATTCAAAATAAGAGATGTACTAATAATAAGAATCTGAATCAACATTAAATAAACTATTTTTTATGTTAAGATCCAATAATTAAATCTTTCAATTAATTATTTAGCAAGAGGTCCAATTCAATTATTCTTTTAATTCATTGAGTAAAATAATTTTTCAATTTAAAAAATATCTTATGGTACATAAATTTATTCCATAGAAATAGCGTTAGACATTAAAAAAATTAGAACACAAAATAAAAAAAAAGGTCCAGTATAGTATTAAGAATCAAAAGGTCATAAAAGTGTCTGAGGAAGCACAATCAAAACTTCCTGAACAAAAATAAACTTTCAAGACAATATTATAAAGAGTCGACTCAGCTGTAGCGGGATTATCCTTTGTAGATGCCTCCAGCAGAATGGAAATAATATTCTTATGTCATGCATTACATGCAAATATTAGATCAAGAAACATGATATTGTTAGCAATAATAATAAGTGGTGTACCAACAACGATTTTATTATGAGATCATACAAATCACTTTAGATTTGATATACCTCTTCAAAGAACTGAAATAACCATCGCAAATATATCAAAGCAGCACAATGGTACTAAATTTATAAGGAAAACAAAATTGATAATATAGGATGAAACGTTTACATCTAAGCGTCAACTTATCGAAACAATTGACTAGAGTTTAGAGATATATTAGATATCAATGAACCATTTGGCAGAAAAATAATGGTTTGGGAGGTGAATTCTTTCAAGTACTACCAGTAGTTTCAAAATCGACAAAAGTAGAGACTGTAAAAGCTAACTTGCCAAAATTATACTTATGGACTCAAATAAAAAAGATTCAACTGACAAGAAATATATATATATATATATATATATATATATATATATATATATATATATATATATATGAACATATCCAACATTCAATGACTTCTTGCTTCGCGTTGGAAACGTAGAAAAATATCCAATAAAAGATGATTTTGTTCTTCTAGAATACTTTGTTATCAACTCCAATGGTAAGAGTAGTGCACTTAATAGAGAAATTTTTTCATCATCATATTAAAACATAATTCGTGCAAATTACATGATAGAGATTAAAGAGATATCTTAGCTAGCAAAAATGAATATGTTGATCAACTAAATAAAAGGTTGATTGTTAAGTTTCATGGTAAAAACAAAATGTTTTTTTAATTTTTGACTCAACAGAAGATGATACTAATAATTACTATCAAGAAAAATACTTAATACCAAATGACCTTCTACCATACATATTTGTTGTCAAGTTGGCTATTTTTTATGTATGTTAGTGTCACCGTATATACAATAGACTAAGTTAAAACTGATTTTTCATTGCATATAGATTGATTTTAAAGAAAAATATGCTTGTCATACTACTAAACACTTAGATCCACCAAATAGGTTATGTAATAGCACACATATGGTATATAAAAGTTTTGACAATAACGTCATACATACAAGAATTATTATACTGGTCAATATGCTTATAAGTATGTGTTTATCTCCGAATTCAACTTTCGTTTTCAGAAACTAAAGAATATCCTTTTAAATTTATGTGAAAATAATTTTCAGTGTGTTTATGTTTTGCAATTACAATAAATAAAGCACAAGAACAAACATCCTAAATATTGGACTATATTTATCGCAATATATTTTCTTGCACGAACAACAGTATTTTACTCAAGAAGGATATCAATATCGACAACAAAAGTTCTGGTTATGGCAGAGCAACCAAAGCATTAGAAGGAAACATACATAATAATATCATCTACAAAGAAGTGTTCGGTAAGATACCATCACATTAAATACTTTTAAGCTATAATACATAATTATCTAACTAACATGACTAAATTGATCATTTGTGTAAGTTCTGATAATGTCCTTTCATTTTGAATTCACGCATTATGCTTATGTAATAATATTTTTCGATATTTAGATGAGTTGTATTATTATGTATAAAATTTCTCTCATTAGATAAATTTTATTATTCCTTCATATAAATAAATAAATCATCATGTGCCATTATTAACATGCAACGCACGTTCATATATACTAGTACTATATTAAAAGTACGAAGACCATTAGCGAAATGTCGTTCGCCTTTTTTACCTTTTAAAATAGAGTTTATATTAGACAAAATAGTCATTTAATTATTTTTCTAATATTTAAGACTTTGAAATCAGCTAAAACTTTTACTAATTAAATATTTTCTTGTTTAAACCATATAGAAAATCCTAATAGGATTTCTAAATCAATTAAAATATAACATTATATAAATTCTTTCCTTATTTGAACATGTAAAATAACAAGACTTCTTACAAATTATATTTCGTGGTATTTTGTTTCAAAACTATCTTAAATGCCGTAATGAGTTTGGTTTTGGTGTTTCCTTATCAGTTTGGTTTTGGTTTTTACCTAATTTGATTTTATCCTCTCTTTTTTTCAATTAAGTTCTCACATTTTAAATCTTTTTTCTAAAACTAATATTATTAGAGTTTAGATTCTTCATCAACAAACTAATACCCCCCCCCTTCCTTTTCCCGTTTCAGCCCCTTCTTTTAACTAAAAATTTATATTCTTTTCTATTCTATTCATGTGGTTGATAGCTTAAAAGCTACCAATTTCTTTGTGCTTTTTAATTATTTAAAAGTAAGTTGTAAATAAAGAAGTCTATAATTGGTACAACTTAATAACATATGCACACCTAATAAGTAACAATATTTTAAGTAGAAATCATATGAGCTAACTTTATTTTATTATCATCGTTGCGTATCGATCCAATTAAATATCAAGTAAAATAGCATCATCATTCATAATATAATCTAAATTCAAAAATGTCTAGCTATAACTTTAATTTTATATTATAACTCCAAATAAATTTTAAAAAATATGCATACATTTAGTTTATTATTTTCTTAGGTGTCGTTGGTTGAAGTACCAATGTATTTCTAGTTTGATTTGCTTTTTCACATTTTCTTAATATTTACAATCCATAAACATTGGATAATTCCATAAGACATGATTCCTTCCTTCAGTGAATTAGCTAAATGGGATCACCAATTTAATATTTACCATTTTTATAAATTTACGATTTATTTTCTTAGATTTTATTTATAACTCAAATATATTTTTTCAATATTATTTACGTAAGTTTTAAAAGTTTGAACACAGTGGTACAAGGTACACGCGCATCGCGCGTACACGAAAAACTAGTTATATTAAAAGCACGAAGGCCTTTAGCGAAATATCATTTTTACCCTTCTGTCACGACCCAAAACCCGACCCGTCATGATGGCGCCTATCATGAAACTAGGCCAGCCTCAACTCAACAATAAATACGATAATCATAAGTTTCAAAATATTTACGGAAGCTTTTAACAATTAAAGAACTATTTGAAACATAAGAAATTCCAAGAATAAATACAATCCAGCCCAATATTGGGGTTTCATTAAGTGCATGAGCGATAAAAAAATACATTCTTTATTATAATGTCTAAGGGAGCAACTGAAATACAACTGGAAAGTAAGATGGAGAGTCAAGGCCCGCGAACGCCGTGCAGGTACCTCCATAATCTCCTAAGTCAGAAGCCTCGATCAACAAATGCCACTAGATCCAAAAGTGCCTGAATCTGCACACGAGGTGCAGGGGGTAACGTGAGTACACCAACTCAGTAAGTAACAAGTCCAACCTTTGGAGTGATAGGTAGTGACGAACTCAACCTCATCAAAGGTAACAGAAATAACGTACAAGAACATAGGCATGCTTTCAGTTAAATAAACAGCTCGAACAGTGAAACAGAGCAGGTAAATGCAGGATAAGGAAGTGTAACACTACTACGACTACATGCCAATGCACATGCTATATGAAATGCACCATGCTGAGTGCCTCATGTGCCCACAACCTCAAATGCTCATCCACTCAGTACTGTATACGGCTCATACGACCCAGGGAAGATTTATCCCGGAATATATACATCTCTGACAGCAGTCACTTAGTACCGAGGAAGGCCATTCCAGCCTATGGAGAAGATCCATCTCTACATAACAACAATAACAACCTCACAACCACTCGGTACTATATATGGCTTACAAGGACCAGGGAAGATCCATCCCGGAATATATATACATATCACTGGCAACAGTCATCCAGTACTGAGGAAGGCTATTCCAACCTATAGAGAAGATCCATGTACAGGGAAGAACCATCCCTCAATAATATCATCTGCGCTCACTGGGGGTGTGCAAACTCCGGAGGGGCTCCTTTCAGCCCAAGCACTATAACAAGCTAACGAAGGCATATATCAGTAATCTGCTGCGGTGTGTAGCCCGATCCCATAACTGTCACTCATAATCAGGATATCAGCCTCACTCAGTCATCACTCTCCATTCTTACACACACAAGCTCAAAATTTCGTGATACTAGCCCGAAATAATGATATGATATGCCACATAACAATAATCGAGACTAAGACATGATATAATATGTATGAGCAGGACTGAGTACAGAATATCAATGAAACTAATGATATGACAGCAAGAAACGACCTCTTGGATCTCAACAGTATCGACGTGAAGCCTTAACATGATAATTAGCATGATTTACAGCTCATTAACTTAGTCACATAATCATAATATAGATATCAGCAAGAAAGAGCCACTAAGTTGTGCCATGGAATGATCTAGGCCGCAATTCTCATGGTGCGCGTCCACACGCCCGTCACTTGGCATTTGTATCACCTCAATAGTAATCATAGAACACATAGTTCGGGGTTTCGAACCCTTAGAACCAAATTTAGAAGCGTTACGTACCTCAAACCAAGCAAAAACTCTAACCCGCGATGTCTTTGCCTCTCGATTCGGCCTTCGAATGCTCCGAATCTAACCAAAACTAGTATATTATCATCAATATATGCTAAAGGAATGAAACCCATACGAAAATTATCAATTTAGACCAAAAATCCCGAATTTGCTCAAACCCGGCCCCCGGGCTAACATCTCGAAATTCGATAAAATTTACATCACAATAATCCTCATCCTCCCACGAGTTTATGTATACCAAGAACATCAAAATCGGACCTCAATTGGCCCCTCAAATCCCCAAATTTAGCTCTCCAATTTCAAACCCTAATTTCCCAATTCCTTCTCTGATTTTCCCACTAATTTCATGATTAGACAATGGAATAATCACCATAAACACAAAATACAAAGCACAAGTAACTTACCTCACTGAAAACACTTGATTCCCTCTTGAAATCACTGGTTGGAGCTCCAAAATCGCACAAAAATGATGAAGAAATGACTGAAAATTGCGAATGGGCCCTTTTTATACATTCTGCCCAGCACTTTCGCACCTGCGACCCATTTTACGCACCTACGGGCTGCTTCTATAGTCAAGATTACCGCATCTACAGTTTCCACTTAAGTTACAAGAACCGCATCTGCGCCCAGGCACCGCACCTGCGGTCCCGCAGACCCGCAGATGAGTCCAAATAACTGCATCTGCGGTTCTTCTCCTAAAGGCCAAACTCGCATGTGCGATCTCCTCATCGCTTTTGCGGCCTCGCAACTGTGGTCCCCAATCCGCAGGTGTGATGACCCAAAAGGTCATCACTTGATTTGCAAGTCAATTCTATATTCCGAGGCCTTAAAACCTCCTTTTATCTCACCTTGATTTATGTGCACGGTCCGGGCGTATATCCGGAACGCTTTTATGTGAAATATTGATAAAAATGCTAATTTTGCCTTTAAAATTAAATTTAAGTTGACTTCGGTAAACATTTTGGGTAAACGGACCCGAACCAGTGATTTAACGATCCCGGAGGGTCCGTACAAAAATATAGGACTTGGGCGTATGACCGAAATCGAATTTCGAGGTCCCAAGCCCGAGAAATAAATTTTGAAGGAAATTGTTTAACTGAAATTATATGATTTTTTGGAAATTTAAATATGTTTGAATTTGATGGTATCAGGCTCGTATTTTAGTTTCGGAGCCCTGTACAGGTCTTATATGGTATTTAAGTTGAGCTTGTAAAATTTGGTAAGAAACGGACTTCATATAACGTGAATCGGACCCTCGGTTGTGAAATTTGAAACTTAAAAGTTAATGAGATTTTTCTTTGATTTTGATGATAAAATCGTAGTTCAAGGCGTTATTTTGGCGATTGGATCGCACGAATAAGTCTGTATGATGTTTTTAGGGCTGTGCGCATGTTTGGTTTGGAGTCCCGAGGGCTCGGGTGAGTTTCGGATAGGCCACGGGATGTTTTTACACTTAGAAAGGTTGCAGGTTTTGCTGCTTTAGGTGCACAGAACGGTCGCGAAAGGGAAACGGGGCTGGGGAGGATTTTACCCTATGCAAATGTGAGACTCAAGTCGCGAACGCGGAGCATTGGTGGTTTGCTCTACGCGAACGCGATCGGTCAATCGCAAATGCGTAGCTTAGGGATGGGCTGGTCATGGAACCTAGGGAGAACTACGCGAACGCGATCCCCTTATCGCGAACGCGAAGGCAGGGCTGGGCTAAGCCTTCGTGAACGCGAAGTTTCTCCCGCGATCGTGTAAGTCCACAACTCGTAGCTCTTCGCGAACGTGACAGTTCTCACACGAATGCGATGAACACTGTTACCCAGAACTTAAAACAATAGCAAAAATCGGGATTTAGCCCACATTTTCATATTTTCAAAACTCGAGAGCATTGAGCTGATTTTCAAAAAGGAAGTTCTTCCCCAAAGTATTGGTATATGATTCTAAACCTTTTTCTTTCGATTTCCCTTTTGCATTTCATCAATCTTCATCCAAAAATCTAGGGTTTTGTGGTAGAAATTGGGAGTTTCGGTAGAGTTAGGACTTTTTGAATAATTGGAGTTTCGTTTTGGGGTCAGATTTCGAAACTAATTATATATTCGTGCTCGTGGGTGAATGGGCGATCGGGTTTTGGTCCGAACCTTGAGTTTTGACCAAGCAGCCCCGGGGTCGATTTTTGACTTTTTGGAAAAATGATAGAAGACCTATAATTAAGCATTGGGTATGAATTATTTAGAATTTATTGATGTTGTTAAATTAATTTGGGCTAGATACAAGTAAATTGGAGGCGAATTCTAAAGGAAAAGCGGTGTTTGAGGCTTGAGTTGGTCGTGGAAGTTCGAGGTAAGTGTTTGGTCTAACCTTAGCTTGAGGAAATAGGTATTGTACTTTATTTGCTATGTGCTAGTGTAGTGTACGACATATGGGTATGGTGATGAGTATCTATACGTTGGTGTTAAGCATGCCCGTGAGTCTTAAATTATGATCGTTATGTTTTCTTAATAAGTACTACAATTGCCTAAATTGTTGATTATCCATGTTGAGCAAGACACATGATTATCTTCTTGGTATTGGTTTATTATTGAGCATTGGCTCCAGTTGAGGTTCATTTGTGAAGTTAATTGTTAGTACAAGTTTGGTTATAGCCGATTCCCTTGCCGGGATGTATGTATTTCTTACTGTTGATTCCCTTTTCGGGATGTGATTATTCTTGTTGTTGATTCCCTTGCCGGGATGTGCTTATTCTTGTTGTTGATTCCCTTGCCAGAATGTTGTTGTTGCTATTGTTTGGGTGAGGAAAGAGAGATAAAGCACGAAGGGTGATTCCATGCACATTCATATTTATGTATATGGTGAGGAAAGAGTAATAAAGCATGAAGGGTGATGTCGTGTACATTTTCATAGATATTGATGCATATGGTGAGAAAGAAAGATAAAGCACGAAGGGTGATGCCGTGCACATTTCTAATATTTACATGATGAGGAAGAGAGATAAAGCACGAAGGGTGATGCCGTACACATTTCTAATATTAACATGGTGAGGAAGAGAGATAAATCACGAAGGATGATGCCGTGCACATTTTCATTACTTGATTGCATTGGTGAGGATTGAGAGTAAAAGCACGACGGGTGATGCCGTGTACTTATTGCCTATTTGTTATGATTTCTTGTTGCTTTCAGTTCAATTGCCTTAATTGTCTTATTCCACTATTACTATGATTATTTACGTTGGTATTTCCCTCATAGCATGTTACCCCTCCCCTGTTACTTTTGAATTATTTCTCTTACTGTTATTCTGCTAGATACTGTTTAACTGCAGGTTATTTGTTTGTTGTGTCCTAGCTTCGTCACTACTTCGCCGAGGTTAGGCTCGACACTTACTCAGTACATGGGGTCGGTGGTACTGATACTACACTCTGCACTCTTTTGTGCAAATCCCGGTACTGGAGCATACAGACCTTAGCTAGGGGTTGTTGCCTTCAGTCCATCAGGAGACCCGAGGTAGTCCTGCAAGCGTCCGGAGGCCTTGGTGTCCCCTTCCTATCTAGTTTCTTTCTATTCTTTTCTATTTCAGAGACAGACATGTACTTTCTTGTTCAGACCCTATTTGTAATTTTTCTTAGATAGTCCGTGAGATTGTGACACCAGTTCTGGGTGGTTTATGTTTATGGATTCGTATTGGTATAGCTTAATTGTTAAGTTTCATTCTTCCGCCTTATTATTTATGTTGTTTATAATATGTTAACTTGCAATTGTTAAGTTAAAAATGAAAAGGGTAAATTAATCGGAATAGTTAGTTTGCCTAGCTTTCACGAGTAGGCGCCATCACGACTTTCGAGGGTGAAAAATTCGGGTCATGACAAGTTGGTATCAGATCTCTAGGTTGCTTAAGTCTCACAATTTACGGACAAGCTCGGTAGAGTCTGAGGGATCGGTACGGAGACGTCTGTGCTTATCCACCAGAGGCTATGGAGTTAGGAACAATTTCACTTCTATTCTTCTCTGTCATGCAATTTGGTTTCTCAATGCTAATTGAACATCTACTCTATTCCTTCGCAGATGGCGAGAACACGTGCTTCCTCATCTTCCGATTAGCAGCCCGAGCGCCCAGCAGCAGCTCCCACGAGGGGCAGGGGACGAGGCCGAGGCCGTGCTAAGGGATGAGGCAAGGGAAGAGCTCAGCCTAGAGCAACAGCACCAGCGGTGAAGCCTCAAGTAGAGTTAATAATGAGGTTCCGACCCAGACAGTTCCGGTGGGCCCAGCTCAGGTCCCAGAGGGGTTCATCGCTACCCCGATACTCCAAGATGCTCTGGTTCGTCTAATGGGCCTTATGGAGAGTGTCACTCAAGCATGCTTACTTCCTGTAGCACCAGCCGTCTCTCAGGCTGGGGGATCCTGTAGCACCAGCCGTCTCTCAGGCTGGGGGAGGAGCACAGACTCCCGCTACCTGCATTCCGGAGCAGATGGCTCCCCAGTTTTAGACTCCAGCAGCTCAGCCAGTTGGAGCAGTTGAGCCAGGTGTAGTAACTTAGACCGATGATAGAGCAGCTATGTTTGTTGATGCTTTGTGGAGATTGGATAGGTTCACCAAGCTGTTCACTACTACTTAGGGTGGTGAATCTTTAGAGATCCCCAGGATTACTTAGACAACTGTTATGAGGTTCTTCGGAATATGGGGATAGTGGAGACCAATGGGGTCGACTGTGTTGCTTTCCGTCTGTCAGGTTTCGCCAAGAAATGGTGGAGAGATTATTGTTTGTCCAGACCAGTTGGGTCACCAGCTCTCGCTTGGGACCAGTTCTCGCAGCTATTTCTCGAGAAGTTTCTTCCTGTCACTTAGAGAAAGGAGTATCGTAGGCGGTTTGAGAGTCTCTAGTAGGGTTCTATGACTATCACCCAGTACGAGACGAGGCTTATTGATTTGGCTCGTCATGCTCTTCTGATACTCCCCACCGAGAGAGAGAGAGGGTGAGGAGGTTTATTGAGGGACTCGCTCAGCCTATTAGACTGCAGATGGCTAAGGAGACAGGTAGCGAGATTTCTTTCCAAGATGCCTCCAATGTGGCCAGACGGGTTGAGATGGTTTTAGCTTAGGGGAGAGGTCAGGGGTCTGATAAGAGGCCTCATCATTCTGGAAGATTCATTGGTTCCTCATCTGGGTAGAGGCCATCCTCCTAGGCATTTTCAATCAGCACTTCAGGTTTCTCACGGTTCTCCAGGTAGTCGTGGTTCTCATATGCAGTATTCTGATCAGTTTCCCTATAGACCACCACTAGCTCCTATTAGTGCACCTCCGCTCTGGAGTTTTCAGGGTTGTTATCCAGGCCGATAGGGTCAATTTCAACGTCAGCAGTCTCAGCAGCCGAAGTCTTGCTATATTTGCAGTGATACAAGGCACATTGCTAGGTTTTGCCCTTGAGCCTCGAGAAGTTCCTAGGGTTCTTGTGCTATGGTTCCCGCACCGAGTGTTCCACCGCCCGCTCAGCCAGCTAAAGGTTGGGGTAGAGATTTTAGAGGTGGAGATCAGGCCACTAAAGGTGGAGGCCAGGCAGCTAGAGATGGAGGCCAGCCAGCAGGAGGCCATCCTAGGGATGCAGTTCAGAGTGGTGGGGCCCAGCCCCGATGTTATGCTATGCCAGGCAGACCTGAAGCTAAGGCCTCCGATGCAGTTATCACATGTACAGTTTTTGTGTGCAGTAGAGATGTCTCAGTTCTATTTGATCCAGGGTCCACATATTTTTATGTATCATCTTATTTTTCCCCTTATCTGGTTGTGCCTCATGATTCTTTGAGTGCTCCTGTATATATGTCTACACCGGTGGTGATTCTATCATGGTAGATCGTGTTTATCATGCTTGTGTGGTCGTTATTGGGGGCCTTGAGACCCATGTAAATCTTCTACTTCTCGATATGGTGGATTTCGATGTCATTCTGGGGATGGAATGGTTATCCCCTTATCATGCTATATTAGATTGTCATGCCAAAATCGTGACCTTAGCACTACTGGGGTTACCTCATTTGGAGTGGAGAGGGACTTGTAGTCATTCCACCAGCAGGGTTATCTCATATATGAAGGCTCGGCGCATGGTTGATAAGGGATGTTTGGCCTATTTGGCATATGTTCGTGATTCTAGTGTTGAGGTTCCTTCTATGGATTTTGTGCTCGTTGTTCGTGAGTTTCTAGAGGTGTTTCCTTCAGACCTTCCGGGGATGCAATCCGACGGGGACATTGACTTTTGCATTGATTTGCACTCAGCCCATTTCTATTTCGTCATATCGTATGGCCCCGCCAGAGTTGAAAGAATTAAAAGAACAATTGCAGGACTTGTTGGATAAAGGATTTATTAGACCGAGTGTTTTGCCTTGGGGTGCACTGGTGTTGTTTGTTAAGAAGAAGGATGGGTCGATGAGGATGTGTATAGATTATCGACAGTTGAACAAAGACACCATCAAGAGCAAGTATCCACTGCCGAGGATTGATGATTTGTTTGATCAGCTTCAGGGTGACAAGGTATTTTTGAAGATTGATTTGAGATCTGGCTACCATCAGTTGAGGATTAGGGCATCTGATGTCCCTAAGACAACTTTTCGCACTCGGTACGAGCATTATGAGTTCTTAGTAATGTCATATGGGTTGACAAATGTCCCAGCAGCTTTCATGGAATTTGATGAACCGAGTGTTCAAGCCTTATTTGGATTCCTTCGTGATTGTCTTCATTGATTATATTTTGATTTCCCGCAGCCGGGAGGAGCACGAGCAGCATCTTCGAGTCGTTCTTCAGACTCTGAGGGATAGTCAGTTGTATGCTAAGTTTTTGAAGTGTGAGTTTTGGTTGAGTTCGGTTGCATTCTTGAGTCATGTTGTATTAGCAGAGGGTATTCAGGTGGATCCTAAGAATATTACGGCAGTCAAGGACTGGCCTAGACCCACATCAGCTATAGAGATTTGGAGTTTCTTGGGTTTGGCGGGTTATTACCGTTGGTTTGTGGAGGGGTTTTCATCTATTGCAGCCCCGATGACCAGGTTGACCCAGAAGGGTGCCCAATTCAGGTGGTCGAACGAGTGTGAGGCGAGCTTTTAGAAGCTCAAGACAGTTTTGACTACGCCGCCAGTGTTGGTATTGCCCACAGGTTCAGGTCCATATACAGTGTATTGTGATGCATCGCGTATTGGACTTGGTGCGGTGTTGATGCAGGATGGCAAGGTTATTGCATATGCTTCGTGACAGTTGAAGATCCACAAGAACAATTATCCAGTTCATGATTTGGAGCTAGCAGCCATTTTTCACGTGCTTAAGATTTCGAGGCATTATTTATATGGCGTGTCATGTGAGGTGTTCACGGATCACAAGAGTTTGCAATACTTGTTCAAGCAAAAGGAGATAAATTTGAGGAAGAGGAGGTGGTTGGAGCTGTTGAAAGACTATGATATCACCATCTTATATCATTTGGGAAAGGCCAATGTAGTGGCCGATGCTTTGAGTAAGAAGTCAACCAGTATGGGCAGTCTTGCGTATATTCCAGTCGGTGAGAGGCCGCTTGCTTTGGATGTTCAGGCTTTAGCCAATCAGTTCGTGAGGTTGGATGTTTCTGGGCCAGCCATGTTCTAGCTTGCACAGTCGCTCGTTCTTCATTATTTGAGCGTATCCGAGATTGGTAGTATGATGATCCTCATTTGCTTGTCCTTAGAGACACAGTGCGGCATGGGGGTACCAAGTAGGTTACAGTTGGAGATGATGGAGTTTTGAGGATGCAGGGTCGTATTTGTGTGCCTAATGTGCATGGATTTCATGAGTTGATTCTAGATGAGGCCCATAGTTCCCAGTATTCTATTCATCCGGGCGCCACTAAGATGTATCAGGATTTGCGGCAGCATTATTGGTGGAGGAGAATGAAGAAGGACATTGTTGCCTATGTAGCTCAGTGTTTGAATTGTCAGCAGTTAAAGTACGAGCATCAGAGACCTGGTGGTTTGTCTCAGAAGATTGAGATTCCTAAGTAGAAGTGGGAGCGGATCACTATAGACTTTGTTGTTGGACTCCCACGGACTCAGAGGAAGTTCGATGCAGTATGGGTTATTATTGATAGGCTGACCAAGTCAGCGCATTTCATTCCTGTGGCAGTTTTCTATTCCTCGGAGCGGTTGGCTGAGATCTATATCTGGGAGATTATTCGTCTTCATGGCGTGCCCGTGCCTATCATTTCTAATCGGGGTATGCAGTTTACCTCGCATTTTTGGAGGGAAGTACAGCGTGAGTTGGGTACGCGGGTCAAGTTAAGCATAACATTTCATCCTCAGACAGACGGGCAATCCGAGCATACTATTTAGATTTTGGAGGATATGCTCCTAGCATGTGTTATTGGCTTTGGAGGTTCTTGGGATTAGTTCTTTCCATTAGCGGAGTTTTCCTACAACAACAGCTACCAGTCAAGCATTCAGATGGCTCCCTATGAGGCATTATATGGTAGGCAGTGTCGGTCGCCGGTCACCGGTCGGGTGGTTCGAGCCGGGAGAGGCTCGGTTGTTGGGTACAAATTTAGTTCAGGATGCCTTGGATAAGGTGAAGATCATTCAGGATGGGCTCCGTACAGCTCAGTCCAGGCAAAAGAGTTATGCAGACCGTAAGGTTCGTGATGTGGCATTCATGGTTGTAGAGTGGGTGTCTCCCATAAAGGGCATGATCAAATTTGGGAAGAAAGGCAAGCTAAGCCCTAGGATCATTAGTCCTTTTGAGATTCTTGATCGAGTGGGAGAGGTGGCTTACAGACTTACGTTGCCGCCGAGTTTATCAGCTCTGCACCCAGTGTTTCATGTGTCCATGCTTTGGAAGTATCACGGCGATCCATCCCACGTGTTAGACTTTAGCACTGTCCGGTTGGACAAGGATCTGACCTATGAGGAGGAGCCGGTGGGCCATTCTGGATCGGCAGGTTCGTCAGTTGAGATCGAAGAGTTACCCTTCTGTTCATGTTCAGTGGAGAGGTCAGCCTGCCGAGGCAGCTACCTGGAAGTCCGAGACCGATATGCGAAGCCGATATCCCCATCTTTTTCCCGACTCAGGTACTTCTTTTCTATGTCCATTCGAGGACGAACAGTTGTTTTAGAGGTGGATGTGATGACCCAAAAGGTCATCAATTGATTTGCAAGTCAATTCTGTATTTCGAGGCCTTAAAACCTCCTTTTATCTCACCTCGATTTGCATGCGCGGTCCGGGCGTATATTCGGAACGCTTTTATGTGAAAAATTGATAAAAATGCTAATTTTGCCTTTAAAATTAAATTTAAGCTGACTTTGGTCAATATTTTGGGTAAACAGATCCGGACCCGTGATTTGACGGTCCCGGAGGGTTCATAGAAAAATATGGGACTTGGGCGTATGCCCGAAATCGAATTCTGAGGTCCCAAGCCCGAGAAATTAATTTTAGAAGGAAATTGTTTAAGTGAAATTATAAGAGTTTTTTGAAAATTTAAATGTGTTTGAATTTGATGGTATCGGGTCCGTATTTTGTTTTCGGAACCCGGTGCAGTTCTTATATGATATTTAAGTTGAGCCTGTAAAATTTGGTAAGAAACGGATTTCATATGACGTGAATAGGACCCTCGGTTGTGAAATTTGAAACTTAAGAGTTATTGAGATTTTTCTTTAATTTTGATGCTAAACTCATAGTTCGAAGCGTAATTTTGGCAATTTGATCGCACGAATAAGTCCATATGATATTTTTAAGATTGCGTGCATGTTTGGTTTGGAGACCTGAGGGCTCGGGTGAGTTTCCGATAGGCTACGAGATATTTTTACACTTAGAAAAGTTGCAGGTTTTGCTTCTTCAGGTGCATAGACATTTTGTGCTTCGCTATTCTCGCGATCATGAAAGGAAAACAGGGCCGGGGAGGATTTCACCCTATGCGAACGCGAGACCCAGTTCGCGAACGCGAAACATTTGGGGGTTTTCTCTACGCGAACACGACAGGTCAATCGCAGGGATGGGATGGGATAGTCATGGAACCTAGGGATCACTACGCGAACGCGATCCCCTTACCGCGAACGCGAAGGCAAGGATGGGCTAAGACTTTGCGAACGTGAAGCTTCTCCCGCGATCGTGTAAGTCCACAACTGGCAGCTCTTCGCGAACGTGACAGTGCTCACGCGAACGCGATGAACACTGTCGCTCAGCACTTAAAACAATAGAAAAAATTGGGATTTAGCCCACATTTTCATATTTTCATAACTAGAGAGCATTGAGGAGATTTTCTAGAAGCAAGTTCTTCCCCAAAGTATTGGTATATGTGTGATGACCCAAAAGTTCATCACTTGTTTTAGAAATAAATTCTATGCTCCGAGGCTTTTAAAACCTCTTTTAGTATCACCTCAATTTGTGTGCGCAGTCCGAGCTCGTAGCCAGAAAGCCATTATGTGAAAATCTGTGAAAAATGATAAATTTTGACTTTAAAATGAATTTAAGTTGACTTCGGTCAATATTTTTGGGTAAACGGACCCGGACTCTTGATTCGACGGTCCCGGAGGGTCCGTACGAAAATATGGGACTTGGGCGTATGCCCAGAATCGATTTCTGAGGTCCCAAGCCTGAAAAATAAATTTTTTAAAGAAAATTTTTTTCTGGACTATTTATGAGTTTTTGGAAATGAAATGTGTTTAAAATTTGATGGTATCGGGCTCGTATTCTAGTTCCGGAGCCCGGTACGGATCTTATAAGTGATTTAAGTTGAGTTTGTGAAATTTGGTAAGAAACAGACTTGAAATAACGTAAATCGGACAGTATTTGAGAAAATTAGAAAATGTGAGGTTTTTAAGTGATTTCATGATTTTGATGCTAAATTCATAGTTGTTGATGTTATTTTGGCGATATGATCGCACGAGTAAGTTCATATGACGTTTTTGAGTTAGTATGCATGTTTGGTTTAGAGCCCCTAGTGCTCGGGTGAGTTTCGGATAGGTTTCGGAAGGTTTTAAACTTGGAAAAAGTTGCAGGTTTTCAGTTTCTGGTGCATAGGGATTTTGTGCTTCGCGTTCGCGTGGCTTCATTCACAAAAGGGGAAGGTAATCTCCCTCAGGTGAAAAAATTTTCTTTGCGTACGCGGAGCTTGGGATGCGAACGCGAGGCTGTGGGGGGAATACCCTACGCGAACGCGTAGGATTAGTGGCCTGGGGGAGGGAGTTCACACTTTTCCTTACGCGAACGCGGCCACCTGACCGCGAACACAATGACTCAGGGAGCTAAAGCTTCGCGAACGTGATCTTCTGATCGCGAACATGATGGTCAGTTGGGCCTGACCCATCGCGAATGCGACAAGCCTATCGCGAATGTGACAGGCCTATCGCGAACGCGATGAAGGCCTGCCCAGTGATTTTAAAACAGAAGCAAAAATGGGCAGAACCCATTTACTTCATATTTTCAAAATTTGGGAGCATTGAGGCGATTTTCAAAGAACAATTTCTTCCCCAAAATATTGGTAAATGATTCTAAACCTTTTTCTTTCGATTTCCCATTGCATTTCATCAATTTTCATCTTAAAATCTAGGGTTTTATGGTAGAAATTTGGAATTTGGGTAGAGTTAGGGATTTTTTATTAATTCAGATTTAGACCTCGTTTTGGAGATGAATTTAGAAACTAATTGTATATTTGGGCTAGTGGGTGAATGGGTGATCTGGTTTTGGTCTGAACCTCGAGTTTTGACCAAGCGGGCCCGGGGTCAATTTTTGACTTTTTGGGGAAAATGATAGAAAACCTATAATTAAGCATTGGGTATGAATTCTTTAGAATTTATTGATGTTGTTAAATCAATTTGGACTACATACGAGTTATTTGGAGGCGAATTCTAAAGGAAAAGTGGTGTTTGACACTTGAGTTGGCCGTGGAAGTTCGAGGTAAGCGTTTGGTGTAACCTTAGCTTGAGGGATTAGGAGTTGTATCCTATTTGCTATGTGTTACTTGTTGAGTACGACATATAGGCATGGTGATGAGTATCTATACGTTGATGTCAAGCATGACCGTGAGTCTTTAATTGAAACCGTTGTGTTCTTAATAAGTACTACGAATGCCTAAATTGTTGATTCTCTGTGTTGAGCAAGAATTATGATTATTCTTGTGAAAATTGCTTATTGTTGGGTATTGGTGTTTGTTGAGATTTCTTTGTGAAGTTAGATGTTGGAACAAGTTTGGTTATAGCTGATTCCCTTGCCGGCCGTATTTATTTATACTATCGATTCCTTTGTCGGGACAGTGTTGTTTCCTTATCGTTCCCTTGCCGGGACTCTTTTGTGATTGGTGTTGAATTGCATGATAAGGATCGGGTTGCACACCGCAACAATATTATATTTGGATCGGGTTGCACACCACAACAATAATATAATTGGATGGGGTTGCACGCCGCAACAATAATATAATCGGATCGGGTGGCATGCCGCAACAGTGATAAATGATATGGATCGGGTTGCACGCTGCAATAGTGTTTTTATTATTTGGATCGGGTTGTGCGCCGCAACAATAAGTAATAAAAGAGTTTGTTGACTGGTTACGATTTCCTTATTCCTTTGCTGTGAATTCTAAATTGTTCTTTATGCTTTTCTCTTAAATTACTGTTGGTAAATGATATCCCCCCGCAGTATGTCCCTCTCCCATCTTTAATTGTTTATTTCTGTTTTATTTTCCGCTATATATGATATAACTACACAGGTTCATTTGGTAGTCTGGTCCTAGCCTCGTCACTACTTCGCCGGGGTTAGGCCAGGCACTTACCAGCACATGGGGTCTGTTGTGCTGATACTACACTCTGCACTGTGTGCAGATCCCGGAGCGGCAGCTTTTGGACCATAGCTTTGGGTGGCTGCCTTCAGTCCCGTCGGAGATTCCGAGGTAGTCCTGCTGGCTTCCGCAGGCCCCAGTGTTCTATTCCATCTTTATATGTTTTCATTTACTTCAGAGACAGATTGTATCTTTCTTTCCAGACAATTGTTTGTAGTATTCGTAGATGTCTGTGATATTGTGACACCAGTTCCGGGTAAAGATGTACTTGGTATTGTCGTACTTGTTTTTTTGGCTAAGTTATCAGATTACGTCTTCCGCATGGCTTTAATTATTGTTAATATTTCACTATTGATTGTATGTTATTCTAAACTGTTAAAAAAAGGCTAAATAAAAGAGTTAGTGAATCTATAATACTCGGCTTGCCTAGCTTTCACGAGGAGGCGCAATCACATCTCCCGAAGGTAGAAAATCCCGGTCGTGACAAGTTGGTATCAGAGCTCTAGGTTATATAGTTCTCACAATTCACAGAAAAGCTTAGTAAAGTCTGAGGGATCGGTACGGAGACATCTGTATTTATCCCCCAGAGGCTACAGAGTTAGAAAGAACTTCACATTTATTCTTTCCTGTCGTGCGGTTTGGTTTCTCAATGCTAATTGAATTTCTACTTTGTTCTTTCGCAGATGGCGAGAACACGCGCTTCCTCATCCACCGATCAGCAGCCCGAGCCCCTAGCAGCACCTCCCACGAGGGTTAGAGGGCGAGGTCGTGCTAGAGGCCAAGGTCGGGGTAGAGCTTAATCCAGAGCAGAAGCGCCAGCGGTGGAGCCTCAAGTTGACTTTGATGATGAGGTTTTGGCCCAGACAGTTCCGGTTGGCCCAGCTTAGATCCCAGAGGGGTTTATTGCTCCCCTAGTACTCTAGGATGCTTTGGTCTGTGTAGTGGGCCTTATGGAGAGTGTCACCCGGGCAGCCTTGATTCCTGTAGCACCAACCATCTCTTAGGATGGAGGAGGAGCCCAAACTCCTGCTACTCGCACTCCGGAGCAGATGGGCCCGCTCCGTCAGTTAGGGGTGGGGGTAGAGGTGCTAGAGGTGGAGGTAGAGGTATTAGAGGTGGAGGTCAGGCAGCTAGAGGTGGAGGCCAGCCAGCAGCAGGCCGTCCCAGAGATGTAGTTCCGAGTGGTGGGGCCCAACCCCGATGTTATGCTCTTCCAGCCAGGCCTGAGGCTGAGGCTTCTGATGCAGTTATCACAGGTACTGTTCTGGTTTGTAGTAGAGATGCTTCAGTCCTATTTGATCTAGGGTCTACATACTCCTATGTGACATCTTATTTTGCATCGTATCTAGTCATGCCTAGTAATTCTTTGAGTGCTCATGTATATGTGTCTACACTAGTGGGTGATTCTATGGTGGTAGATTGAGTCCATCCTTCGTGTATAGTTGTGATTGGGGGTCTTGAGACTCGTATAGATTTGTTACTTTTGGACATGGTTGATTTTGATGTCATATCGGGGATGGACTAGTTATCACCTTACCATACTATCTTGGACTGTCATGCCAAGACTGTGACTTTAGCCTTGCCGGGTTTACCTCATTTAGAGTGGAGAGGGACTCTTGGTCACTCTACCCATAGTGTTATCTCTTATGTGAAGGCTTGGCGTATGGTCGAGAAGGGGTGTTTGGCCTACTTGGCATATGTTCGTGATTCTAGTGCCGAGGTTCCTTCTATTGATTTTGTGCCTATTGTCCGTGAGTTCCCTGAGGTATTTCCTTCAGACCTGTCGGGTATGCCACCCGACAAGGATATCGACTTTTGTATTGATTTGGCTCTAGGCACCTAGCCCATTTCTATTCCACCGTATTGTATGGACTTGCCTGAGTTGAAGGAGTTGACGGAGCAATTGCAAGACTTGCTTGAAAAAGGTTTCATTAGACCTAGTGTTACGCCTTGGGGTGCATCGGTGTTGTTTATTAAGAAGAAGGACGGATTGATGAGGATGTGCATATATTACCGGCAGTTGAACAAGGTTACAATCAAGAATAAGTATCCATTGCCGAGGATTGATGATTTGTTTGATCAGCTTCAGGGTGCCAAGTTATTTTCGAAGATTGACTTGAGATCAGGCTACCATCAGTTGAGGATTAGGGCATCTAATGTCCCTAAGACAGCTTTTTGCACTCGGTACGGGCATTATGAGTTCTTGGTGATGTCATTCGGGTTGACAAATGCCCCAGTAGCTTTTATGGATTTGATGAACCGAGGTTCAGGGCCTTACACAATTTAATGCGATGCATCTCGTATTGGACTTGGTGCGGTGTTGATGCAGGATGGCAAGGTCATTGCCTATGCTTTGTGGTATTTGAAGATTCATGAGAGGAACTATCCGGTTCATCATTTGGAGTCATCATCCATTGTTCATGCGTTGAAGATTTGGAGGCATTATCTGTATGGCGTGGCATGTGAGGTGTTCATGGATCACAAGAGTCTGCAGTACTTGTTCAAGCAGAAGGAGCTAAATTTGAGGCAGAGAAGGTGGTTGGAGCTATTAAAGGACTATTATATCACCATTTTATATCATCCGGGAAAGGACAATGTGGTGGCCGATGCTTTGAGTAGGAAGTCAGCCAGTATGGGCAGTCTTGCTTATATTCCGGACGGTGAGAGACCGCTTGTTTTGGATGTTCAGGCTTTGGCCAATCAGTTCGTGAGATTGGATGTTTCTGAGCCCAATCGTGTGTTAGCTTGCACAGTCGCTCGTTCTTCATTATTGGAGCGTATCTGTGATCGGCAGTATGATGATCCTCATTTGTGTGTCCTTAGGGACACGGTGCAGCACGGAGGTGCCAAGCAGGTTACCTTAGGAGATGATGGAGTTTTGAAATTGCAGGGTCAAGTTTGTGTGCCTAATGTGGATGGACTCCAAGAGTTGATATTAGAGAAGGCCCATAGTTCCCGGTACTCCATTCATCCGGGCGCCGCTAAGATATATCAGGATTTGAGGCAATATTATTGGTGGAGGAGATTGAAGAAGGACACTGTTGCATATATGGCTCGGTGTTTGAACTGTCAGCAGGTTAAGTACGAGCATCAGAGGCCCAATGGTTTGTTCCAGAAGATTGAGATTCCTGAGTGGAAGTGGGAGTGTATCACTATGGACTTTGTTGTTGGACTCCCACGGACTCAGAGGAAGTTCGATGCGGTGTGGGTCATTGTTGATAGGCTGACCAAGTCAGTGCACTTCATTCATGTGGCAGTCTCCTATTCTTCCGAGAGGTTAGCTGAGATCTATATCCAGGAGATTGTTCGTCTTCATGGTGTGCCCGTGTCTATCATTTCGGATCGAGGTACGCAGTTTACCTCATATTTCTGAAGAACGGTTCAGCAAGAGTTGGGCACACGGGTTGAGTTGAGCACAGCGTTTCATCCTCAGGTGGACGGACAGTCCGAGCGAACCATTCAGATTTTGGAGGATATGCTCCGAGCTTGTGTCATTGACTTTGGAGGCTCGTGGGAGTTTTTGCCTTTAGCAGAGTTTCCCTACAACAACAGCTACCAATTAAGTATCCAGATGGCTCCTTATCAGGCTTTGTATGGTAGGCGGTGTCGGTCGCCGGTTGGATGGTTTGAGTCAAGAGAGGCTCGGTTGTTGGGTATGGATCTAGTACAAGATGCCTTGGACAAGGTCAAGATTATTCAGGATAGGCTTCGTAAAGCTCAGTCCACGGAAAAGAGTTACGCTGATCGTAAGGTTCATGATTTGGCTTTCATGGTCGGTGAGCGGGTATTGCTTTGAGTGTCGCCTATGAAGGGCGTGATGAAATTTGGGAAGAAGGGCAAGCTTAGCCCTAGGTTCATTGGCCCGTTTGAGATTCTTGATCGAGTGGGAGAGGTGGCTTACAGACTTGTGTTGCCGCCGAGCTTATCAGCCATACATCTAGTGTTTCATGTGTCCATGCTTCGGAAGTATCACAGCGATCCATCCCACATGTTAGATTTCAGCACTGTCTAGTTGGACAAGGACTTGTCTTATGAGTAGGAGCCGACACCTATTCTAGACCGACAAGTTCGTCAATTGAGATCGAAGAGTTTTCCTTTCGTTCATGTTTAGTGGAGAGGTCAGCCTGCAGAGGCATCGACCTAGGAGTCTGAGTCCGATATGCGGAGCCGTTATCCCCATCTTTTCTCCGACTCAGGTACTTCTTTCTTATGTCCGTTCGAGGACAAAAGATTGCTTTAGAGGTGGAGAATGTGATTACCCAAAAGGTCATCACTTATTTTAGAAATAAATTCTGTGCTCCGAGGCTTTTAAAACCTCTTTCAATATCACCTCAATTTGCATGCACAGTCCGGACACGTAGCCGGAAAGCCATTATGTGATAATTTGTGAAAAATAATAAATTTTAACTTTAAAATGAATTTAAGTTGACTTCAGTCAATATTTTTGGGTAAACGGACCAGGACCCATGATTTGACGATCCCGGATCCGCAGGAAAATATGGGACTTGGGCGTATGCCTGAAATCGAATTCCGAAGTCCTAAGCCCGAGAAATAAATTTTTTAAAGAAAATTGTTTTCTGGATTATTTATGAGTTTTTGGAAATAAAATGTGTTTAAAATTTGATGGTATCAGGCCGTATTCTGGTTCTGAAGCACGGTATGGCTCTTATATGTGATTTAAGTTGAGTCTATGAAATTTGGTAAGAAACGGACTTGAAATGACGTGAATCGGACCGTATTTGAGAAAATTGGAAAATTTGAGGTTCTTAAGTGATTTCATGATTTTGATGCTAAATTCATAGTTGTTAATTTTATTTTGGCAATTTGATCACACTAGTAACTTCATATGGTGTTTTTGAATTACTATGCATGTTTGGTTTGGAACCCCGAGGCCTCGGGTGAGTTTCGAATAGGTTTCAGAAGGTTTTAAACTTAGAAAAAGTTGCAGGTTTTCAGTTTTTGGTGCACAGGGATTTTGTGCTTTGCGTTCGCGTGGCTTCACTCGCGAACGCGATAGGCAATCTCCCTCAAGTGAAAATTTTTTCTTCGTGAACGCGGGGCTTGGGATGCGAACGCGAGGCTATGGGGGGAATACCCTACGCGAACGCGTCTAGGCCCTCGCGAACGTGTAGGGTTAGTGGCCTAGGGGAGGGAGTTCACACTTTACCTTACGCAAATGCGGCCACCTGACCGTGAACGCGATGACTCTGGGAGCTAAAGATTCGCGAACGCGAGCTTCTGATCACGAACGCGATGACGGCCTGCCCAGTGATTTTAAAACATAAACAAAAATGGGCAGAACCCATTTACTTCATATTTTTTAAATTTGGGAGCATTGAAGCGATTTTCAAAGAACAATTTCTTCCCCAAAATATTGGTAAATGATTCTAAACCTTTTTCTTTCGATTTCCCATTGCATTTCATCAATTTTCATCCTAAAATCTAGGGTTTTATGGTAGAAATTAGGAATTTGGGTAGACTTAGGGATTTTTGATTAATTCGGATTTAGACCTCGTTTTGGAGTCGAATTTCGAAACTAATTGTATATTTGGGCTCGTGGGTGAATGAGTTATCGGGTTTTGATCTGAACCTCGAGTTTTGACCAAGTGGGCCCGGGGTCAATTTTTGACTTTTTGGGGAAAATGATAGAAAACCTATAATTAAGCATTGGGTATGAATTCTTTAGCATTTATTGATGTTGTTAAATCAATTTGGACTAGATATGAGTTGTTTAGAGGCGAATTCTAAAGGAAACGTGGTATTCTAGGCTTGAGTTGGCTGTGGAAGTTCGAGGTAAGTGTTTGGTGTAACCTTAGCTTGAGGGATTAGGAGTTGTGTCCTATTTGCTATGTGTTACTTGTTGAGTACGACGTATAGGCATTGTGACGAGTATCTATACGTTGGTGTCAAGCATGACCATGAGTCTTAAATTGAAACCGTTGTGTTCTTAATAAGTACTACGAATGCCTAAGTTGTTGATTCTCTGTGTTGAGCAAGAATTATGATTATTCTCGTGGAAATTGCTTATGGTTGGGTATTGGTGTTAGTTGAGATTTCTTTGTGAAGTTAGATGCTGAAACAAGTTTGGTTATAGTTGATTCCCTTGTCGAGATGTATTTATTTATAGTATCGATTCCTTTGTTGGGACAGTGTTGTTTTCTTATTGTTCCCTTGTCGAGACTCTTTTGTGATTGGTGTTGAATTGCATGATATGGATCGGGTTGCACGGCGCAACAATATTATATTTGGATCGGGTTGCATGCCGCAACAATATTATATTTGGATCGGGTTGCAAGTCGCAACAATAATATAATCGGATCGGGTTGCACGCCACAACGATAATATAATCAGATCGGGTTGCACGCCCCAATAGTTATAAATGATATGGATCGGGTTGCGCGCCGCAACAATAAGTAATAAAAGTTTTTGTTGATTGGTTACGATTTCCTTATTCTTTTGGTGTGAATTCTAAATTGTTCTTTATGTTTTTCTCTTAAATTACTATTGATAAATGATATCCCCTTGCAGAATGTCCGCCTCCCATCTTTAATTGTTTATTTCTGTTTTATTTTCCGCTATATATGATATAACTTCACAGGTTCATTTGGTAGTCTGGTCCTAGCCTCGTCACTACTTCGTCGGGGTTAGGCCAGACACTTACCAGCACATGGGGTCGGTTGTGCTGATACTACACTCTGCACTGTGTGCAAATCTCAGAGTGGCTACTTTTAGACCATAGCTTTGGGTGGCTGCCTTCAGTCCAGTCGGAGATTTCGAGATAGTCCTGTAGGCGTCTGCAGGCCCTGGCGTTCTCTTCCATCTGTATATTCTGTTTTCATTTACTTCAGAGACAGATTGTATCTTTCTTTCCAGACAATTGTTTGTAGTATTTGTAGATGGTCCGTGATATTGTGACACCAGTTCCGGATAGAGATGTACTTGTATTTTTTGTCTAAGTTATCAGATTACGTCTTCCGCATGTCTTTAATTATTGTTAATATTTCACTGTTGATTGTATGTTATTCTAAACTATTAAAAAGAGATAAATAAAAGATTTAGTGAATCTATAATACTCGGCTTGCCTAGCTTTCACGAGTAGGCGCCATCACGACTCCCGAGGGTGGAAAATCCGGGTTGTGACAATATGATTCTAAACCTTTTTCTTTTGATTTCCCTTTGCATTCCATCAATCTTCATCCAAAAATCTAGGGTTTTTATGGTAGAAATTGGGTATTTGGGTAGAGTTAGGGCTTTTTGAATAATTTGAATTTAGACCTCGTTTTGGGGTCGGATTTCGAAACTAATTATATATTCGGGCTCGTGGGTGAATGGGCGATCGGGTTTTGGACCGAACCTCGAGTTTTGACCAAGCAGGCCCGAGGTCGATTTTTGACTTTTTAGGAAAACAATAGAAGACCTATAATTAAGCATTGGGTATGAATTATTTAGCATTTATTGATGTTATTAAATTAATTTGGGCTAGATAAAAGTAAATTGGAGGCGAATTCTAAAGGAAAAGCGGTGTTTGAGGCTTGAGTTGGACGTGGAAGTTCGAGGTAAGTGTTTGGTCTAACCTTAGCTTGAGGGAATAGGTATTGTGCTTTATTTGTTATGTTCTAGTGTAGTGTACGATGTATAGGTGTGGTGATGAGTATCTATACGTTAGTGTCAAGCATGCCTATGAGTCTTAAATTGTGATCGTTTTGTTTTCTTAATAAGTACTACAATTGCCTAAATTGTTGATTATCCATATTGAGCAAGACGTATGATTATCTTCTTGGTATTGGTTTATTATTGAGCATTGGCTTCATTTCTGAAGTTAATTGTCGATACAAGTTTGGTTATAGTTGATTCCCTTACCGGGACGTATATATTTTTTATTGTTGATTCACTTGTCGGGATGTGTTTATTCTTGTTGTTGATTCCCTTACCAGGATGTTGTTGTTGTTATTGTTTGGGTGAGGAAAGAGATATAAAGCACGAAGGGTGATGTCGTGCACATTCATATTTAAGCATATGGTGAGGAAAGAGTGATAAAGCACGAAGGGTGATGCCATGTACATTTTCATTGATATTGATGCATATGGTGAGGAAGAGAGATAAAGCATGAAGGGTGATGTCGTGCACATTTCTAATATTTACATGGTGAGGAAGAGAGATAAAGCACGAAGGGTGATGCTGTGCACATTTTTATTACTTGATTGCATTGGTGAAGATTGAGAGTAAAAGCATGAAGGGTGATGCTGTGCACTTATTTCCTATTTGTTATGATTTCTTGTTGTTTTCGGTTCAATTACCTTAATTGTCTTATTCCACTTGTACGAAACTTCCACGTTCTGAGGCCTTGAAAACCTTATTTAGAGTCACCTCGATTTGTGTACGCAGTTCGAGCGCGTAGCAGGAATGCTTAAATATGAAATTTTGTGAAAAATGATAAGTTTTGACTGTAAAATGCATAAATTTTTAAAGGAAATTGTTTTTTGAAATTTTTTAAGGAAATTTGAAATGAAGTTAGATTAGAAAGAGATGGTATCGGGCATGTTTTTTGGTTCCGGTGACCGATACAGGTCTTATACATGGTTTAGATCATTTTTGTAAAGTTTGGTTGAAAACGGACGTCGTTTGACGTGATTCGGACCTAAATTGCTAAATTTGATACTTGATGAAGTTTGAGAAAAACATTCTTGATTTTTAGGTTTGATTCATTGTTATTGAGGTTATTTTGGCGATTTGATCGCACAGATAAGTTCGTATGATGTTGTTGAGTTAGTACGTGTGTTTGGTTAGGAGCCACGAGGGCTCGAGTGTGTTTCAGATGTGTTTCGGCAAGTTTTGAACTTAGGAAAGAGTTGCAGATTCAGAGAAGTTGCAGGTCTCTGAAGCCAGGTCTCATGGTCCGCGATGGAAACTTGGCGGCCGTGGTGGGGCCTCTGCGACTGCGGTGGGATTTGTGCGGTCCACGGTGAGCAAGGCCAAGCCTCCGCGGCCCGCTCGATTTCTTGCCGTCCGCGGTGGAGCTCCACAGGTGCAGTCCTTTCTATGCGGTCCGCGGAGAGGGTCTGAGAGGGGTATAAATAGACGGGATTTCCAATTATTTTCATTTTTCAAAACCCCAAAAAACATAAGAGGTGATTTTTCAAACAACATTTCTTCTCCAAATCAATTGTAAGTCATTTTTAACTAGTTTTCTTCAATCATTAACATCTTTTAACATGATTTCAAATACAAATCAATTATTTTCATGGGGAAAATTGGGTGTTTTGGGAAGAACCTAGGTTTTTCAAAAAAATGGGGATTTGAACCTCGATTTGGGGTCCGATTTCAAAACAAATTACATATTTGAGCTCGTGGGGGAATGGGTAATCGGGTTTAAGTCCGAATTTCGGGTTTAGACCAAGCGGGTCCGCGGTCGATTTTTGACTTTTTGGGGAAATCTTTATAAAACTTATTTTCATGCATTAAAATTGATTCATTTAGCATTTATTGATGTAATTAAGTAACTTGTGACTAGATACGAGCGAATTGGCGGTAGAATCGAGGGGTAAAGCTATAATTGAAACTTGAGTTGTGCTCGAGGCATCGAGGTAAGTGTTTGGTCTAACCTTAGCTTGAGGGATTAGGAGTTGTGTCCTATTTGGTATTTGTTTCTTGTCGAGTACGATGTATAGGCATGGTGACGAGTATCTATACGTTGGTGTCAAGCATGACCGTGAGTCTTATATTGTGATTTTCATGATTTCATTGTATTATTCATGCCTTGGTGAAGATTTCTAACAGTTGTATAAAGTTTGTAGAAAGAATTGTGACCTATGAACATTGAGGAGCGTTGGTTCAAGTTGTATAGCGAAATTGTGAAAGTATAAGTGACAATTGAACTTTTAGAGCATTGGCTCGAGTTATGAAATGAATTGTGAAAGTATAAGTGATAATCGAACCTCTAGAGCATTGGCTCGAGTTGTGAAGTGAATTGTGAAGTAAAATTGAGAAAAAGATGAGATCATTATGTTGTCACCCTTGCCGGGCTATTGTTGATTTACTTGTTGTTCCCTTGTTGGGATTTAATTGTTTAATTATTGTTCCCTTGCCGGGATTTAATTGTTTAACTGTTGTTCCCTTGCCAGGATCTCTATTACTATTTTGTTTATTCCTTTGCCCTTTTGCTTGTGATTGTTGTTTGGGTGAGGAAGAGTGTTAAAGCACGAAGGGTGATTCCGTGCATTCTTTGTTATTGTGAGGAAAGAGTATAAAGCACGAAGGGTGATGTCGTGCCGCACGACGTACCATTCCGTGACGAATCTATTGATTATATAGTGAGGAAAGAGAGTAAAAGCACGAAGGGTGATGTCGTGCACATTTTGATTATATGATTGCTTTGGTGAGGACGAGAGTAAAAGCACGAAGGGTGATGTCGTGCACATTTTTATTATATAACTGCTTTGGTGAGGCTGAGAGTAAAAGCACGAAGGGTGATGTCGTGCAATTGTTGATTTCTGCTTCCTTGTTGATATTCTAGTTATGTTGCTTCTTTCCTTACTTGATGCCTTTCTATTCGGAACTAATATCTCCCCTCACATCATGTTTCCCTTTCCCACATTGACTGGTTATTTCTGTATTTCTTTTCCGCTGTATATATATATAAACTGCACAGGTTTATTTGGTAGTCTGGTCCTAGCCTCGTCACTACTTCGCCGAGGTTAGGCTAGACACTTACCAGCACATGGGGTCGGTTGTGCTGATTACACTCTGCACTGTGTGCAGATCCATGAGCAGCTTTCGGACAGTAGTTGGAGTTCTTCTTTCAGTCCACCCGGAGACCCAAAGTAGACCTGTAGGCGTCCGCAGGCCCTGGCGTCTCCCTCTATCTCTATTTCCTGTTTCATTCCCTTTTGTTCAGAAATAGTGTATTGTATTTCTTCAGACCTTGTATGTAGTAACTCTTAGACAGTTTATGACACTGTGACACCAGATTTTGGGGTATTTAAGGTTTTAAAAGTTGTAATAGGCGTAGCCTTAAGATATACAATTGTTGATTTTCGCTTATTTATTTAAAATTCCGCTTTTATCATATTATCGACTTGTGTTTGTTAAAAAAAAGTAAAGATGAAAGTGTAGCATGTAGTTAAGGTTTGGCTTGCCTAGCTCCCATTAGTAGGCGTCATCATGACTCCCGAGGGTGGGAAAATCCGGGTCGTGACAAGTTGGTATCAGAGCTCTAGGTTACATAGGTCTCACAATTCACAGACAAGCTTAGTAGAGTCTGAGGGATCAGTATGGATATGTCTGTATTTATCCCTCAGAGGCTACAAGGTTAGGAATAACTTCACATTCATTCTGTCCTGTCGTGCGGTTTTGTTTCTCAATGCTAATTGAACTTCTACTCTGTTCTTTCGCAGATGGCGAGAACACGCGCTTCCTCATCCTCTGCTCAGTAGACCGAGCCCCCGATAGCAGTTCCCACGAGGGGCAGAGGGCGAGGGCGAGTCCATGCTAGAGGCCGAGGTAGGGGCAGATCTCAGCCCTGAGCTGCAGCCCCAGTGATGGAGCCTCAGGTTGATTTTGATGAGGAGGTTCCGGCTCTAGCAGTTCTGGTAGGCCCAGCTCAGGTCCCAAAGGGGTTTATTGCTACCTCAGTTCTTCAGGATGCTCTGGTCCGATTAATGGGCCTCATCGAGAGTGTCACCCGAGCGGTCTTGCTTCCTATAGCACCAGCCGTCTCTCAGGCTGGAGGAGGGGCCCAGACTCCTGCTACTCGCACTCTGAAGCAGGTAGCTTCTCAGATTCAGACTCTAGCGGTTCAGTCAGTTGGAGCAGTACAGCCGGGTGTGGTAGCTCAGACCGGTCATGGAGCGGCTATTTTCGCTGATACTTTGTGGAGACTGGATAGGTTCACCAAGCTCTTCACTTCTACTTTTAGCGGTGCATCTACTGAGGATCCCCAAGATTATCTAGATAGCTACCACGAGGTTCTAAGGAACATGGGCCTTGTTGAGACCAACGGGGTTGATTTTTCTACATTTCGCTTGTCTGGATTCACAAAGACTTGGTGGAGGGATTATTTCTTAGCGAGACCAGCCGGATCGCCAGCCTTGACTTGGGAGCAGTTCACACAGCCATTCCTGTAGAAGCTTCTCCCCGTTACTCAGTGAGAGGCTTATCGGAGGCAGTTTGGGCGCCTCCAGTAGGGTTTCATGACTGTTACCCAGTATGAGACCAAGTTCATCGACTTAGCTCGCCATGCTCTCATCATACTCCCCACCGAGAGAGACAGGGTGAGGAGGTTTATTGATGATCTTATTCAGCCGATTCGTCTTCAGATGGCTAGAGATGCTGGGAGTGAGATTACTTTTCAGGAGTCAGCCAATGTGGCCCGTAGAGTTGAGATGGTTCTGTCACAGGGAGGCGGTCATGGGTCAGACAAGAGGCCCTGTCATTCAGGCCGATTCAATGGTACCTCATCCAGAGGTCGGGATTCGTATGTTAGAGGCCATCCTCCTTGGCCCTTTCAGTCAGCGCTCTAGGTTTCTCACGGTACTTTAGGTGGTCGTGGTCCTCAGATGCAGTATTCCGATCAGCAGTCCTACAATGCACCACCTGCTCCTATCAGTGCACCGTACTTCAGAGTTTTCGGGGTGGTCATTCAGGTCGTCAGGGCCAGCAGTCTTAGCAGCCGAGTGCTTGTTACACGTGTGGTGATTCGAGTCACATTGCCAGGTTTTTCTCTCGAGCACCGAGTAGCTCTCAACATCAGGGTTCTCGTGTTATGGTATTGGCATCAGGTGTTCCACAGCCTGCCCAGCCAACTAGAGGTTGGGGTTGAGGTGCTAGAGGTGGAGGTAGAGGTACTAGAGGTGGAGCTCAGGCCGCCAGAGGTGGAAGCCAGCCAGCTGCAGGCCATCCCAGAGATGTAGTTTAGGGTGGTGGGGCCCAGCCCCGATGTTATGCACTTCCAGCCAGGCCCGAGGCTGAGGCTTCAGATGCAGTCATTACAGGTACTATTCTGGTTTGTGATAGAGATGCTTTAGTGTTATTTGATCCAGGGTCTACCTACTCGTATGTGTCATCTTATTTTGCACCGTATCTTGTCATCCCTAGTGATTCATTGAGTATTCCTATTTATGTGTCTACACCGATGGGTGATTCTATTGTGGTAGATTGAGTCCATCGTTCTTGTATTGTGGTGATTGGGGGTCTTGAGACTCGTGTGGATTTGTTACTTCTAGACATAGTCGATTTCGATGTTATATTGGGGATGACTGGTTATCACCTTACCACACTATCTTGGACTGTCATGCCAAGATGGTGACCTTAGCCTTACCGGATTTGCCCCGCTTAGAGTGGAGAGGGACTCCTAGTCATTCTACCCGCAGTATTATCTCGTATGTCAAAGGCTCGGCGTATGGTCGAGAAGGGGTGTTTGTCCTATTTGGCATATGTTCGTGATTCTAGTGTTGAGGTTCCCTCTATTGATTCTGTGCCCGTTGTTCGTGAGTTTCCTGAGGTATTCCCTTCAGACTTGCCGGGTATGCCACCCGACAGGGATATTGATTTTTGCATTGATTTGGCTCCGGGCACTCAGCCTATTTCTATCCCGCTATATCGTATGGCCCCTCCTGAGTTGAAAGAGTTGAAGGAGAAGTTGCAAGACTTGCTTGAGAAGGGTTTCATTAGGCTGAGTGTTTCGCCTTGGGGTGCGCCGGTGTTTTTTGTTAAGAAGAAGGACGGATCGATGAGAATGTGTATTGATTACCGGCAGTTGAACAAGGTTACAATCAAGAATAAGTATCCATTGCCGAGGATCGATGATTTGTTTGATTAGCTTCAGGGTGCCAATGTGTTTTCAATGATTGATTTGAGATCTGGCTACCATCAATTGAGGATTAGGGCATCCGATGTCCCTAAGACAGCTTTCCGCACTTGGTATGGGCATTATAAGTTCCTGGTCATGTCATTTGGGTTGACCAATGCCCCAGCAGCTTTTATGGATTTGATGAACCGAGTGTTCATGCCTTATTTGTACTCGTTCATGATAGTCTTCATGGATAATATTTTGATATATTCCCGCAGTCGGGAAGAGCACGAGCAGCATCTCAGAGTGGTTCTTCAGACGTTGAGGGATAGTCAGTTATATGCTAAGTTCTCGAAGTGTGAGTTCTGGTTGAGTTCAGTTGCATTTATAGGTCATGTTGTATCAACAGAGGGTATTCAGATTGATCCGAAAAAGATTGAGGCAGTCAAGAACTGGCCTAGACCAGCATCAGCTACAGAGATTCGGAGTTTCTTAGGATTGGCAGGCTACTACCGTCGGTTCGTGGAGGCTTCTCATCTATCGCAGCCCCGATGACCAGGTTGACCTAGAAGGGTGCCCAGTTCAGATGGTCAGATAAGTGTGAGGCGAGCTTTCAGAAGCTCAAAACGGCTCTGACTACGGCACCGGTGTTGGTTTTGCCCACAGGTTCAGGGCCTTATACAGTTTATTGTGATGCATCTCGTATTGGGATTGGTGTAGTGTTGATGCAGGATGGCAAGGTCATTGCCTATGCTTCGCGGCAGTTGAAGATTCATGAGAAGAACTATCCAATTCATGACTTGGAGTTGGCAGCCATTGTTCACGCATTGAAGATTTGGAGGCATTATCTATATGGCGTGGCATGTGAGGTGCTCATAGATCACAAGAGTCTTCAGTATTTGTTCAAGCAAAAGGAGCTGAATTTGAGGCGGAGGAGGTGGTTGGAGTTGTTGAAAGATTATGATATCACTATATTATATCATCCGGGAAAGGCCAATGTGGTGGCCGATGGGTTGAGTAGGAAGTTAGCCAGTATGGGCAGTCTTGCTTATATTCCGGTCGGTGAGAGACCGCTTGCTTTGGACGCTCAGGATTTGGCCAATCAATTTGTGAGGTTGGATATTTCTGAGCCTAGTCGCATATTGGCCTGCACGGTCGCTCGTTCTTCTTTATTGGAGCGTATCCGTGATCGACAGTTTGATGATCCCCATTTGTGTGTCCTTAGAGACACGGTGCAGCGTGGAGATGCCAAGCAGGTTACCTTAGATGATGATGGAGTTCTGAGGTTGCAGGGTCGAGTTTGTGTGCCCAGTGTGGATGGGCTCCGGGAGTTGATTCTAGAGGAGGCCCATAGTTCCCGGTACTCTATTCATCCGGGCGCCACGAAGATGTATCAGGATTTGCAGCAGCATTATTGGTGGCGGAGAATGAAGAAGGATATCGTTGCTTATGTAGCTCGGTGTTTGAATTATCAGAAGGTTAAGTACGAGCATCAGAGACCTGGTGGTTTATTTCAGAGGATTGAGCTTCCCGAGTGGAAGTGAGAGCGAATCACTATGGATTTCGTTGTTGGACTCTCGCAGACTCGGAGGAAGTTCGACGCAGTATGGGTCATTGTTGATAGGCTGACCAAGTCAGCGCATTTCATTTCTGTGGCAGTCTCCTATTCATCTGAGAGGTTAGCTGAGATCTATATCAGGGAGATTGTTCGTCTTCATAGTGTGCCTGTATCTATCATTTCGGACCGAGGTACGCAGTTTACCTCGCGTTTATGGAGAGCAGTTCAGCGAGAGTTGGGCACCCAGGTTGAGTTGAGTACAGCATTTCATCCTCAGACGGACGGGCAGTCCGAGCGGACTATTCAAATTTTGGAGGATATGCTCCGAGCTTGTGTCATTGACTTTGGAGGCTCGTGGGATCAGTTTTTGCCTTTAGCAGAGTTTGCCTACAACAACAGTTACCAGTCGAGTATCCAGATGGCTCCTTATGAGGCTTTATATGGTAGGCGGCGTCGATCTCCAGTTGGGTGGTTTGAGCCGGGAGAGGCTCGATTGTTGGGTACGGATCTGGTTTAGGAAGCTTTGGACAAGGTCAGGATTATTCAGGATAGGCTTCGTATAGCTCAGTCCAGGCAAAAGAGTTAAGCAGACCGCCAGGTTCGAGATGTGGCTTTTATGGTGGGAGAGCGGGTATTGCTCCAAGTGTCGCCTATGAAGGGCGTTATGAGATTTGGGAAGAAGGGCAAGCTTAGCCCTAGGTTCATTGGTCCGTTTGAGATTCTTGATCGAGTGGGAGAGGTGGCTTATAGACTTGCATTTCCACCGAGCTTATCAGCCATGCACCTAGTATTTCATGTGTCCATGCTACGGAAATATCAAGGCGATCCATCCCACGTGTTAGATTTCAGCACTGTCCAGTTGGACAAGGACTTGTCTTATGAGGAGGAGCCGGTAGCTATTCTAGACCAGCAGGTTTGTTAGTTGAGGTCGAAGAGTTTTTCCTTCTGTTCGTGTTCAGTGGAGAGGTCAGTCTCCTGAGGCATCGACCTGGGAGTCCGAGTCCGATATGCGGAGCCGTTATCCCCATCTTTTTCCCCACTCAGCTACTTCCTTCTTCTGTTCATTCGACGACGAACGGTTGGTTTAGAGGTGGAGAATGTGATGACCCAAAAGGTCATCACTTGTTTTAAAACGAAACTTTCGCATTTTGAGGCCTTGAAAAACTTATTTAGAGTCACCTCGATTTGCGTTCGCAATTCAGGTGCGTAGCCGGAAAGCTTAAATATGAAATTCTGTGAAAAATGATAAGTTTTGACTATAAAATGAATAAATTTGGCTTCGATCAACATTTTGGGTAAACGAACCCGGAGGGTCCGTAGGAAAATATGGGACTTGGGCGTATGCCCGGAATCGAATTTCGAGGTCCTGAGCCCGAGAAATTAATTTTTAAAAGAAATTGTTTTCTAAAAAATTTAACGAAATTTGAAATGAAGTTTGATTAGAAATAGATTTTATCGGGTCCGTATTTTGGTTCCGCCGCCCGGTACAGGTCTTATATATGGTTTAAATCATTTTTGTAAAGTTTGGTTGAAAACGGACGTCGTTTAATGTGATTCGGACCTAAATTGCTAAATTTGATACTTATGAAGTTTGAGAAAACAATTCTTGATTTTGAGGTTTGATTCATTGTTATTGAGGTTATTTTGGCGATTTGATCGCACGGATAAGTTCGTATGATATTTTTGAGTTAGTACGTGTGTTTGGTTAGGAGCCCAGAGGGCTCGAGTGTGTTTCGGATGTGTTTCGGCATGTTTTGAACTTAGAAAAAAGTTGCAGATTTAGAGAAGTTACAGGTCTTTGAAGCCAGGTTTCGTGGTCTGCGGTGGAATCTTCGCGGCCACGGTGGGGGCTCCGCGACCGTTGTGGGATTTGTGCGGTCCGCGGTGAGCAAGGCCAAGCCTCCGCGGCCGTGCTCGATTTCTTGCGGTCCACGGTGGAGCTCCGCGGCCGCAGTCCTTTTTATGCGGTCCGCGGTGGAGCTCAGCGGCCGCAGTTCTTTTTATGCGGTCTGCGGAGAGGGTCTGAGAGGGGTATAAATAGACGGGATTTCCAGTTATTTTCATTTTTCAAAATCCCAAAAACCATAAGAGGCGATTTTCAAATAACATTTCTTCTCCAAATCAATTGTAAGTCATTTTTAACTAGTTTTCTTCAATCATTAACATCTTTTAACATGATTTCAAATTCAAATCAATTATTTTCATGGGGGAAATTGGTTGTTTTGGGTATAACCTAGGTTTTTCAGAAAATGGGAATTTGGACCTCGATTTGGGGTCCGATTTCAAACAAATTACATATTTGAGCTCGTGGGGAATGGGTAATCGGGTTTAGGTCCGAATTTCGGGTTTGGACCAAGCGGGCCCGTGGTCGATTTTTGACTTTTTGGGGAAATCTTTATAAAACCTATTTTCATGCACTAAAATTGATTCATTTAGCATTTATTGATGTAATTAAGTAACTTGTGACTAGATACGAGCGAATTGGCGGTGGAATCGAGGGGTAAAGCTATAATTGAAACTTGAGTTGTGCTCGAGGCATCGAGGTAAGTGTTTGGTCTAACCTTAGCTTGAGGGATTAGGAGTTGTGTCCTATTTGGTATTTGCTTCTTGTCGAGTACGACGTATAGGCATGGTGACGAGTATCTATACGTTGGTGTCAAGCATGACCGTGAGTCTTATATTGTGATTTTCATGATTTCATTGTATTATTCATGCCTTGGTGAAGATTTCTAACTGTTGTATAAAGTTTGTGGAAAGAATTGTGACCTATGAACATTGAGGAGCGTTGGTTCAAGTTGTATAGCGAAATTGTGAAAGTATAAGTGACAATTGAACTTTTAGAGCATTGGCTCGAGTTGTGAAATGAATTGTGAAAGTATAAGTGATAATCGAACCTCTAGAGCATTGGCTCGAGTTGTGAAGTGAATTGTGAAGTAAAATTGAGAAAGAGATGAGATCATTATGTTGTCACCCTTGCCGGCATATTGTTGATTTACTTGGTGTTACCTTGCCGGGATTTAATTGTTTAATTGTTGTTCCCTTGCCGGGATTTAATTGTTTAACTGTTGTTCCCTTGCCAGGATCTCTATTACTATTTTGTTTATTCCCTTGCCCATTTGCTTGTAATTGTTGTTTGGGTGAGGAAGAGTGTTAAAGCACGAAGGGTGATGCCGTGCATTGTTTGTTATTGTGAGGAAAAAGTATAAAGCATGAAGGGTGATGCTGTGCCGCACGACGTACCATTCTGTGCTGAATCTATTAATTATATAGTGAGGAAAGAGAGTAAAAGCACGAAGGGTGATGCCGTGCACATTTTGATTATATGATTGCTTTGGTGAGGACGAGAGTAAAAGCATGAAGGGTGATGTTGTGCACATTTTTATTATATAACTTCTTTGGTGAGGCTGAGAGTAAAAGCACAAAGGGTGATGCCGTGCAATTGTTGATTTCTGTTTCCTTGTTGATATTCTAGTTATGTTGTTTCTTTCCTTACTTGATGCCTTTCTATTCGGAACTAATATCTCCCCCCACAGCATATTTCCCTCTCTCACATTGACTGGTTATTTCTGTATTTCTTTTCCGTTGTATATATATATATATGAACTGCACATGTTTATTTGGTAGTCTGGTCCTAGCCCCATCACTACTTCGCCGAGGTTAGGCTAGACACTTACCAGTACAAGAGGTCGGTTGTGCTGATACTACACTATGTACTGTGTGCAGATCCAGGAGCAGCTTTCGGACAGTAGTTGGAGTGCTTCTTTCAGTCCACTCGGAGACCCAAGGTAGACCTACAGGCATCCTTAGGCCCTGGCGTCTCCCTCTATCTCTATTTCCTGTTTCATTCCCTTTTGTTCAGAAACAGTGTATTGTATTTCTTCATACCTTGTATGTGGTAACTCTTAGACAGTCTGTGATACTGTGACACTAGGTTTTGGGGTATTTGAGGTTTTAAAAGTTGTAATAGACGTAGCCTTAAGATATACAATTTTTGACTTCCGCTTATTTATTTAAAATTTCGCTTTTATCATATTATCGACTTCTGTTTGTTAAAAAAAAAAAGCAAAGATGAAAGTGTAGCAAGTAGTTAAGGTTTGGCTTGACTAGATCCCATTAGTAGGCGCCATCACGACTCCCGAGGGTGGAAAAATCCGGGTCGTGACACCACTATTACTAAGATTCTTTACGTTGGTATTTCCCCCATAGCATGTTACCCCTCCCCCGTTACTTTTGAATTATTTCTATTACTATTATTCTACTAGATACTGTTTATCTGCAGGTTATATTTGTTTGTTGTGTTCTAGCCTCGTCACTACTTCGCCGAGGTTAGGCTCGACACTTACTCAGTACATGGGGTCGGTGGTACTGATACTACACTCTGCACTCTTTTGTACAGATTTCGGTACTAGAGCATAAGGACCTTAGCTAGGGGTTGTTGCCTTCAGTCCATCAGGAGACCTGAGGTAGTCCTGCAAGCGTCCGGAGGCCTTGGTGTCCCCTTCCTATCTAGTTTCTTTCTGTTCTTTTCTATTTCAGAGAAAGACATGCACTTTCTTGTTCAGACCCTATTTGTATTTTTTCTTAGATAGTCCGTGAGATTGTGACACCAGTTCTGGGTGATTTATATTTATGGATTCGTATTGGTATAGCTTAATTGTTAAGTTTCATTCTTTCGCATTATTATTTCCGCTATTTATAATATGTTAAATTGCAATTGTTAAGAGGTTAAAAATAAAAAGGCTAAATTAATCAGAATAGTGGGCTTGCCTAGCTTTCACTAATAGGCATCATCATAACTCCAGAGGGGTGGAAAATTCGGGTCGTGACAGCAGGTGCGGAAATAACAGGAACAGCAAAATCTGCAGCACAACTCAAATTCCAAACTTCCCGTCAACCACTCAAAACCATTCCGAGGCCCCGGGGACCTCAACCAAATATACCAATAAGTCACATATCACCATTCAAACTTATTCCAACTTTCGGAACACTCAAAACAACATCAAAACATCAAATCACCCTCGGATTCAAGCCGAAGGACGTAGAAATTCTCAAATTCCAACAATAATGCTCAAACCTATCAAATCACCTCCGAATGACCTGAAATTTTGCACACACGTCCCAAATGACACAACGGACCTACTCCAATTTCCGAAATTCCATTCCGACCCCGATATCAAAATTTTCACTGTGAGAATGTCAAATTTCCAATTTCGCCAATTCAAGCTTACTTCTAACACGGACCTTCAAATCACATTCCGGACGCGCCCCCAAGTCTAAAATCACCTAACGGAGCTAAACAAATCATAAAAATCCAAATTCGAGATCAAATACTAAAAAGTCAAAGCTTGGTCAAATCTTTCAAATTTAAAGCTTCAAGTTGAGAATTGTTTCTTCCAAATCTATTTCGAGTATCCTGAAAACCAAAACCGACAATTTACATAAGTCATAATACATCATATGGAGCTAGTCATGCCCGAGAACTGCCGAGCTAAGTGCAAGTGCTCAAAATGACCGGCCGGCTCGTTACACCTTCAAAATTAAACTTTACACTAGACAAAATAGTCATTTAATTATTTTTCTAACATTTAGGAATATTCATTTAATTAATTCCCTACTATTTAGGAATAGTTATTTAATTAAATTCCTAATATATTGTCACGACCCAAATCCCTGAACCCGGTCGTGATGGCGCCTCTCGTGAAGACAAGGCCAGCCAGACCAAAATGGAACACCTCTTTTAAACAGTTAATCATCATAAACAGTAATAACATATAATATAATACTTAAAAATTGCGGAATTTTTAACGTTAACAACAGCAAGAACCATCCCGACACAGCCCAAACCAGGGTGTCACAAGTCATGAGCTACTACAGAATCTGCTATAGGTCTACAAAGTACGAAATCCGATACAACAGTCTGAAGAAAACATAAATGATAGAGGATAAGATAGACAAGGGGCTGCAGACGTCAACAACTACCTCGTAACTCCAAATCACTGCCTAGCCTGGAAGGAATCAGTGCTCAGGTGCGGATTCTGCTATACCTGAATCTGCACACACGGTGCAGGGAGTAATGTGAGTGCTCCGACTCAGTGAGTAATAATTACAAATAATGGCTGAAAGTATGAAAACACGTAAAGGCACAAAGCAATTCCATATCAAGCGGTAAAATCACTTAAAGCAGTAAATCAGTGAAGAAATCAAATGATATTCCTTTTTAAAACAGGTAATTTAACGGGTAATTAACAAGTAGAAATCTGCCCCTCGGGCACAGTATCAATCGCTTGGTACAGTATCAGCCCCTCGGGCTACCTCACAATCACTCAGCATAATGGTCAGCCATTGTTACCTGACCAAATTGCATCATACAGTGTCATTGTTACCACTATTTCAAATCACATGGGTATCTGCGCTCACTGTGGGTGTGTAGACTCCGGAGGGGCCCTTTACAGCCCAAGCGCTATATCAAGCCACCTCGTGGCATCATCACTCAGCATATCCTCACATCACTCAAGCCACCGCATGGCATAAATAGTATCTCAGGCCCTCGGCCTCATATCACTCATCATATCCTCACATATGGCCCTCGGCCTCACTAAGTCCAGAAATCATCATAAGTGTGAGCACGTGATTTTTGCCTCACATGAATTACTCCAAAAGAATTCTCAAAATTAGGTCCTTTTCTTTAATTATGTGTTATTCTAGGAATTACTGTGCAATTTTCCAGATTGTTTGCATATTTTATGCATTTTAATGCATTGAAAATACAAAAAATATAGCATCTGTATTTAGAATTTAGTTTTACATTCTTACATTAATTAAGTAAATTGTTGTTTTATAAAAATGAAAATTTCACAAAAAAATAATGTATTTGTGAATTTTAGTGTTTAATGTCAAATTTTGTGATTTTTCTTTTAATATTAATGTAATTTGGTATTTAATTATTTGTGATAGGTATTATTTAAAGTTAATTAATCTTTTTAAAAAGGTAATTAGGGTTTTAGTTTTAATTTTTGGAAGAAAAGAAAATGGAAATGATTAAATAAAAGAGGGGCAAAATCTGTTGGGCTATTTCTCATTTTACCCAGGCCCAAGCAAAATCCACCCCAATACCCGCCCCAAATCAGCCCAAAACCCATTCCCCACCCGGTCCAGCCCCAGTTGAAACCAAATGACGTCGTTCCTCATTAGTGAAGTGATCCAGGCCGTTGATCGTGAATGATCCAACGGGCAAGATCAAATCCCCACCCCACTATATATTCCTAAAACCATACCCCGCCCCCCCCCCAAGCCAAACCCCCCCTCACGTCTTCGTCTCCAAACCTCAGAGACCAAATGCATCTGCCACCCTTCACCACCGTGCTCCGCCCACTGGAAATCGCCTCACGGCGGTTCCGGTGGTCCAAACAGCCCCAAAATTACACCACAGCCTCCCCACGACATCCTCTTTCCAAATCCCGAATCAGTTTTCTTCGAATCAATACCAGACGCTTCGAATCTTAGATCGAAGAATAGAACCAAACCCTAATCCATTCAATGGCCACCAAACTCACACCTTTTGACCACTAGACCACCCTCGTCCCAAGTCCCCTACTAGTTTTGCGCGAATCAGAGCGGAGTTGGTCGAATCTCAAAACGAAAGAGCGAACCCTAAATGGAAAGAATTGAGGTCGTGGTCGACCTTAGTTGTGTGTTCTCAGTCGAGAACACTCGATTAAGGTCTGTCTCGGCTTCAAAAACAAGTAGGAGTTTCAACTAAAACAAATGGGAACTGGGACTGAAATTCTAAGGTATTTATTTTTCTTTACTTTTTCTTTTGTTGTTTCATGGTTTGTCTGATTAAGTTTCGTTATAGTTCTGTCTTTTTCAATTACTTTCCTTTCTTTCTTCTCCATCGGACTTTTTCTTGGTCCAGTTTGCTTCTATCAGTCAACATATGGTTAAATAGTTTCGTCGATTAATCCGGTTTAATTGTAGTTCAGTAGTTTTGTTAAAATCGTTTGTTGTTATGCCAAATTGTTTCATTTTTATGTGATGTTTGGTCCCCTACTCTGTGACGTGACTTGGCGCATGAATTTAGTTGTTCATTCAATGTATTTACAGTTTCATCTGCTCATATTTAGGTTTAGTGTAGAATTGTGTTCGTCTATTCCCTGAATCCTTAAACCCTTCATCTTGGTTGCAATAATGTTCGTTCTGATCTGAGTTCAGTTGTTGTGTGAGTTTAGTGGTTTGAATCTGACTGTGGTTCTGTTTGAGTTTGGAGTCCGATGGAATTGAACTTGTGGTTAAATTCAGCTTTAGTTAATCAGTGATTAGGTTTCTTCTTTAAGAATTGGTTATAGCTGAAAGATGTAGCACAGATTAAAGGGGTTTAAGTTAGGATAGTAATCACAGGGGTTCCAGGGGTAATTTGGGAATTGAAAACTTGAAGAAATGGGTAGTTTGAGTGTTCTGTCCATTAAGTACTAATGTACCATTAAAATAATGTATTTGTTTAATAATTAGTGGGGAATACAACATATTGGTATGGGGGTAATGATAAAAAGTTAAAGGGGCGCACATGGGAGGGAATAAACAGGCTGAAAAGTGCAAAATTTGAATAAAAAAAAGAGTTTAAACATTGGTCTTTAAAAGGGAAAGACCTAAGAGAAGAAAAGGAGAGAGATCAGTTTTTTGGGTCAGTGTTAGAGAAATAGAGAGAGTTCTTGGGAGTTTCACCAGTCCTGAAGAAATTAGCTGGTGAGAAAACATTTTAAGCTAGTTCTTCTTTAAGCAATCTGAGAGTTTGAAAACACTTAAAATACCGGAGAGTCAGTCAGTCTCTTAGGGATCAGTTTGGAGAGTTTTAAGCTTGAAAAGAATAGAGAGAAATACTGTGAAGTCTCACTGTGTCATTGAAATTCTTTTCCTACTTCAGTGATTTCATTTTCCTAATTCAAATACACTAGACTGATCTTGAGTGACTTTGAGTCCAGCTGAAGTGGTTTCTGATTGAACTTTAGCCTATTGAAAGTTTCAAGTGGTTCTGGTCGTCTCTTTGAGTTCATTTGGTTTGTTTGGGTACTACTATGGGTCAATCTTTTTATTTCTGTTTGGTTTTTGGGTCATTGAATTATTCCTGGGTTGAAGAATAGTTGTGTTGTGGCTGTGTGAAATTCCTAATAGCTGTTGACTGCCCTGCTAAACTAACTGCTTCTACTTCCTGTTGATTTTTGATTTCCATGTACACAATTTGAACTCACCTTGATGTAACTGCTGATTTGAATGAAATGAAACCATATTTCTAGAGCCATGCTCGTTTGGAATGCATATGGCTGTATTTGATCATCTGTTGAGTAGTATACATATTTAGTTCATCTAATTTGTATTGTATTAAGGACTGTATAATTAGAACCATTTCTGAACTACTTAGACCAGCTGATTCATACTGGACCGTATTTGGACTGTGAGTATTTGGTTTTCTCAGACTTGTGTGAATACTCTTAGCTAAGCATTCAGTTATACTTATGTTCAGTAGAGCAATGTCTTAACTAGCTAAGGTTAACTCCAGTGGTCATTTCAGGTTGCTTCATGAAGTTATTCTAGTAAGTAATATAGTTGCAATAAAGTCATTTTAAGAAGCTATTTCAGTAGTAGTTAAGTTTGATTAAAATACTAGCTGAATGTGCTAGGGAACATAAAGGATGTAAATAGCCAAACTATGTAATTAGGGTGGTAGTTCATATACTTGAGGTTACCTCATGAGCATTTGACTCAATCTAGTCTTTGTGTTTAATCTTGTCTGGGGTACGAATTATTAAAAGTGGAAACTAAAATTCCAGCAAGTGTTTAGTCTTGTTTAAATTGGAGTTATGGTTCATTTTGTCGAAAAGGGGCTGAGAGCCTATATTTAGGCGGTTTGGGCTTCAACGTGTGAACAAGGTGGCCCTGGTCCTGTTTCACATTAAATTCATTTGGAACTGGGCCCAGGCCTGTGAATGGCCTGCCCTTGTGCTTATTTGGGTCTTAATTTTTTTAAAACGGGTTTCTTAAGTCATGTTAATTAATTAGACCCTTTTGCTTTATTTTAGAGAAACAAGTAAAAAAAAAAATCACCGTAGCTTTTAGGTTTGCCTTTTGAATGATAAAAATGAGATGAGCCTCGCTAAGCAAACAAATAAATTATGGGGCCCTCATTAAATGTATATATAAAAATACTTAGATTTTGGGATGAGCCGTTTAGCGAATTTCACGATTTTTCCCCAAAGTAATAACGCGCTAGTCTCTTTAGGCGCGTATTTTAATAATGTTACCTTCCTAAACTCGGGTGCGCATTTATGTGACCCAAATCTGAATCTCAACAATGTTAAAATATGTCAAAAACCACGGGTGCATTTATGTGACGTGGTTCAAGACTTGTTTTAATGACGTTGCAATTTTCCTTTAAAAATAAATAAAAAGCGGTTGAAGTTAAAATTTGCACATAGGTTCAACATGTATTAAAATCAGATAAATAAGCCGAATATGATAGTTGAGCGACCGTGCTAGAACCACGGAACTCGGGAATGCCTAACACCTTCTCCCGGGTTAATAGAATTCCTTATCCGGATTTCTGGTTCGCGGACTGTAATACAGAGTCAATCTTTTCCTCGATTCGGGATTCAACCGGTGACTTGGGACACCATAAATCTCCCAAGTGGCGACTCTGAATTAAATAATAAATCCCGTTTCGATTGTCCTTTAATTGGAAAAACTCCCCTTACGCCCTTGCGGGTGTAGGAAAAAGGAGGTGTGACAGCTCTGGCGACTCTGCTGGGGATCCGAACCCAGAATCTCTGGTTTAGGGTTCAGAATTCAAGCTTAGATAAATTGTTATATTTGGCTTTATCTGATTTTGTTACATGTTTGGGCCTAATGTGCTAAGTTATGCTTTTACCGCTTTGATATTATCTGAACTGTATATAAACTGTTACGAAACCCTTCTCTTCTCATCTTCGGGGATGTGCTCGCTGGTCGGGACTCCCTATTCTGTTAGTGTCATACCTTGAAATAAGAAAGAGGCTCGGACAAGTTACTAAGCCGGATGGCCTTTTGGTTCCCGGTACGTAGCCCCCTCCTCGACTCGAGTTGTCCGCTCGGGTACACAGTCTAGAACAAATACCCAGGTTATGAACCTAGAATAACTCAGCTTCATGCCGGATCCCTAGTAGGAACGTTTGTTTGCATCACGTGCATTTGACTTTGGAGGCTCAACACAGGGGTTGGGTCTGTCTAGGACAGGTGTACCAAAAATGACAAAAGACCATCCTGATGCATCTTACTTGCTACTTGTGCATTTGTTTGCTTCGGACTGGCATGCTGACCGGCTTTTGAATATTTCGAGGAAAGAGAGATAGAGGTACGAGGGTTACAGAGAGTTAATCGCCTGTTTTGAAAAAAAACAATGTCCAAATAGTGTCGAAACTCTGCCGAATTTTTGAGAAAATGAAAACAAAATGAAAAGGAAAAAAAAGGAGAAAAAGAAAAAAAAAATTTGTTTATGAAAAATAGTTTTATTTGCCAATGAAAAAGAGTCTTGTTTTCAAAAGAAGTTTGTTTTATCAGCTCGAACTACGCCAAGTTGATTCTCACAGGGTGTGAGATACGTAGGCAACCTCCATCGGGTCCATCTTCACTTTTTGCGAAAAATAGCCAAAAGAACAAAAATTTTACTTGAAAATAATTAGGGTGATGCCATTCTTGTTAGGAATAGCCGAATGTCCCTAAAAGGGCACCGGAAGGCTATTTTTGCAAGAACAACCGCCTGTGGTCATTTTTTCAAGGTTTTCACCAGTTAGCCGACACAGCCTTAAAATCTTCGACCCCGAGGTGCTGAAAGGCTGTATTGGCAAAACCGGGTTTTATTTTAAATAGAAAAGTGTCCATGTTATCCTTGAGTCAATTGAATCGTGATTTTTGCTTAACCACCCTAATAAATGTGCAGAATGAGCACAAGTCAGAATTTACACGTAACAATAGTGAACAAAATCCCTTTGGAGTTGCACATGTGGTGGGATGACTTGGGCAAATCAGGGCGCGACACGGTCAAGCTATACCTGGGAGGCCTCACTGGGTTGCTAAAGATTAATCCTAGGGGGGATATCATAAAGGCTTTGGTCGCATTCTGGGACCCGGCTCACAATGTATTTCATTTCTTAGATTTTGAACTTACCCCAACATTGGAAGAGATAGCCGGATACATCGGTGGTCCCAAGGTTCCTCTGAGACACCAGTACCTAATTGCTCCAAGGGCCGTAGCCATACACAGGTTCCTAGACTCTTTGAAAATAAGCAGGGGGGTCCACAACCCAGACTTGACAGTTGGTTTTTGTACTTTGCGGTTAATATACAACAGATATGGCCACATAGGGGGGTTCAACAAGCCGGAAAACAAAATCTGTAGCAAAGGAAACCGCATTAAGTGGGAAGAACATAAGTGTTTTGCATTCATGGTAGCCTTTTTGGGACTCCTGGTGTTTCCTAGAAAAGACGGGAACATTGACATACGAGTATCTGGGGTTGTCAACACTTTACTTACTCAGGCCAACATCACCCTCGCACCCATGATAGTAGCTGAAATCTTCCGCGCTCTCACAGCCTGCAAAGCCGGGGGAAACCTTTTTGAGGGGTGCAATGTGTTGCTGCAGATGTGGATGATTGAACACCTATGTCGTCGTCCTCAATTTATGAGTTATAGGTCGACAGAGAAAACATGCATAGAGGAATTTTCTATGAGGATTGACGAAATAAGCTTACCAGAAGGGGTCATAGAATGGATAGCACGCCTCCGTTCCGTCACTGCAAGCCAAATAGAGTGGACATTTGGATGGCTACCTGTGGATGATATCATATATATGCCAGCCACTGGACCCCATTTCCTTTTGATTGGGCTCAGGAGTATCCAGCCCTATGCCCCTTATCGAGTTTTGAGGCAGTTGGAGAGATACCAAATAGTTCCGAAAGATAAAGATCTTAGTGGCCAAGTAGTCGAGATCGGGCCCAACGGACAATTTCATGAAGCAGCAGTCCGACAAATTTGGAGCGAGTGTCAATACTTAACAGCAAATACATGTGTACATGATCGATCCAAAGGTGAAGCTTTGTCGAGATACCTTGCTTGGTATAGGAAAGAAATCGAGTTTGGGAGACCGTCCAAAAGACCCCATATCCAGGAGTTCGTCAAGGTGTCGCAAGAACAGTGGGATTGGTTGGCTAAAGAACATAAGTACAGAGTTACACTAGGCAAGTTGGAGAAGCAAGTTATGGATTTGAAATTTGAGAAAGATTTGCATATCGCTGCAGATGAGGGCAAGAAAAAGAGGCTAGCTAATGAAAATGAGGCCCTTCGGGCCCAGATTCGAAAAATGAAAATAGCAGCAGAAAGTCCCGCCCGAAGTGCCAAAGATGAAAAAATTATAGATAACCTGAGGCAGAAAGTGGGCGAATATAAGTATGATCTGAAGAAAGCAGAAAGTGAATTAACCAGGGCTCGAAAACAATTGGCTGAAAACTCGACAGAACGAGCACATATGATAAAGTAGCTGAGAGAAAAGTATGACAATGAGGTTGTAGGACTAAAGAAAAGGGTCATCGTCACAGAAAACAAAATGATCAAGCAAGCAAAGGACTTCAGGGTTGAAAGGGAACATTGTTACACGGCCTTGGCACAATTAGAAATAGATTTGCAACAACTTCAGGAGCAGAATCATGCGGCCGAGCAAACTTTGGAAGCCAGGGCCCAGCAGATTGGGCATTTGTTACAAGAGAAAGGCGTCATAAGAGAGAGAATTAGGAACATCGCCAACTACATCGTCATGAAATACTAGATCTGTGAGGATATGACCCGTACTACCTTCTTCGCAGCAGTGATGACATTTGTTAAGCAGATAATGAGTGACTTGGACCGACTTCAAAGGGATCTTGCATATAGGCCCGCGGCGAGACCGAATGATGTCCCGCGGGCACCAGGAGCATTGATGTACTCATGAGTTTCGTTGAGTCTGTATTTTCTTTTCTGTCAGAGTCTGTGAGTCATGTTGGGTTTGTATTTTCTTTCTGTTTTGAGTTTGTATTTCTTCATAATATGATAGCTTAATTTCGGAGTCTGTTCTTCGTCTTTGCATCAGAGTCTGTTGGTCTTTTGAAATTTATTAATATTGAGTCTCTATAATCGAAGCATCTGTTTTTATAAAAAACTAAAAATCCCAAAAATGTTTTATTTACTTGCGCACTTATCTGACAAAACTATGCACGGTCTGATTCATGCGGGGACATGATACGTAGGCAATCTCTATAGGATTCAACCACCACTAAAAGGGAAAAGGAAAAATAAAGAAGGATAGAATAAAGAAAGTTTAAAAGAAGAGGCACAATTGTGAGAGGCCGGAATGACGCACGCAACCGAAGCAAATGCATGATAGAAATGGTTAATTGCCTAGGTGCATTGCATCCCAATGTGTAATTGCATATGTGTTAAACTCTAAAAACTAACAAGTTTGTTGTTTTCCAGAGAATTCAAGCAGTTAGTTTAATTAGAGGATACTGGCACATTATCATTACCAAACCAGATCGAAGGACCAATACCGGAAATCATGTCTATCCCAGATGTCGATACTAGTGTTGAGGTAGAAGAGTTGGACGTCAATAAAATGAAAGAGGAGATGCTCAAACTTAAGCAATAGATGGCCGAAATGTACCAGGCCTGGTCCAAAGGGCAATCACCGCCAGCTTACCCTGCTAACCCTACTTTTACCCCACCATTAGCTCAGTCTCAAGATCATCCCGCCACCGATTCAGTTTTTCCCATTTATCAACACTACCATGGCACTACTTCTCATACGCCACAAGCTCCACCACCAAAATCAATTCCATACCCTCCTCCGCCAATCACCCCTGTCTTTGTGGCATCTCCACCAGCTATACTCCATAAATCCCCGAGTGAACCTGTGTTCCAAGCTCAAGACAACCAGTATTATCCCCCGGAGCTTACCTTCAAAGCGCCCGAAACCTATCCATATGATCCACATTCTGACCTACCGGGGAAAGTAGAAAAATCGGCTAGAAATCCTGAACAGGAAGAGATGTTCAGAAAAATGAAAAGCATAGAACAATCCTTCAGGGATATGAGAGGGTTAGGAGGTCAGGTAAGTGTAGCTTACAAAGACTTGTGTTTGTTCCCAAATGTACAACTACCGATGGGGTTCAAAATGCCCAAATTCGACTTGTACAACGGACACGGTGATCCGGTGGCTCATCTGAGAGGTTTTTTTAGCAATATGAGGGGAGCAGGCGGAAGAGATGAATTACTGATGGCATATTTCAGCCAAAGTTTGAGTGGATCGGCATTAGAATGGTACACCAGACAAGATCATAGCAGGTGGTACACATGGGACGATTTGGCCCAAGCATTCGCTTGTCACTTTCAATATAATCTTGAGATCATTCCGGACCGACTATCCCTGACCAAACTGGAAAAGAAGCACAGTAAAAGCTTTAGAGAATATGGTTTCCGGTGGAGGGAGCAAGCAGCAAGGGTAGATCCCCCAATGAAAGAGAGCGAGATGGTTGATTACTTTTTGCAGGCTTTGGAGCCGACCTACTTTGGTCATCTAGTGTCCGCAATTGGCAAATCTTTTAATGAGGTTGTAAAAATGGGAGGCATGGTCGAGGAGGGGCTTAAGTCCAACAAGATCATGAGTTATTCAGCGATCAAGGCAACCACCCAGGCCCTTCAAAGCGGCACTGGGGTGTACTTGGAAAAAGAAGAAAGAAGATGTCACGACTGTTGAGTCCGGAGCCTGGTTCGGATCTAGAGGCCCGTTACCCTACTATAGCCAATCACGACCCTACCACCAAAATTAACCCCACACTTCATATAGCCCTCCACAGCACTACTACCCACCGCCAGATCCCCATTTTTTCGTCCATCATGCACAAGCCTATACCAAAATCCCGGCACACGCATAATGGCGTGCGCCGACTCCACAAAATCCATACCCATCTCCACAAAACACATATCCACCCCCAAGGGCCTACAAAAATCCCCTCGGTACAGGTTTCCGACCAAACCAAGCCCTCAAGAACGAGAGGTCACAGAAGCAAAAGACTTCCACTCCACTGGGGGAATCATATACCAGTCTTTTTCACAGGTTGAGGCAGTTGGGCATGTTGAATCCAATTGAGCCTAAAATGCCAAATCCTCCCCCTAGAAATCTTGACCACTCGGTGAGTTGTGAGTACTGTTCAGGGGCCCCTGGGCATGATACAGAGAAGTGTTGGAAACTAAAAACAGTTGTGCAAGAGCTTATTGATACTCATCGGATCGAGGTTCAAGCCCCAGAAGCACCAAATATCAATCAGAATCCACTGCCATCTCACCATAAGACACATATGATTGAGTTGATACACAAAGAGAGGGATCCCAGGAAGCCCTCACAGACGGTAATGATGATCCGTTCCAGCGAAACTAGCTCAAAGGAAAAAGTAACCAGTGGGAAATCAGTGGCCCAGTTGAGAGGGGTAGATGATAAGCCAGCTGTGGTAGCCGAGAGAGGGTCATCAAGCATTGTTGCAGTGAAACCAGAGAAAGCTAAAGTGGTAGTGCCAGGGGTTGCAAGAAAACTTGTTGTGGTCGTGAAGGGTGCTCGCACAGAGCCTGTTATTATAAAACCAGTAACTCAGCTTCTAGTAATCAATAGCAAGGCTGTTCCTTGGAATTATTAACGGGTGACAGTCATTTACAAGGGGAAAGAAGTCAAAGAAGAAGTTTGTGAAGCGCAAGGTTTGACTCACTCAGGAAGGTGTTTTACTCCCGAGGAGTTAAGAAGAGCTAAAGATAATTCAACGCCGGTAAAGAAAGCTGTAACTAAAGAAGAGGTAGAGGAATTTTTGAGGAAAATGAAAGTGCATGACTATTCTGTTGTAGAACAGTTGAGGAAAACGCCCGCTCAGATCTCATTACTCTCGTTGCTAATCTATTCAGATGAGCACCGTCACTCACTGATGAAAATCCTGAATGAGGCCCATGTTCCCGATAAGATCTCGGTAAACCATCTGGAAAAGATAGCCAACAAGATTTTTGAAGTAAACATAGTCACGTTTTCCGATGATGAATTGTCGGTAGAGGGTACTGAGCATAACAAAGCCCTTTACCTGACAGTGAAATGCGAGGATGTCGTGGTTACCCGGGTATTGGTTGACAATGGTTCAAGCGCAAATATATGTCCTCTCTCCACTCTAATCAAGATGAAATTAGAAGATGAGAGGATCCATAAGAACAGTATCTGTATGCGGGGATTTGACGGCGGAGGCAAAGACTCAGTCGGGGACATAATGCTGGAACTAACCATAGGTCCAGTAGAATTCACAATGGAATTCCAAGTGTTGGATATAGCTGTTTCCTACAATTTGCTATTAGGGCGACCGTGGATTTACACCGCTAAAGCGGTGCCATCAACACTCCATCAGATGGTCAAGTTTGAATGGGACAGACAAGAAATAGTGGTGCACGGCGAAGATAATTTGTGCGCTCACAACAACACCATTGTGCCATTCATTGAAGTGGAAGATGACAAGGGACCATGGGTCTACCAAGTTTCTGACGCAATGTCAGTCGAGAAAGTTCTAGAGGAAAAATGTATCCTGAATCCGAAGATAAATGTCGCATCAATCATGGTAGCGTATGAAATGTTGAAGAATGGTTTTATACCAGGAAAGGGTTTGGGATCAGCATTGCAAGGCATCATACAGCCCGTGTCTCTTCCTGAAAACTTGGGAACATTTGGTCTGGGATTCAAGCCCATAGTCGCAGACATAAAAAGAGCCAGGAAATTGAAACAGAGGACATGGGTCCTTCCAAAGCCGGTCCCACGTCTTTCCAGATCATTTGTCAAGTCTGATACAAGGAGTCGCCCAGTGACAGCAATTCTCGATTTTGTGATTAATCCTGACAAGGAGTTGATTGAAAGATTTGAGAAGTTGTTCGACAGTGTGAACATGGTGGAAATTGGAGAGGGTTCTAGCAACGCGGAAGTGCAATTTGTCAGGCCAAAAACATAGCTTAATAATTGAAGGCTACTCCTCTCCCTACTCGGAAGGAGTCTTGGTAGTTTGCTTTGATTTTCCTTTAAGTTTGTACGGATTATTCTAGGGTTGTAATCCAGATTTCATTTTTTCAGTCTGTTTGAGTGTGCAAACCTTGTTATCTTTTATCATTCAATGAAATACAATTTCCCGTTCTTCATCATTCCTGATGGTTTTCCTTTTTGCTTTTGTTTTCTTCTCTATACAGTTCTTTTTACGCTGGTTCTAATGACATGGCATGCATAACGAATCCTCAGCCCAGTATTAAAAATCAATCTGATTCCGAAATGTTAGTTCAAGAAGTAGATTGTGATTACGAATCAGAATATGATGATGAGGATGAAGCCTTCGAAGAAATTAGTAAGGAGTTGATTCACTTCGAAGAAAAACACAAACCCAACCGGAATGACACAGAAGCCGTCAATTTAGGGGACACAGACAATGTCCGAGAGACTAAAATAAGTGTCCACCTCGAGCCAAAAATCCGGGAGGAGTTAATCAAAGCACTCATCGAGTACAAAGATGTTTTTGCGTGGTCATATGACGACATGCCGGGTTTAAGCACTGATTTAGTGGTCCACAGATTGCCCACTGATCCGGCGTTCCCCCCTGTCAAGCCCGTCAAGCAAAAGCTGAGGAAATTCAAAATTGATATGAGTGTGAAGATTAAAGAAGAAGTTACCAAGCAGTTGGATGCAAAGGTTATTCGGGTCACCCGATATCCTGTTTGGTTGGCTAATGTCATGCCCGTACTGAAGAAGGATACCAAGATGAGAGTATGTGTCGATTACCGCAATCTCAACAAAGCAAGTCCGAAGGATAATTTCCCATTACCCAATATCCACATTTTGATCGATAATTGTGCCAAGCGTGAGATTGGATCTTTTGTGGATTGTTATGCCGGGTATCATCAGATTCTAATGAATGAAGAAGATGCAGAAAAAACGACGTTCATCACGCCATGGGGAACTTATTGCTACCGGGTAATGCCATTTGGTTTGAAGAATGCTGGGGCAACTTATATGAGGGCGATGACTACTGTATTTCATGATATGATACACAAGAAGATTGAGGTATAAGTAGATGATGTGATCATAAAATCAAAGAATCAGGCCGACCACGTCGGGGATTTGAGGAAATTCTTCCAAAGGCTTCACAGGTACAACCTCAAGCTTAACCCCGCCAAGTGTGCATTTGGTGTTCCATCTAGAAAACTGTTGGGATTCATAGTCAGCCGGCGAGGTATCGAGTTGGACCCATCAAAGATCAAAACCATACAAGAATTGCCACCTCTGAGGAACAAGACTGAAGTGATGAGTCTGTTAGGAAGGTTGAACTATATCAGCAGGTTTATCGCTCAGCTCACAACGACTTGCAAACCTATTTTCAAGTTGCTGAAGAAGGACGTTGCGGTCAAGTGGACTGATGAGTGTCAAGAAGCATTCGACGAGATAAAGGGATACTTGTCTAACCCACCTGTGCTAGTACCTCTAGAACCAGGGAGACCTTTGATTCTTTACTTGATTGTCCTGGAAAATTCATTTGGCTGTGTACTGGGGCAGCATGACGCCACCGATAGGAAAGAATAGGCCATCTACTATCTTAGCAAGAAGTTCACGGCTTATGAGGTTAAGTATACTCATCTGGAAAGGACATGTTGCGCCCTAACTTGGGTGGCATAGAAGTTGAAACATTATTTGTCATCCTATACTACTTACCTCATTTCACGCTTGGATCCTTTGAAGTATATCTTTCAAAAGCCTATGCTAACAGGAAGACTTGCAAAGTGGAAGATTTTGCTCACAGAATTTGACATTATCTATGTGACTCAGACTGCGATGAAAGCCCAAGCATTGGCCGATCATTTAGCTGAAAACTCGGTCGATGAAGAGTATGAGCCGCTGAGGACTTATTTTCCCTATGAAGAGGTGATGCATATTGACGAGCTAGAACAGGCCGAAAAACCAGGCTGGAAACTTTTCTTTGATGGGGCTGCTAACATGAAAGGAGTCGGAATAGGAGTTGTGCTTATTTCTGAAACAGGGCATCACTATCATGTTACGGCTCAGCTTCGGTTTTATTGCACCAACAATATGGCTGAATACGAGGCATGCATTTTGGGTTTGAGACTAGCTGCAGACATGAATGTCCGGGAAGTTCTGGTCTTGGGAGACTAGGATCTTCTGGTGCACCAAATTCAAGGAGAATGGGAAACGCGAGACCTAAAGCTCATACCATACCGACAATGCTTGCATGATCTTTGTCAACGGTTTAGATCAGTGGAGTTCAGGCATATTCCAAGGGTCCATAATGAGGTCGCCGATGCTTTGGCTACCCTAGCGTCAATGCTGCACCATCCGGACAAAGCCTATGTCGATCCTTTGCACATTCAAGTACGAGATCAACATGCTTACTGCAACATGATTGAAGAAGAATTTGATGGCGAACCGTGGTTCATGATATCAAGGAATACATCAGAATGGGGATATACCCAGTGCAAGTCACGGGGGATCAAAAGAGAACAATTCGACGGTTGGCAAGCGGATTTTTCTTGAGTGGAGGAGTTTTGTATAAAAGAACACCAGACCTGGGATTGTTAAGATGCATAGATGATAGACAAGCTACGTCTGTCATGTCCAAAGTACATTCAGGAGTCTGCGGACCACATATGAGCGGATATGTGTTGGCAAAGAAAATTCTCCGAGCAGGTTATTATTGGCTCATCATGGAGAGAGATTGTATTAGTTTTGTGCGCAAATGTCATCAGTGCCAGATACACGGAGATTTGATTCATTCTCCGCCATCGGAATTACACACAATGTCAGCGCCATGGCCCTTCGTCGCTTGGGGCATGGATATCATTGGACCAATTGAGCCAGCAGCATCCAACGGGCATAGGTTCATTCTGATAGCCATTGATTATTTCACCAAATGGGTTGAGGTCAAAACTTTCAAGTCTGTGACCAAGAAAGCAGTGGTCAATTTTGTTCACTTAAATATCATCTGTCGATTTGGAATCCCAAAGGTGATCATCATAGATAACGGTGCTAATGTTAACAGCAATTTGATGAAAGAGGTATGTCAACAGTTTAAGATTACACAACGCAATTCTTCCCCATATCGTCTCAAGGCGAATGGAGCAGTTGAGGCAGCCAATAAAAACATAAAGAAGATACTTCGGAAAATGGTAGAAGGTTCTAAGCAGTGGCATGAAAAATTACCATTTGCGTTGCTGGGTTATCGCACTACTATCTTACTTCAGTAGGGGCAACTCCTTATTTGTTGGTATATGGAACTGAAGCCGTAATACCTGCGGAAGTTGAAATCCCATCCCTTCGGATTGTCGCTGAGGCTGAGATTGATGATGATGAGTGGGTCAAAACCCGTCTGGAGCAGTTGAACTTGATTGATGAAAAGGGATTGGTAGTTGTGTGTCATGGCCAGGTAAATCAAAAGAGAATGGCAAGAGCATACAACAAAAAAGTGCGTCCCCAGAAGTTTGAGGTGGGCCAGCAAGTGCTGAAACGCATCACTCCACATCAGGCTGAGGCAAAAGGCAAGTTCGCCCCGAATTGGCAAGGGTCATTCATTGTAACCAGAGTATTGTCCAATGATGCTTTATGTTTAACAGATATCGAAGGAAAATGCATAGACATGGCTATCAATTCTGATGCAGTAAAAAGATATTATGTATGATTTCTTTGGTATAATTGTTGATTGTTTGTATTTGGCATTATTTCGAAGATTGAAATGACGAAGGCAATTGTTCTACTATCTAAACACTTTACCCTTTGTTCCCCTTTTTGAGCCTTATTTATTTCTTTCATAACCCTCTTTTGGAATCAATAACGAAAAAGAGAGAAAAATAAAGAAAAGAAAAAGTGAAAAGAAAAGAAGTGAAAAATATAACAATAAGGAAATTCAGGTGTGAACTACGTTTAACCTGATCCCTGTGAAGGGTACGTAGGCAGCTTTATGGCTCGGTCATAGTAAAATAAAAGTCAAAAGATCCCCAAGCAAGAAACTGGGGCAGAGGTTGTATTTGTAATAAGAAATGTGATTCCAAAAGTTGTAATTTTAAACCTATGTCAAATTATTTTGAGCCTTTGATACCCTTTCTTTCTAATCCCATCCAAAAGCCCACATTACGGTCCAAAGAAAGACCTTCTGATCAGTTTTTGAGAGATGACAAGTCGAGCAAATAGAGTGATTCATATCAGGGTAATACTCCGGTCTAAGCAGGGAAATTAATGAAAATGAGAGAGTCTTATTGGTGAAAACCTTCACAGGCACCATAAGGCAACGGAAGTTGAGAGAAATAAAATGAGAGAGTCTTATCGGTGAAAACCTTCACAGGCACCATAAGGCGATGGGAGTTGAGAGAAACGAGAGAGTCTTATTAGTGAAAACCCCTCGAAGGGCACTATAAGGCGACAAGGAATTAAAAGGGGCAAACGAGATAAGCTTGATGGAAAGGATCCGTCGAGACCTCAAGCAGAATAAAGATGTTGTTTCGGCAAAAAAGGATGGGTTGTGAGACCTTTGAAATGCAAAGTAGGGACATCGGAAAGATTGATTTATGTAAATAGACTGGGTTGATTAATCCAAAAATGCATGACATGGCCATTGGGATCGGTTATATCACTCAGATAAATTATTTTTTCTTCAAACAATCGTTCAGAAAGATTTTTCTTGTTCTATCTTTCGAAGTCATCATTTTCCATTTCTTTTTGATCAATAGTAGTTTGTTTTTAAGAAGGATTTTCAGTGCTAACTACCAGTTGCCAACGTGGTGCAAGGTAAATGGGGATAAGACATACGAGGATAATGTGATGGGACGAGAAAGACGTCATTGTAAGACCAAATGATGGATTGGTCTAAGTTTTTGGGACAGTACGGAGCAAAGGTGGAAACCAACGGTTGAGAGGTTGGTGAATACAGAATCATCAAGAAGGTCGGAAGTTATCAGCCAAGTTTCAAGATGGTCGAACAACGCAGAGCATGGAAAAGAGCGAAAGGGAAAACCGTCCCCAGCAGGAGCATCCCCACGTTTTAAACTAACAAATTCTCTTTGATTTTAAGCAGGGACAGGAAATGTTATTGATGACAGAAAGACATGCCACAAGAAAGATTGTCAAACTGGGGCAGAAAATTTTCTTTCATTTTGAAAATTTTCTGGAAGCAGGTACCCACTTGGGGAAGAAGGAAGATAACACAAGTTTGGATAAAAGTGGTATCCCCAACAGTTTTCGGAAGAAGGAAAAACAAGTTTTAAAGAAAGCAATTTCGGGAGGAAGATAACACAAGTCTTAAGGGAAGTAGTTCCAGAGGAAGGAAAACACCAGCTTTAAGGGAAGTAATCTTTGAAGGAGGAAAATAACATATTTTTTGAATGAAACACCGGAGTTATCCCCAGCAGTTTTCAGAGGAATGAAACGCCAGTTTTGGGGAAGCAGTTCTGAAAGAAGAAAATTCAAGTTAGAAGGAAAATGGTTCAGGAGGCAGGAAGGAACAACGGCAATAGAACGCATTTTTAAGAAGTAGCTGAAGTCAGGAGCCCTCCTGGAGAATGGAGGTGCTATATTTTCAAGAAGTAGTTGAAGTCAGGAGCCCGCCTGGAGAATGGAGGTGTTATATTTTTAAGTCGTTGTTGAAGTCAGGAGCCCGCCTGGAGAATGGAGGTGTTATATTTTTAAGTCGTTGTTGAAGTCAGGAGCCTGCCTGGAGAATGGAGGTGTTATATTTTTAAGTTAGAGGTGTTATATTTTTAAGTTAGAGGTGTTATATTTTTAAGTCGTTGTTGAAGTCAGGAGCCCGCCTGAAGAATGGAGGTATTATATTTTAAGAAGTTAGTTGAAGTCAGGAGCCCGCCTGGAGAATGGAGGTATTATCTTTTTAAGTCGTAGTTGGAGTCAGGAGCCCTCCTGGAGAATAGAGGTTGGTATATTTTCAAGTTGTAGTCGAAGTCAGGAGCCCGCCTGGAGAATGGAGGTATTATATTTAAGTTGTCTATTGAAGTCAGGAGCCCGCCTGGAGAATGGAGGTATTATCTTTTTAAGTCGTAGTAGAAGTCAGGAGCCCGCCCGGAGAGCGGAGGGTTACAACAAAAATCCCCAGCATAAACTCAAGTGTAGAAGTCAAAAGAGAGGCAACAATGGTCAAAGGAAGATAATTCGCGTGTCGAAGGAGAAACAATTCGAATTTCACAAGAAAGAAAGAAAGAAACATCAGAGGAAACACAAGCCAACAAGAAAGCAAGGCAACAAGAGCAAGTTTGAAGATCTAGATAAGATTCTGTAATTCCTAGTTTAGTCTAGCTTCTTGTTTTCTTTTAGCATGGTGTAACAAGGAAGTAAGTAAGTAGCGGCAGCAGTAGTAACAGTAAAACCACAGCTCCGTGGTAGTCCCAACTACCGAAACTTCCCGAACTACATTGACCTGATTCCTTTATAGCCAAGGATATGTAGGAAACCCTTGAAGTAGAGGTTCGGTCAAATCTTTCAAAAAATGCTTCCCAGTATTCGAAGGGGCAAAAATCGCTCATATCCGCTCACTTTATCTTTGCACGAAAACTCTTCATGTTTTCGGGCAAAGAGGGGCAGCTGTGAGCACGTGATTTTTGCCTCACATGAATTACTCCAAAAGAATTCTCAAAATTAGGTCATTTTCTTTAATTATGTGTTATTCTAGGAATTACTGTGCAATTTTCCGGATTGTTTGCATATTTTATGCATTTTAATGCATTGAAAATACAAAAAATATAGCATCTGCATTTAGAATTTAGTTTTACATTCTTACATTAATTAAGTAAATTGTTGTTTTACAAAAATGAAAATTTCACAAAAAAATAACGTATTTGTGCATTTTAGTGTTTAATGTCAAATTTTGTGATTTTTCTTTTAATTTTAATTTAATTTGGTATTTAATTATTTGTGATAGGTATTATTTAAAGTTAATTAATCTTTTTAAAAAGTTAATTAGGGTTTTAGTTTTAATTTTTGGAAGAAAAGAAAATGGAAATGATTAAATAAAAGAGGGCAAAATCTGTTGGGCTATTTCTCATTTTACCCAGGCCCAAGCAAAATCCACCCCAATACCCGCCCCAAATCAGCCCAAAACCCGTTCCCCACCCGGTCCATCCCCAGTTGAAACCAAACGACGTCGTTCCTCATAGTGAAGTGATACAGGCCGTTGATCGTGAATGATCCAACGGCCAAGATCAAATCCCCACCCCACTATATATTCCTAAAACCATACCCCCCCCCAAGCCAAACCCCCTCTCACCTCTTCGTCTCCAAACCTCAGAGACCAAATGCATCTGCCACCCTTCACCACCGTGCTCCGCCCACTGGAAATCGCCTCACGGCGGTTCCGGTGGTCCAAACAGCCCCAAAATTACACCACAGCCTCCCCACGACATCCTCTTTCCAAATCCCGAATCAATTTTCTTCGAATCAGTACCAGATGCTTCGAATCTTAGATCGAAGAATCGAACCAAACCCTAATCCGTTCAATGGCCACCAAACTCACACCTTTTGACCACTAGACCACCCTCGTCCCAAGTCCCCTACTAGTTTTGCGCGAATCAGAGCGAAGTTGGTCGAATCTCTAAACGAAAAAGCAAACCCTAAAGGGAAAGAATTGAGGTCGTGGTCGACCTTAGTCGTGTTTTCTCAGTCGAGAACACTCGATTAAGGTCCGTCTCGGCTTCAAACACAAGTGGGAGTTTCAACTAAAATAAATGGGAACTGGGACTGAAATTCTAAGGTATTTATTTTTCCTTACTTTTTCTTTTGTTGTTTCATGGTTTGTCTGATTAAGTTTCGTTATAGTTCTGTCTTTTTCAATTACTTTCCTTTCGTTCTTCTCCATTGGACTTTTTCTTGGTCCAGTTTGCTTCTATCAGTCAACATATGGTTAAATAGTTTCGTCGATTAATCCGGTTTAATTGTAGTTCAGTAGTTCTGGTCAAATCATTTGTTGTTATGCCAAATTATTTCATTTTTATGTGATGTTTGGTCCCCTACTCTATGACATGACTTGGCGTATGAATTTAGTTGTTCATTCAATGTATTTACAGTTTCATCTGCTCGTATTTAGGTTTAGTGTAGAATTGTGTTAGTCTATTCCCTGAATCCTTAAACCCTTCATCTTGGTTGCAATAATGTTCGTTCTGATCTGAGTTCAGTTGTTGTGTGAGTTTAGTGGTTTGAATCTGACTGTGGTTCTGTTTGAGTTTGGAGTCCGATGGAATTGAACTTGTGGTTAAATTCAGCTTTAGTTAATCAGTGATTAGGTTTCTTCTTTAAGAATTGGTTATAGCTGAAAGATGTAGCACAGATTAAAGGGGTTTAAGTTAGGATAGTAATCACAAGGGTTCCAGGGGTAATTTGGGAATTGAAAACTTGAAGAAATGGGTAGTTTGAGTGTTCTATCCACTAAGTACTAATGTACCATTAAAATAATGCATTTTTTTATAATTAGTGGGGAACACAACATATTGGTATGGGGTAATGATAAAAAGTTAAAGGGGCGCACATGGAAAGGAATAAACAGGCTGAAAAGTGCAAAATTTGAATTAAAAAAAGAGTTTAAACATTGGTCTTTAAAAGGGGAAGACCTAAGAGAAGAAAAAGAGAGAGATCAGTTTTTTGGGTCAGTGTTAAAGAAATAGAGAGAGTTCTTGGGAGTTTCACCAGTTCTGAAGAAATCAGCTGGTGAGAAAATATTTTAAGCCATTTCTTCTTTAAGCAATCTGAGAGTTTGAAAACACTTAAAATACTATAGAGTCAGTCAGTCTCTTAGGGATCAGTTTGGAGAGTTTTAAGCTTGAAAAGAATAGAGAGAAATACTGAGAAGTCTCACTGTGTCATTGAAATTCTTTTCCTGCTTCAGTGATTTCATTTTCCTAATTCAAATACACTAGACTGATCTTGAGTGACTTTGAGTCCAGCTGAAATGGTTTCTGACTGAACTTTAGCCTATTGAAAGTTTCAAGTGGTTCTGGTCATCTCTTTGAGTTCATTTGGTTTGTTTGGGTACTACTGTGGGTCAATCTTTTGGTTTCTGTTTGGTTTTTGGGTCATTGAATTATTCCTGGGTTGAAGAATAGTTGTGTTGTGGCTGTGTGAAATTCCTAATAGTTGTTGACTGCCCTGCTGAGCTAACTGCTTCTACTTCCTGTTGATTTCTGATTTCCAGGTACACAATTTGAACTCACCTTGATGTAACTGCAGATTTGAATGAAATGAAACCATATTTCTAGAGCCATGCTCGTTTGGAATGCATATGGATGTATTTGATCATCTGTTGAGTAGTATACATATTTAGTTCATCTAATTTGTATTGTATTAAGGACTGTATAATTAGAACCATTTCTGAACTACTTAGACCAGCTGATTCATACTGGACCGTATTTGGACTGTGAGTATTTGGTTTTCTCATACTTGTGTGAATACTCTTAGCTAAGCATTCAGTTATACTTATGTTCAGAAGAGCAATGTCTTAACTAGCTAAGGTTAACTCCAGTGGTCATTTCAGGTTGCTTCATGAAGTTATTCTAGTAAGTAATATAGTTGCAATAAAGTCATTTTAAGAAGCTATTTCAGTAGTAGTTAAGTTTGATTAAAATACTAGCTGAGTGTGCTAGGGAACATAAAGGATGTAAATAGCCAAACTATGTAATCAGGGTGGTAGTTCATATACTTGAGGTTACCTCATGAGCATTTGACTCAATCCAGTCTTTGCGTTTAATCTTTTCTGGGGTACGAATTATTAAAAGTGGAAACTAAAATTCCAGCAAGTGTTTAGTCTTGTTTAAATTGGAGTTGTGGTTCATTTTGTCGAAAAGGGGCTGAGAGCCTATATTTAGGCGGTTTGGGCTTCAACGTGTGAACAAGGCCCAGGTCCTGTTTCACATTAAATTCATTTGGACCTGGGCCCAGGCCTGTGAATGGCCTGCCCTTGTGCTTATTTGGGTCTTAATTTTATAAAACGGGTTTCTTAAGTCATGTTAATTAATTAGACCCTTTTGCTTTATTTTAGAGAAAAAAGTAAAAAAAAAAAAATCACCGTAGCTTTGAGAATTTTGTGACATTTTTGGATAATTATTTGTATTTGTCTGTGCATGTTTATTTGTTAAATAAATAAAAAATACAAAATATGTCACATTTGTGCATGTAGGATTTAATTATACAATTGTTAGTAATTAAGTTTGTTATACAAAAATTGAAAATTACAAAAATAGGCATCTTTTGCATTTTTAGCATTTAATGTCCAAATATACAATTTTATGCTTAATTATTACTTAATTATACGTTAATTGTTATTAGGAGTTAATTTGCGCTTTTATAACTTAATTTAGTTCTTAATAATAATTTAAGTACTTTTATAATTTAGTTTTAGAAAAATAAAAGAAGAAAAGAGGGCAAAAATACAAAGAAAAATCGGATTGGGCCACTTCTTCAATTGTGAGCCACAGGCCCAAAATATTGTCCAACCTTCTCATGAACCGGTCCACTTCAAACCGGGTCGACCCAATCCATAACCCAACACCCCCCTATCTTGCATTTCAAAAACAAAACAAAACAAAACAAAAAAAAAACCCTAAAAAACCCTAAACTCATCCGCCCCCCCCCCCTTCTTTTCTTCTTCTTCTCCAAACATCTCAAACACACAACCATGGATTCACCCCCCCCCCACCATGGATGACCCAGCTGCGTCTTCATCTTCTCCATGTCGAGCTCAAAAAGCTCATCCATGGCTGCTCCTCCTCCTTCGTTCTTCGCCCAAACAACCAAACGACCCTCGACGAGTTGCTTTCTTCTTCGTGGTCTTCTCCACCACGTCCAGTCATGGATGACCTCAAACAGCCCCAAGCAGCCATGAACGAGCAGCCATGACGAGCAGCAATGACTCCCAGCAGCTACACCATCGTCGTCGCGTCCAAACGACCATCGTCGCAGCTATTTCTGCGTCGTCCATGTCGTTGTTGCTGCGTCCTTTTCTCTTCGCCATTGCTGCTGCTTTTTGTCCTCCATTGTTGCTGTGTTTCCACTGCTCCATCGACGACGAACAGCTCGTCGACCTTCACCTTCTCCGTCGCAGCTGCTGCCCGCGTCCGCCATTGACGCAGCCGTTGCTGCCCGCACTTCTGTTGCTGCTTCTCTTCCTCCTTCCAGCTCCTCCGTGCTGCTGTTGCTGCTCACGTTTCTGGGAGTTAATATGCTAGTCGTGGCTGCTTCATCTGCTAGTCGTTTTTTGGGAGTTTATCGGGAGTTAATCCGCTAGTCGTGGCTGCTTCATCTTCTTTGTTCTTTCGTCAAAACAGTCCATACGAATTCATCGTTGGTCAGTCGTTGTTCGTCGTTTCATTTCCGGTTAGTTGGTTTTTGAGTCTCATTTATTGTCCGTAATTTGTTTGATATTTTTCGGATCCGAAATCGTTAAATGTTTGGTTCTTGTTCTTGATTTTTATTCAGTTGTTTTATTTTTCTTGTTTATTTTTGTAGAAATTGTTAGTTTGATTAATTATATTGTTGATAGATTTAAGTTGAAGATTCAATTAAATTATTTTTCAATTTGTTTTATTAATTTTAAGAGGATTTAGTTTTAATATAGAAAAAGTGTTAGCTTAAATCGTTTGAATCCGTTGTTTGTTGTTAATATAGATTTAATTCGTATTCATTTTTTTTAGGTTCGTTTTTAATTCAGTGATTTAATGTGAAGTTATGTTTTGGTTTTAATTTTTGGATCATGTATCTTTGTTATAATTTTGTTGGATTTAATTTAAAAAATATTAATTAATTATTTGAAGATTAGTGATTTGAATATTTTTATTTGTTTTGTTTAAGTTTAATTCGAAGTTTGAATAAAGCTTATTTGTTATTGTTGTTGAATCTTTTCATTTATGTTCATACTTTGTTTGATTTTTCTTGAATCCGAAATTAGTATAAGTTTGATTTTTTTGTTTATTGTTCATCATTTATGATTATTTCTTGAGTTTGTCTCATAATCTTGTTTAAGTTTAATATAGGAATTGTTGGTTGTAATGTTGTTAGAGTTGATTTTAAGTTCAAATGATTATTGAATTTAGAAATCTGAATATACTTGTTTGTTGTTGTTGTTGAATCTGAAAGTAGGTTCGTTTGTTGCTAAAAATATTGTTCAATCAAAATTTTAGTTGTTCTTTATTGTTCGATTTGTGTTCATGTGATATTGTTGTTGAATTGGTTCAGAAATCATGTTCATGTGATTTGTTGTTTGAATTTGTGTAGAAATTGATCATATTGGTTATATTTTGGTTGAGTTTGATTAATTGATTCGTTATAGCTGATAAGGGTAATTGGGTAAATTACAGTACGTTCAGGGGTAAAATGGTAATTGCAATAAGGTCAGAGGGGTATTTTTGGAATTTAATTTCTGAATAATTATTTATTTTGAATGTTCTTGCCATTAAAATTAAGATAGTATTAAAGTAATTAAGCATGGGGGACAAAATGTATTAGAGTGTAGGTGATATAATTGTTTATGATAAGCATGGGGGACAAGATGTAATGGGGTGGGGTTGATATATTTGTTTAATTTAGTGGGATTAAAATGGGGATGAGTGGGAAGAAAATGGTTTTGGTAAGAGAAAATGGGTGTTTTATTAATTAATTAAAAGGTTTGGGGATGTGATATATATAGGAGGCTTGATCAGATTTTAGGACGGACAGACAGAAATAGGGAAAGAGATAGAGAAAGAGAGAGAGAAAAAAAAGCTGAATATTTAAGAGAGAAAGAAAAAATCCGAAAAAATATTAAAACTTTCAAGAAAGAAAAAGAAAGAAAAAAATATACAAATAAAAAGAGCTGGAAATTAGAAGAGAGAGTAGTTCACATTTGATAAATATTCTGATATACGGGTTTAGAAATTAAGGGTTAAACATTAATTAGCCTTTCAAATCTGAAAATTCCCTTGGTTTCTGTCCGTTGTTTGTTGACAGTGTTTCTGGATTTTATTTTGATTTTCTAATCTGTCACTGGGATTTCTGTTGACTGGATTGCTGGTTATTATTGTTGTTGATGTGTTACGTACTACGTGGCTGACTTTCTTCTTCTTATATTGGCAATATCAGGTACACAGCTGTAATTTTGGCATTTTGTAAGCTGAAATGAAGAATGGAAGTTTAAGTTTTTAATTTAGTTTTTTTATTAATTGCATTCAGGATATTTCATGTATTATTATTCTGTAAATCGCCGTCGTTTGGCATAATTAGGCATATTGTAGCGATGTATTAAATAGTGCTTTGCTTCAACCTGATTATTAGGTAGTATATATTTAAGCATGTTCATTACTAATTAAACTGTCAAATAATAAAAATAGAAGAAAATAACGTAAAAAAGGCTTTATTAAATCAGTTTGGCAAAAATTGATTAAATTCTTTATTCATAAGGGTTTTAGTATCGCCAACGTTAAGTTAATCGGAATCATGTAGCTGAATTCAGTTAAAACATGAATTAATTTTGTGAATCAAGTATTAGGACATGATTTGAATTAAAACAAGGTTAGTTAAGGTTAAATTATTTAATTTTTAGAAATACGGTTTAGTAGTCAAGATTATTTCTAATTTTCAGTATTTGTAAATAATTAATTTCAATAGCTCAAGTCATCTAACAATATGATTTTAGTTGACTATGGGATAATTGATTTTTTTTTAAAATCCGAAAAAATAAATTATTTGACAATTCCATGCTGTATTTATAATTATAATTTAGTAATATTACTTTCCGTTAATATTTGTTTTAAACTAGTATTTAATATGTTATTTTTTAAGTATGTAGAGATTGATTTTATATTAGTAATAATAAAAGTAGTCATTAAAAGATATTCATAAAATAAGGGAGGATTTCGCTAAAAATAAATAAATGTAAACAATACAAAATTTGCAGGGTCCTCCAATCTTATTTATTTTTTTATTTTTAAAAATGTTTAGATTCCGGGATGGGCCATTTAGTAAATTTCACAGTCCTACCTAATAGTTTAATAACGCGTAGTATTTTGGCGCATATTTAATAAAGTTATTTTCTTAAATACGGGTGTGCATTTATGTAACCTAAATCCCGATCTTGACGAAGTCAAAATGCGTCAACAAATCACGTGTACACTGGTTGTGACGTGGTTCGAGATGCGTTTTCACGACGTTGCAATTCTTATATAAAAAATAATAATAAGAATAATGATAAAAGCGGTTTAATGCTAAATTTGCATATAAGTTCTTAATTGTTTAAAAATCAGGTAAATAAACCAAATATAACAGTTGAGCGACCGTGCTAGAACCACGGAATTCGGGAATGCCTAACACCTTCTCCCGGGTTAACAGAATTCCTTATCCGGATTTCTGGTGCGCAGACTGTAATATGAAGTCATTCTTTTCCTCGATTCGGGATTAAAATTGGTGACTTGGGACACCCTAAAATCTCCCAAGTGGCGACTCTGAAATAAATAAACAAATCTCGTTTCGATTGTCCTTTAATTGGAAAAAACTCCTACGCCCCTCGCGGGGGAGGAAAAAGGAGGTGTGACAGCTCTGGCGACTCTGCTGGGGACATAAACCCAGAACCACTGGTTCAGGGTTAGAAATTCGAGCTTAGACGAATTGTTATATTTGGCTTTATTTATTATCTGATCTTATTACATGTTTTGGCCTAAATGTGCAAAATAATGCTTTTTACTGCTTTGATATTATTTGAACTGTACATATAAACTGTGCCGAAACCTTCTCTTCTTACCTCCGGGGATGTGCTTACTGGTTAAGACTCCCTATTCTGTTAGTGTCATACCCTGAATAAAAGAGGCTCGGAAAGTTTCTAAGCCGGCTGGCCTTTTGGTTCCCGGAAAGGAGCTCCTTCCTCAGCTCGAGTTGTCCGCTCGGGTACACTGTCTAGAACACCGACCCAGGTTTTGAACATAGAATAACGTGACTTCATGCCGGATCCCTAGTAGGAACGCTTATTTGCATCACGTTGCATTTGACTTAGGGGACTCAACACAGGGGTTGGGTCCGTCTAGGACTAGCAACCTGAAATAGAAAAAGACCATCCTGCTGCATCCTGTTTGATTTGCATATTTATTTGCTTCAGATCTGCATGTTGACCGGCTTCTGAAATCATCAATTTTTAAGATAAATTGTGAAAAAAAAGAAGAGAAAAATAGCAGTGTAGGGAGATAACTACTTTTTAGAAAAATAAAACCAAAAATCCAAAAAGTATCAAAACCCTGCCAAAATTTTGAAAAATAAAAATAAAAATGTTTTGTTTTTTTTAGTTTAATTTATTTTTAAAAAAAAAGAAAAAGCAAGGAGTCTTGTTTACAAGTTTAGTTTAGGTCTGTGCCGGTTTGATTCTCATAGGACGTGAGATATGTAGGCAACCCTCTTCGGGTCCAACCTCCCATTTTGTAAAAAAAAATCGAAAAAATATATGTCAAAATTTTAATTTTCTGTCACAGAGTCGGGTGATGCCGTTTTTATCAAAAGCCGAATGCTCCCAAAAGGAACGCCGGAAGGCTGACTTTGTATAAATGGCCACTTCTGTCATTTTTTTTACTCGCACAACCTTAAAATCTTCGTCCCTGAAGTGCTGAAAGGTCGTGTTCGGAAGATCTGTTTTTTTAGGAAAATAATCAAATCATTTTGAGTCAAATAAATTTTCTTTTGTTTAACCATATTAATAAATGTGCAGAATGAGCACGATTCAGAATGAACATTTTTCAATCATGAATAAAATTCCCCTCCAGTTGCGGCTATGGTGGAGTGATTTAGGCAAAGAAGGGCATGACGAAATCAAGAAACATTTGAAAGGTCTCACGTGTTTGTTGGACATCAGGCCTCGAGGAGATATTATAAGAGCCCTAGTCTCTTACTGGGACCCTGCGCACAATGTCTTCCATTTCTCGGACTTTGAACTCACCCCAACTATAGAAGAAATAGCAGGGTACATCGGCAGTACTGAGGTTCCGTTGAGGCATAAATACCTGGTTGCTCCAAGAGCTGTAGCAGTGCACCGGTTTCTGGACTCGTTAAAGATAGTCAGAACAATCCATAACCCTGATTTGGCAAAAGGTTTTTGCACTCTGGAGCTTCATATACCAAAGATATGGCCACATAGGAGGATTCGACAAGCCAGAAAACAAGTTGTGCAGCAAAAGTAACCGTCGAAAGTGGGACGAACATAGACGGGTTGCTTTCATGATAACCTTCTTAGGGCTTTTAATTTTCCCGAGGAAAGACGGGAATATTGACATAAAGATAGTTGGGGTCGTCAGTACTTTGCTCACTCAAAAAGATAGCATGCTGGCACCGATGATTGTATCTGATATGTTCCGAGCTCTCACGGCCTGCAAAGCCGGAGGAAACTTTTTTGAAGGTTGTAACTTGTTGTTGCAAATATGGATGACCGAACACCTATGTCACCGAGCCCAGTTCCTAAGCCATAGGTCTTCTGAAAAGACATGCATAGAGGAGTTCTACACCAGAATTAATGAGGCCCGCCTACCTAAAGGAGTCTCGGCATGGACTTCATATTTCCAGACCCTCAACGCCAGTCAAATACAGTGGACACTGGGATGGTTACCGATCGACGAAGTCATATACATGCCAGCAGCTAGACCCCATTTTCTCTTGATGGGACTTAAGAGCATTCAACCTTATGCGCCGTATCGGGTTTTGAGGCAACTTGGGAGGTGTCAGATAGTGCCCAAAGATGAGGATTTAAGCACTCAGGTAATTGAGATCAGTTCCGATGGTCAGTTTCCTGAAGCGAGGGTCCGCCAGATTTGGAGCCAATGTCAATAATTAGAGGCAAATACTTGTGTGTTGAATCAAGCAAGAGGGGAAGTTTCACCTGGATATCATACTTGGTACAAAGGGGAAATGTCGTCTGGAAGGCCGGATAAAAGACCTTACCTTCAAGAGTTTGCCAAGGCTTCACAAGAACATTGGGACCGGTTGGCCAAAGAGCGGGAATATCTTGCCGAAATAGGCAAACTGAAACAACAGATTAAGGATCTAAAATTTAAGAACAAAGTGCAGGTTGCTGCCGACAAGGGAAAAAAGAACAGATTAACCAGAGAAAGCAAGAACCTCAAAGCTCAGATCCGGAGGATGAAAATGGATGCCAACAACCAGCTGAGAAGCCGGGCTGATACGAGGTTGATAGCAGAGTTAAGGAGTCAGGTCAGCAAAAGCCGAGAAGACTTTGAGAGATCTGAGGCTTGTATAGCAAGAATGCGGATCAGGTGGGCAAGAGTTACAGCGGCGCGGAGAGAGCACCTATGGCAAGTGAAAAGGGACTACGAAATCAGTGTTACAACATTGAGAGAAATAAACTCCATTCTCCATAATCGGGTCCTTAAACAAGCCCAGGATGCTAGAACAGATAGGGAACGCTGCTATGAGACAATAGCCCAAATGGAAGAACAAATGGAGAGGTTCCAAGATCAGCTTATTGACAATACCCGAATATTGGGACTAAAGAATCAACGGATAGAACAGCTGTGCATAGAAAGGGATAATATTCGAGGTAGGATTGATGAGATTGGGCACTACATCTACATGAGATGCCTAGCATGTGAGCAAATACCTCGTGATACCCTTCTTGCCTCCATCATGGGCTACGTCCACCAGATCATGAATGAGTTGAAGAACTTGCAAAGGGGTCTTACACCAAAGCCCGCGGAAAGGCCGAACGATGCCTCGCGGGCACCTAAATTGAAATCTTTAATATATCCCTAGTTCAAGTCTGCACTTGTTTGTTTTTTAGAGTTTGTTGTCTACCCCTATGTTCTCTTCAAACATTGTTAATAGTGTAGAGTCTGTATTTCGTTTGTTTTCTTTCAAATAACAGTTTGTAATCGCATATTTGGGTAACAAAATGTAAAATTGGGTCTTTATTTTATGGATACACGAACCACGCTTGGTCTGATTCGTGCGGGGTCACGATACGTAGGCAATCTCTATAGGATTCGACCGTAATTATGAAAAAATTAAAAAAAAATAAAAAATATATATATATATATATCTGACAGAACAAAATAAGCCGGGATGATGCATGCGGTCAGAGCAAAAGCATGTTAGAAATGATTAACTGCCTAAGAGCATTGCATCTCCCAACGTGCAATTACAATATTTGTTAAGACTCTAACACTGACAAGTTTGTTGTTGTACCAATTATATCAGTTAGTTTGTTAGAGCGTAATGGCATCATACCATTATCAAACAAGATCAAAAGGTCCTATACCAGAAAGCATGACTGGGTCAGACAACAGCGTTGAGTCGGAAAAGACAGCCAATCAGATGCTGAAGGAAGCCCTGGAAAAAATGGAAAAAATGAGGCTGGAAATGAATGAAATGCAGATAGCCTTAGCTAGAGCCCAGAAGGGGCAAGAACTACCCGTTACTCCTACCCTCCAACCAGTACACACGCCGGAATACCCCTCTCCCGGTCCTTCAACAAGTTTCCCAAGCCATCACTATTATCAGGGAAGAGAGGCTTATGATTCCCAAGCTCCACCACCCACTCAAAACCCTCCTCCACCAAATGTTCCCGTCTTTGTGGCACCTCCCCCAGCCCCATTGCACAGATCATCTAGTGAGCCACTGTTTCAGGCTCACGATACACAATATTACCCCCCTGAACTCACATTCAAAGCACCCGAGCCACATACCTATAATCCCCACTTTGAGGTCCCGGCGGAGATTGAAAAGCCGGCTAAGAGCCCAGAGCAGGACGAGGTGATGCGGAAATTTAAAAGCCTGGAGCAATCCTTCAGGAACATACACGGGTTAGGTAACCAGGTCAGCGTGGCTTACAAGGATCTATGCCCTTTCCCTGACGTTCAATTACCAGCAGGGTTCAAGATGCCCAAGTTCGATTTATACGAAGGGCATGGCGATCCTATGGCACATCTACGGGGTTTTTGTAGCAAAATGAGGGGAGCAGGGGGCAAAGATGAGCTATTGATAGCTTACTTTGGCCAGAGTTTGAGCGGGTCGGCATTAGAGTGGTATACAAGACAAGATCCGAGCAGGTGGTACACCTGGGATGACTTGGCACAGGCTTTCGCAGGACATTTCCAATACAACCTTGAGATAGTCCCAGACCGTCTCACATTGCTAAAGCTTGAGAAGAAACCCGGAGAGAGCTTCCGGGAATTTGGGTTCCGATGGAGAGAACAGGCAGCCAGAGTTGATCCCCCAATGAGAGAGGGAGAAATGGTGGATTACTTTCTACAAACTCTCGAGCCAACTTACTTTGGTCACTTGGTGACGTCAGTTGGCAAATCATTCAATGAAGTGGTGAAAATGGGAGGTATGATAGAAGAGGGACTTAAGTCCAATAAGATCCTGAGTTACTCGGCAATTAAGGCAACAACTCAGGCCATTCAGAGCGGCACGGGAGGTGCGCTCGGAAAGAAAAGGAGAGAGGAGGTCACGACAATAGAGGCCGACAATTGGTCCAGATCTAGAGGTCCTTCCCCTCATTACCAACCCAGACCCCATCATCTAAACTACCCACACATTCCAAATTACCCTCCACAACCCTACTACCCACCACAAGAACAACATTTCACCGTCCATCAAGCCCAGACATACACCCAACCTCCGGTTCGCCCACAATGGCGCGCGCCGGCTCCCCACAATACATACCCACCTCCACATAACACCTACCCACCACCACAAAACACCTATCCACCACCAAGAGCCTACAGGAACCCTCCAGGGATGGGTTTCAGGGGAAATCCGGCCGCCAGAAATGAAAGATTGCAGAGGCAAAGAACTTTTACTGAGTTGGGGGAAACTTATATTGCCTTGTTCCACAAATTGAGGCAGTTGGGTTTATTAAATCCTGTTGAGCCTAGATTACCAAATCCCTTACCCCAAAATATGGATCACTCGGTAAGATGTGAATATTGTTCGGGAGCTCCCGGACATGATACCGAGAAATGTTGGAGGCTGAAACATGCAATACAAGATCTTATTGATACCAACAAGATCGAGGTACAGGCACCGGAGGCACCCAACATTAACCAGAACCCATTGCCAAAGCACCCTGAAGCCCACATGATCGAGCTTGTGCACGAAGGAGGGGAGCCGAAGAAACCCTCACAGACAGTGATGATGATCCGTGCCACTCCGAAAGAAAAATCGATCGATGAGGAAGCAGGGGTACAGTTGAAGGGGGAAGATGTCAAGCCAGTGGTGATATTGGGGAAGAATCCATCTGCCGCTACAAGGAAACCAGAACCAGCCAAGTTGGTAATAACGGGAGCATCATCTGCACCCGTGGTTGTTGTGAAGGGGGTCTGCAGGGAACCGGTCATCATAAAACCAGTAGTCCAAACACCAGTGATTGATAGCAAGGCTGTGCCTTGGAAGTATGAGAAGGCAGTGGTGATGTACAAGGGACAACAAGTGGAGGAGAATAGTTGTGAGGCGCAGGGACTGACTCGATCAGGACGGTGTTTTGCTCCGGCGGAGTTGAGAAGACCCAATCCAGCTGCAATAAAGAAACCTGTGTCAGAAGAAGAAGCTGAGGATTTCTTAAAGAAGATGAAAGTGCAGGATTACTCCGTGGTCGAACAGTTGAAGAAAACACCGGCCTAGATCTCGCTGCTATCATTACTCATCCATTCGGATGAACATCATCGGGCCCTGATGAAGATACTGAATGAAGCTCATGTGCCCAACGAGATTTCTGTAAATCACCTGGAAACGATTGCCAACAAAATTTTCGAGGTGAACAGGGTAACATTTTCAGATGATGATCTGCCAGTGGAGGGCACGGAGCATAATAAAGCTCTCTACCTAACTGTCAAATGTGAAGATTCGGCAGTTACTCGGGCATTAGTGGATAACGGCTCAAGTGCCAATATTTGTCCATTATCCACCCTGAACCAATTGAAGATCGACCACGGAAGAATCCAAAAGAATAGCATTTGCGTCCGAGGATTTGACGGAAATGGAACAGCCACCGTGGGGGATATTATACTTGAGTTGACCATCGGTCCAGTCCAGTTTACCATGGAATTCCAGGTATTAGATGCCGCGGTATCTTATAACCTTCTGTTGGGACGACCGTGGATCCATGCAGCCAAAGCAGTGCCATCCACCTTGCATCAGATGGTCAAGTTCGAGTGCGATAGAAAAGAGGTCGTGTTGCACGGCGAGGACACTGCGTGCACCATAGGAGGCGCCATTGTACCTTTCATAGAGACCAATGATGACAAAGGTCCCTGGGTCTACCAGATTTTTGATGCAGTGTCGGCAAACAAGATCCCCGAGGGTGAAATCATTCAGCATCCTAGGATAGCTTCCGCAACGGTTATGATGGTTTCAGAAATGCTGGGTAATGGGTTTATGCCAGGAAAAGGCTTGGGAGCTGAACTTCAGGGAATTGTTCAACCTGTTTCCTTGCCCAAGAATTTGGAGACCTTTGGGTTGGGGTTCAAACCGACTGCGGCAGATGTAAAACGAGCGCGGAAAATGAAGAAGAAAGTTTGGTTTCTTCCCAAACCTGTGCCACGTCTCTCAAGATCTTTTGTTAGAGCAAGCGCCAAGGGGTCACCGGTCCCGAAAGTTCTCGGGCCATTGATTGGGATTGACGGGGATCTGAATCAGAGCTTCGAAAGATTGTTCACTGATGTCAATATGGTAGAAGTCGGAGAGGGTTCCAGCGGAACAGACATACAGTTTATGGGGCCTGAGGCCAAAACCAACAATTGGACGGTTACTCCTCTTCCTACTCGGGGAGAGTCCTGGTAGTAGGCTTTGATTTTTGCTTTCTTGTTTTTCGGATTATTCAGGGTGTAATCCAAATCTCATTTTGTCTTGTAAAAGTGTGAACCCTGTTATCCCGCATTTTTAATAAAATTCTTTTTCTTGTCTCATTTTAATTTTGTTTTATTCTTTTCTCTTTCTGAACAGTTCTCTTTTTACTGGTTCTAATGACATGGCATGCACGACGGATCTTCGACCTAGTCTAATAAATCAATCTGACTCTGATTTAATGATACAAGAGATCGATTATGACGATGAGTCTGAATATGATGAGGATAAAGCCTTCGAAGAAATAAACCGAGAACTATGCCAATTTGAAGAGAAACCCAAGCCTAATCTGAATGACACCGAGGCTGTAAATCTAGGGGATGCGGATAATGTCCGAGAAACCAAAATCAGCATCCACATTGAGCCTGGCATCAGGGAAGAATTAATCAAAGCACTCATTGAGTTTAAAGATGTTTTTGCATGGTCGTATGATGACATGCCGGGTTTAAGCACCAAGCTAGTGGTTCACAAATTGCCCACCGACCCGGCATGCCTTCCCGTCAAGCAGAAACTGAGGAAGTTCAAGACAGATATGAGTGTGAAGATTAAAGAAGAAGTAACCAAGCAGCTGCAAGCAAAGGTTATTCGGGTCACTCGATATCCTGATTGGTTGGCTAATGTGGTGCCAGTACCAAAGAAAGATGGGAAGATCAGGGTATGCGTCGACTACCGCAATCTCAACAGGGCAAGCCCAAAAGATAAATTTCCATTGCCCAATATCCATATCTTGATCGACAATTGCACCGGACGAGAAATCGGCTCCTTTGTGGATTGCTACGCCGGGTATCATCAGATTCTGATGGATGAAGAAGATGCAGAGAAAACAGCTTTCATTACACCATGAGGGACTTATTGCTATCGGGTAATGCCATTCGGTTTGAAGAACGCTGGGGCAACGTACATGAGAGCAATGACTACTGTGTTCCATGATATGATACACAAAGAGATCGAAGTGTACGTAGATGATGTGATCATCAAATCCAAGCGTCAGGAAGACCACGTAGCAGACCTTAGGAAGTTTTTCCAAAGACTTCGAAGGTACGACATTAAGCTCAACCCAGCCAAATGTGCATTTGGTGTTCCATCTGGAAAGCTGTTAGGATTTATCGTCAGTCGGCGAGGCATTGAGTTGGATCCGTCAAAGATCAAATCCATCCAGGAATTGCCGCCACCGAGGAACAAAACAGAAGTAATGAGTCTGTTGGGAAGGTTGAACTATATCAGCAGATTCATCGCTCAGCTCACAACAACTTGTGAACCCATCTTTCGATTGCTGAGGAAAGATGCCGCGATAGAATGGACGGCAGAATGTCAGGAGGCATTTGACCAGATCAAAGGTTATTTATCCAATCCACCTGTATTGGTTCCACCTGAGTCGGGGAGGCCATTAATCCTTTATCTAACGGTCCTGGATCATTCGTTTGGTTGCGTGTTGGGTCAACACGACATCACAGGAAGAAAAGAGCAAGCCATCTATTATCTCAGCAAGAAGTTTACAGTCTATGAGAATAAGTACACTCAACTTGAGAAGACATGTTGTGCTCTAACTTGGGTAGCACAGAAGTTTAAGCATTATCTGTCGTCACATACTACTTACCTTATTTCACGTCTGGATCCATTAAAGTATATTTTCCAGAAGCCTATGCCCACAGGAAGATTGGCAAAATGGCAGATATTACTCACAGAGTTCGACATTGTCTATGTGACGAGGACGGCCATGAAAGCCCAAGCATTGGCCGATCACTTGGCTGAGAATCCTATTGATGAAGAATACGAGCCTTTGAGGACGTATTTTCCAGATGAAGAAGTGATACATATAGAGGAGTTAGAACTGAATGAGGAACCAGGGTGGAAGCTTTTCTTCGACGGGGCTGCGAATGCAAAAGGAGTTGGAGTAGGAGCAGTACTTATTTCAGAAACAGGACATCACTATCCTGTTACAGCTCAGCTACATTTCTATTATACCAACAACATGGCTGAATATGAGGCATGCATTTTGGGCCTACGATTGGCTGCAGACATGGATGTTCAGGACATCTTGGTCTTGGGAGACTCAGACCTCCTAGTACATCAGATCCAGGGTGAATGGGAAACACGGGATTTGAAGCTTATACCATATTGACAATGTTTGCACGATCTGAGCAAGCGATTTCAATCAGTGGAGTTCAGACACATCCCGAGAGTTCACAATAAGGTTGTCGATACTTTGGCCACTTTAGCATCGATGTTGCACCATCCAGACAAAATCCATGTTGACCCGTTGTATATTCAGGTTCGTGATCAGCATGCCTACTGCAACATAATAGAAGAAGAAATGGATGGCGAGCCATGGTTTTATGATGTCAAGGAATACCTCGGGATGGGGATATACCCGGAGCAGGCAACCGGAGATCAAAAGAGAGCCATTCAACGACTGGCAAATGGATTTTTCCTCAGTGGAGGAATGTTGTACAAAAGAACCCCAGATCTGGGATTGCTGAGATGTATTGATGCAGGTCAAGCCACGATAGTGATGACAGAGGTACATGCTGGAGTCTGTGGGCCCCATATGAGCGGATATGTGTTGGCAAAGAAGATTCTGCGAGCGGGATATTATTGGCTCACTATGGAGCATGATTGTATCAGTTTCGTACGAAAATGCCATCAGTGTCAGATACACGGAGATCTGATTCATTCTCCACCAACGGAATTGCACACAATGTCAGCACCATGGCCATTTGTGGCATGGGGCATGGATGTCATTGGGCCTATCGAGTCGGCAGCTTCGAACGGTCACAGGTTCATTCTGGTAACCATCGATTATTTCACTAAGTGGGTTGAAGCCAAAACTTTCAAGTCAGTAACCAAGAAGGCAGTGGTGGATTTTGTCCATTCCCATATCATCTGTAGATTTGGGATCCCAAAAATAATAATCACGGACAATGGTGCTAATCTTAACAGCAACTTGATGAGAGAAGTATGTGAACAGTTTAAGATTACACACCGTAATTCCACCCCGTATCGGCCCAAGGCGAATGGAGCGGTTGAGGCAGCCAACAAAAACATAAAGAAGATATTGAGGAAAATGGTTGAAGGATCCAGACAATGGCATGAAAAGCTACCATTTGCGTTGTTAGGATACTGCACTACTGTTCGTACTTCAATAGGTGCGACTCCTTATTTGTTGGTATACGGAACTGAAGCAGTAATACCAGCAGAAGTTGAAATTCCATCCCTTCGAATTATCGCTGAGGCCGGGATTGACGATGATGAATGGGTCAAAGCCCGACTAGAGCAGCTGAGTTTAATGGATGAAAAAAGATTGGCAGTAGTATGTCATGGCCAGTTATATCAGAAGAGAATGGCAAGAGCATACAATAAGAAGGTGCGCCCTAGGAAATTTGAAGTAGGGCAACAAGTATTGAAACGGATCCTCCCACATCAAATTGAAGCAAAAGGCAAGTTCGCCCCGAATTGGCAAGGGCCGTATATTGTGACCAGAGTATTATCCAACGGCGCTTTACGTCTGACGGATGTCGAAGGAAGATGCGTCGACATGGCTATCAATTCTGATACAGTCGAAAGATATTATGTGTAATTTCTTTTGTTGTTTATCTGTTTGTCTATACTTAGTGCTTATCGGATAATGAAATGACGGAGGCAATTCTTTCTTCTATCCAAACACTTTTAACATTTGCTTTACCCCTTTGTGCCTTACTTATTCTTTCATACCCCTCTCTTGGAATCGTTAATGAAAACGAAAAATGAAAATGAAAATGAAAATGAAGGAAAATAATAACAAAAACAAAAAGGGAAGGTCGCAAGAAAAACAAAGGAATCAGTGAACTACGTTCGACCTGATTCCTCAAAGAGGATACGTAGGCGCCTCACGGCTCGGTCATAAGGTAACAAAAAAAGAGGGGAAAAAAATCAAAAGAAAAAATCCCCAAGCAAGAAAACTGGGGCAGAAATTATGTTTCTAAATTTTGAAAAAAAAAAAGAGTTTGATTCTAAGAGTTGTAATACTTTACCCATCAAAGTTATTTTGAATTTTATATCCTTTTCTTCTAAAACCTCTATTGATGTCCAAAAAAGACCTCCCGATCAGTATCCGAGAGGTGTTAAGACAGGCAAATAAAAACCAAGAATAAAATGCCGGTCCCCGACTGAATGAGGATCATGAGTTGAAAGAATTGATAGCCATAAGAATTCCCAGCAGAGAAAAATCTTATCGGCAACACTCCAATCCCCAGCTGAGAAAATAAGATGAGAGAGTCTTATCGGCGAAAACCTTCACAGGCGCCATAAGGCGACGTAAGCTGAGAAATACAAAATGAGAGAGTCTTATCGGTGAAAACCTTCACAGGCACCATAAGGCGACGGGAGTTGTGAGAAATGAGAGAGCCTTGTTAGTGAAAACCCCGCGAAGGGCACTATGAGGCGACAAGATAGATTGGCGGAAAGGATCCGCATTTTGCGAAGAATTAGGAACCTATTTATCCCCAGCAAGTGAAGACATCAGAAAGATTGATCGACACAAATAGACTAGGTTGATTAATCCGGAATGCACAACATGATCGTTGGAATCGGTTATATCACCCAGATAAGTTCATTTCTTTTCTTTTTCCCCATCATTTGTTCAGAAAGATTTTCTCTTTTTTCTATCTTTTCATTTCTTTGTTTAAAAGAATTTTTCTAGGAAGGTCTCTCAGAGCTTACTACCAGTTGCCAAAATGGTACAACATAAAATGTGAAAAGGGCAGGCTAGAGACAAGGCAATAAGACAAAAGACGTTGGTTGCCAGGCCAAATAATATTGTCCTAAAATGGCAAGGAAAGTACGGGGAAGAGCCGGAAAAAAAAACATGTTGAGGAAATTGTGGGCCAATTTCCAAGACGATCCCCAGCAGGACTCCAACCGAATATCGACCAAGTTCCGAGGTGGTCGGACAACACAGAATGGGAAGGGAAGAAAGGAAAATCCATCTTCAGCAAAATAACCCCCAGCAATTTTTGAGATACAAAATGGGGAAGGGATAAATGGAAAAACCATCTCTAGCAGAATGTTATCCCCAGCAAATAACATCATCCCCAACAAGTTTTGGGAACGCCGAACAGGAATAAGGGAAAGGGAACAATCATCCCCATCAGGAGTGACATAACCACTCGCCGTATTTCAAAAAAAAAACTAACTAAATTTTCTTTGATTTGAACAGGAAAATAAAGTGTTGATGATGGCCTAAAGATACGCCATGAGAAAGATCGCCAGAATTGAGGTAGAAATTTTTTTGCCACAAATGAAAATTTTCTTGGAGAATCGAGGAAACAAATTCAAATTATTCTTTACCAACTAGGTCGCCCACCAGTATAATGCGGGAATACATTTTTTGTCTTTTCATTTCATGTTCTAGGTCGCCCACCAGTATAATGCGGGTATGCATTTATGTTTTCATTTCATGTTCTAGGTCGCCCACCAGTATAATGCGGGTATGCATTTCTGTTTTCATTTCATGTCCTAGGTCGCCCACCAGTATAATGCGGGTATACATTTCATGTTCTAGGTCACCCACCAGTATAATACGGGTATACATTTCTGTTTTTCATTTCACGTCCTAGGCGCCCACCAGTATAATGCGGGAATACATTTCTGTCTTTTCATTTCATGTTCTAGGTCGCCCACCAGTATAATGCGGGTATGCATTTATGTTTTCATTTCATGTTCTAGGTCGCCCACCAGTATAATGCGGGTATACATTTCTGTCTTTTCATTTCATGTTCTAGGTCGCCCACCAGTATAATGCGGGCATACCTTTTAGTTTTTCATTTCATGTTCTAGGTCGCCCACCAGTATAATGCGGGTATACATTTCTGTCTTTTCATTTCATTTTTAGGTCGCCCACCAGTATAATGCGGGTATACATTTTCATTTCATGTCCTAGGTCGCCCACCAGTATAATGCGGGAATACATTTCTGTCTTTTCATTTCTGTTCTAGGTCGCCCACCAGTATAATGCGGGAATACATTTCTGTCTTTACATTTCTGTTCTAGGTCGCCTACCAGTATAATGCGGGAATACATTTCTGTCTTTTCATTTCTGTTCTAGGTCGCCCACCAGTATAATACGGGTATACATTTTCATGTCATTTCTAGGTCGCCCACCAGTATAATGCGGGAATACATTTCTGTTTTTCATTTCGTGTGCTAGGTCGCCTACCAGTATAATGCGGGCATACATTTCAGTTTTTCATTTTTAGGTCGCCCACCAGTATAATGCGGGTATACATTTTCATTTCATGTCCTAGGTCGCCCACCAGTATAACGAGGGAATACATTTCATACTGTTGCATCCAGGCACCCACCTGTATAACTAGAGGAATACTTTTCAGTCTTATACTGCAGATCTTGAAATCAGTAACTCACCGGAAGGTAGAAGGTTACAACAGGAATTCCCAGCAGGAAACAATAAAAAATCCTCAGCACCGGAAAACAGAAGGTTGCAACAAGAGATCCCAGCACAAACTCAAGCGCATGAGTCAAAAGGAAGAAAAGACGCGTCTTGAAAGAAGTGGCATGTGAATATTGAATTATGCCCAGCATAACAAAGCTTAATGAAGAAAGCCATATCCCCAGCAGACAGAACGGAATAATGAAAACTGGTATTCAGAAAAGCAAAAGGTCAGTGTCATCCCCAAAGTCTCGGAAGAAAAGCACCGGAAGAAACGCAAGTCGACAAGAAATCAAGGCAACAGGAACAAGTTGCAGATAAATGAGATCTTATGATCCGTAGTCTAGCCTAGATTCTTGTTTTCTTTTAAGCATGGTGTAATAAGGAGGTCAGCAAACAAGTAAAAGTAGCATACAACAACAGTAACATTGCAGTCCCATGGTAATTCCAGCTACCAAAACTTCCCGAACTACATTGACCTGATTTCTGTTTAGCCCAGGATATGTAGGAAACCTCTGAAGCAAAGGTTCGGTCAAATCTTTCAAAAAAATGCTTCACACGGAGTACTCGAACGGGCAAAAATCGCTCGTATCCGCTCATTTTATCTTTGCACGAAAACCCTTCGTGTTTTCAGACAAAGAGTGGCAGCTGTGAGCACGTAATTTTTGCCCTATATGAGAATCACTCCCAAAAAAATCCAAAATAAAATAATTTTCCTTGGTGTGCAATTTTGTGACATTTTTGGATAATTATTTGTATTTGTCTGTGTATGTTTATTTGTTAAATTAATAAAAAATACAAAATATGTCGCATTTGTGCATGTAGGATTTAATTATACAATTGTTAGTAATTAAGTTTGTTTTACAAAAATTAAAAATTACAAAAATAGGCATCTTTTGCATTTTTAGCATTTAATGTCTAAATATATAATTTTATGCTTAATTATTACTTAATTGTGCGTTAATTGTTATTGGGAGTTAATTTGCGCTTTTATAACTTAATTTAGTTATTAATAATAATTTAAGTACTTTTATAATTTAGTTTTAGAAAAATAAAAGAAGAAAAGAGGGCAAAAATACAAAGAAAAATCGGATTGGGCCACTTCTTCAATTGTGAGCCACAGGCCCAAAAAATTATCCAACCTTCTCATGACCCGGTCCACTTCAAACCGGGTCGACCCAATCCATAACCCAACACCCCCTATCTTGTATTTCAAAAACAAAACAAAACAAAACAAAACAAAAAAAAAACTAAAAAACCCTAAACTCAAGTTATCCCCCCCCCCCTCTCATTTTCTTCTTCTTCTCCAAACATCTCAAACACACAACCATGGCTCCCCTCCCCCACCATGGACGACCCAACTGCGTCTTCATCTTCTCCATGTCGAGCTCAAAAAGCTCATCCATGGCTGCTCCTCCTTCGTTCTTCGCCCAAACAACCAAACGACCCTCGACGAGTTGCTTTCTTCTTCGTCGTCTTCTCCACCACGTACAGTCATGGATGACCTCAAACAGCCCCAAGCAGCCATGAACGAGCAGCCATGACGAGCAGCAATGACTCCCAGCAGCTACACCATCGTCGTCGCGTCCAAACGACCATCGTCGCAGCTGTTTCTGCGTCGTCCATGTCGCTGCTGCTGTGTCCTTTTCTCTTCGCCATTGCTACTGCTTTTTTTCCTCCATTGTTGCTGCATTTCCACTTCTCCATCGACGACGAACAGCTCGTCGACCTTCACCTTCTCCGTCGCAGCTGCTGCCCGCGTCCGCCATGGACGCAGTCGTTGCTGCCGGCGCTTCTGTTGCTGCTTCTCTTCCTCCTTCCAGCTCCTCCGTGCTGCTGCTGCTGCTCACGTTTTTTGGAGTTAATATGCTAGTCGTGGCTGCTTCATCTGCTAGTCGTTTTTGGGAGTTTATCGGGAGTTAATCCGCTAGTCGTGGCTGCTTCATCTTCTTTGTTCTTTCGTCAAAACAGTCCATACGAATTCATCGTTGGTCAGTCGCTGTTCCTCGTTTCATTTCTGGTTAGTTGGTTTTTGAGTCTCATTTATTGTCCGTAATTTGTTTGATATTTTTCGGATCCGAAATCGTTAAATGTTTGATTCGTGTTCTTGATTTTTATTCAGTTGTTTTATTTTTCTTGTTTATTTTTGTAGAAATTGTTAGTTTGATTAATTATATTGTTGATAGATTTAAGTTGAAGATTCAATTAAATTATTTTTCAGTTTGTTTTATTAATTTTAAGAGGATTTAGTTTTAATATAGAAAAGTGTTAGCTTAAATCGTTTGAATCCGTTGTTTGTTGTTAATATAGATTTAATTCGTATTCATTTTTTTTAAGTTCGTTTTTAATTCAGTGATTTAATGTGAAGTTATGTTTTGGTTTTAATTTTTGGATCATGTATCTTTGTTATAATTTTGTTGGATTTAATTTAAAAAGATTAATTGATTATTTGAAGATTAGTGATTTGAATATGTTTATTTGTTTTGTTTAAGTTTAATTCGAAGTTTGAATAAAGCTTGTTTGTTATTGTTGTTGAATCTTTTCATTTATGTTCATACTTTGTTTGATTGTTCTTGAATCCGAAATTAGTATAAGTTTGATTTTTTTGTTTATTGTTCATCATTTATGATTATTTCTTGAGTTTGTCTCATAATCGTGTTTAAGTTTAATATAGTAATTGTTGGTTGTAATGTTGTTAGAGTTGATTTTAAGTTCAAATGATTATTGAATTTAGAAATCTGAATATACTTGTTTGTTGTTGTTGTTGAATCTGAAAGTAGGTTCGTTTGTTGCTAAAAATATTGTTCAATCAAAATTTTTAGTTGTTCTTTGTTGTTCGATTTGTGTTCATGTGATATTGTTGTTGAATTGGTTCAGAAATCATGTTCATGTGATTTGTTGTTTGAATTTGTGTAGAAATTGATCATATTGGTTATATTTTGGTCGAGTTTGATTAATTGATTGGTTATAGCTGATAAGGGTAATTGGGTAAATTGCAGTACATTCAGGGATAACATGGTAATTGCAATAAGGTCATAGGGGTATTTTTGGAATTTAATTTCTGAATAATTATTTATTTTGAATTTTCTTGCCATTAAAATTAAGATAGTATTAAAGTAATTAAGCATGGGGGACAAAATGTATTGGGGTGTAGGTGATATAATTGTTTATGATAAGCATGGGGGACAAGATGTAATGGGGTGGGGTTGATATATTTATTTAATTTAGTGGGATTAAAATGGGGATGAGTGGGAAGATAATGGTTTTGGTAAGAGAAAATGGGTGTTTTATTAATTAATTAAAAGGTTTGGGGATGTGATATATATAGGAGGCTTGATCAGATTTTAGGACGGACAGACAGACATAGGGAAAGAGATAGAGAAAGAGAGAGAGAGAAAAAAGCTGAATATTTAAGAGAGAAAGAAAAAATCCGAAAAAATATTAAAACTTTCAAGAAAGAAAAAGAAAGAAAAAAAATATACAAATAAAAAGAGCTGGAAATTAGAAGAGAGAGTAGTTCACATCTGATAAATATTCTGATATACGGGTTTAGAAATTAAGGGTTAAATATTAATTAGCCTTTCAAATTTGAAAATTTCCTTGGTTTCTGTCCGTTGTTTGTTGACAGTATTTCTGGATTTTATTTTGATTTTCAAATCTGTCACTGGATTTCTGTTGACTGGATTGCTGGTTATTATTGTTGTTGTTGTGTTACGTACTACGTGGCTGACTTTCTTCTTCTTATATTGGCAATATCAGGTACACAACTGTAATTTTGGCATTTTGTAAGCTGAAATGAAGAATGGAAGTTTAAATTTTTAATTTAGTTTTTTTATTAATTGCATTCAGGATATTTCATGTATTATTATTCTGTAAATCGCCGTCGTTTGGCATAATTAGGCATATTGTAGCGATGTATTAAATAGTGCTTTGCTTCAACCTGATTATTAGGTAGTATATATTTAAGCATGTTCATTACTAATTAAACTGTCAAATAATAAAAATAGAAGAAAATAACGTAAAAATGGCTTTATTAAATCAGTTTGGCAAAATTGATTAAATTCTTTATTCATAAGGGTTTTAGTATCGCCAACGTTAAGTTAATCGGAATCATGTAGCTGAATTCAGTTAAAACATGAATTAATTTTGCGAATCAAGTATTAGGACATGATTTGAATTAAAACAAGGTTAGTTAAGGTTAAATTATTTAATTTTTAGAAATACGGTTTAGTAATCAAGATTATTTCTAATTTTCAGTATTTGTAAATAATTAATTTCAATAGCTCAAGTCATCTAACAATATGATTTTAATTGACTATGGGATAATTGGTTTTTTTTTAAATCCGAAAAAATAAATTATTTGACAATTCCATGCTGTATTTATAATTATAATTTTAGTAATATTACTTTCCGTTAATATTTGTTTTAAACTAGTATTTAATATGTTATTTTTTAAGTATGTAGAGATTGATTTTATATTAGTAATAATAAAAAGTAGTCATTAAAATATATTCATAAAATAAGGGAGGATTTCGCTAAAAATAAATAAATGTAAACAATACAAAATTTGCAGGGTCCTCCAATCTTATTTATTTTATTTTTTTTAAAAATATTTAGATTCCGGGATGGGCCATTTAGTAAATTTCACAGTCCTACCTAATAGTTTAATAACGCGTAGTATTTTGGCGCATATTTAATAAAGTTATTTTCTTAAATACGGGTGTGCATTTATGTAACCCAAATCCCGATCTTGACGAAGTCAAAATGCGTCAACAAATCACGTGTACACTGGTTGTGACGTGGTTCGAGATGCGTTTTCACGACGTTGCAATTCTTATATAAAAAATAATAATAAGAATAATGATAAAAGCGGTTTAATGCTAAATTTGCATATAAGTTCTTAATTGTTTAAAAATCAGGTAAATAAGCCAAATATAACAGTTGAGCGACCGTGCTAGAACCACGGAATTCGGGAATGCCTAACACCTTCTCCCGGGTTAACAGAATTCCTTATCCGGATTTCTGGTGCGCAGACTGTAATATGGAGTCATTCTTTTCCTCGATTCGGGATTAAAATTGGTGACTTGGGACACCCTAAAATCTCCCAAGTGGCGACTCTGAAATAAATAAACAAATCTCGTTTCGATTGTCCTTTAATTGGAAAAAACTACTACACCCCTCGCGAGGGCGGGAAAATGAGGTGTGACACCGGTCTCTGATGCTCATACTTCACCTGCTGACAGTTGAGACACCGAGCTACAAATCCCACAATATCTTTCTTCATTCTTCTCCACTAATAGTGTTGCCTCAAATCCTGATACATCTTCGCGGCACCCGGCTGAATGAAATACCGCGAGTTATGGGCCTCCTCCAGAATTAGCTCTCTAAGCCCATCCATATTGGGCACACAAATCCGGCCCTGCATCCTCAACACACCATCATCACCGATAGTCACATCTCTGGTATCATCATGCTGGACTCTGTCCCTAAGGACAAGCAAATGCAGATCATCATACTGGCGCTCTCTGATGCGATCATATAAAGAAGATCGAGAAACCACACAAGCCAACACCCGACTGGGCTCCGGAATATCCAACCTCACGAACCGATTGGCCAAGGCCTGAACATCAACTGCAAGAGGTCTCTCCCCAACTGGAATATATGCCAAACTCCCCATACTCACTGCCTTTCGGCTCAAAGCATCGGCCACCACATTGGCCTTTCCCGGATGGTACAATATAGTGATATCATAATCCTTAAGCAACTCCAACCATCTCCGCTGCCTCAAATTAAGATCCTTTTGCTTGAACAAATGCTGAAGACTGCGATGATCAGTGAACACCTCACAAGATACGCCATACAAGTAATGCCTCCAAATCTTCAATGCGTGAACTATGGCAGCCAACTCCAAATCATGAACGGGGTAGTTCTTCTCATGGGGCTTCAACTACCGAGAAGCGTAAGCAATAACTCTACCCTCCTGCATCAACACACAACCAATCCCAACTCTTGAAGCATTACAATACACAGTATATGAACCTGAAGTTGATGGCAAAACCAACACTGGAGTTGTGGTCAAGGCTATCTTGAGCTTCTGAAAGCTCTCCTCACACTCATCCGACCATACAAATGGAGCACCCTTCTGAGTCAACTTGGTCAAGGGCGATGCAATGGATGAAAATCCCTGAACAAACCGGCGATAATAGCCTGCTAACCCAAGAAAGCTACGAATCTCTGTGGCTGAGGACGGTCTGGGCCAACTCTGAACCGCCTCTATCTTCTTCGGATCAACCTGTATACCCTCGTTGGACACCACGTGCCCCAAGAAAGCCACTGATCTAAGCCAAAACTCACACTTGGAGAATTTTGCATAAAGTTTCTCTTCCCTCAGTCTCTGCAACACAACTCTCAAATGCTCCGCGTGCTCCTCCTGACTACGCGAGTACACCAGAATATTATCAATGAATACAATAACGAACGAATCCAGATAAGGCCGAATACACTGTTCATCAAATGCATGAATGTTGCTGGGGCATTGGTTAGCCCGAAAGACATAACAAGAAAATCATAATGACCATATCTGGTCCTGAAAGCAATCTTAAGAATATCTGAATCCATGATCTTCAACTGGTGATAACCCGAACGGAGATCAATCTTGGAGAACACCCTCGCTCCCTGAAGTTGATCAATAAATCATCAATGTGAGGCAAAGGATACTTGTTCTTGATTGTTTCTTTGTTCAATTGCCTATAATCAATGCACATTCTCATCGTGCCATCCTTCTTCTTCACAAACAAAACCGGTGCACCCCAAGGGGACACACTAGGCCAAATGAACCCCTTATCTAGGAGTTCCTGAAGTTGTTCTTTCAATTCCTTCAACTCTGCTGGTGACATACAATATGGCGGAATAGAAATGGGCTAAGTGCCCGGCACCAAGTCAATACCAAAATCAATATCCCTGTCCGGTGGCTTGCCCGACAGGTCTGCAGGAAAAACATCGGGAAAATCCCTCACAACTGGGACAGAATCAATACTAGGAGTCTTAGCTCCAACATCCCTCACAAATGCTAGATATGAAAGGCAACCCTTCCCAACCATACGCTGGGCCTTCAAGAAAGAGATCACTATACTAGGGATATAATCAGTTACACCACGCCACTCGATCCACGGTATACCCGGCATAGCCAAAGTGACTGTCTTAGCATGACAGTCTAGAATAGCATGATATGGAGATAGCCAATCCATGCCCAAAATGACATCAATATCCACCATGATCAATAGCAATAGATCCACTCAGGTCTCCAGACCCCCAATAGTTACCACACATGACCAGTACACACGGTCTACAATAATAGTATCGCCCACTGGGGTAGATACATGAACAGGTAAAGCAAGAAACTCACGGGGTGTACCCAAATAACGAGCAAAGTATGATGACAAATAAGAAAAGGTGGAACCGGGATCAAATAATACAGAGGCATCTCTGTGGCAGACTGAAACAATACCTGTAATGACAGCATCTGAAGCAATAGCATCTGGTCTGCCAGGAAATGCATAGAAACGGGCCTGACCGCCCCCTGATCGACCTCCCCCTCTGGGGCGACCCCTAGCTGCATGACCTCCACCCCTAGCTAGCTGGGCGGGTGGTGAGGTAACTGGAGTAGTAGTCGAGGGCTGACCCCTCTGCTGAGATGAACTAGCCATACGACGAGGACACTGCCTCCACACATGTCCAAACTCTCCACACTCATAACAACTCCCAGGTGCTAGAGAAGGGGACTGAAGGGAACCCCTCACACCGGAGTGACCAGCTGATGCACTCGGCATAAAAGAACCCTGAGCTGACGGGGCACGAGATGAACTCTGGGCTGGAAGGGCACTGAGTGATGACTAGCCCCTCTGAGATCCATGATGACCATGACCCGAAGATGCCCTGCGATACTCTGGGCGGGCTGACTGAGCATGCCTGAAAGAACAGCCTCTACCATGCTGAAGCTGGCCCCTCGAAGAATCACAACTATAACTGCCAGATCCTCGAGGCTTCTTGGCCTCCCTCTCCTCTCGATCCTGACGGCGAACCATCTCAATCTCGCGAGCGATATCTACCACCTCCTCGAACGTAGCACCCAACACCCTCTCTCGGGTCATAAGAATACGGAGGTGATAGTTAAGGCCATCAACAAATCTCCTAATCCTCTCACGATCTGTCGGAACCATCCAAATGGCATGACGAGCCAACTCAGAAAACCTTGACTCATACTGTGACACAGTCATATCCCCCTGTCGCAACCACTCAAATTGTCTACGCAATTCCTCTCTGCAGGACTGCGGCACATACTTCTCCAAGAAGAGAGTGGAGAACTGCTGCCAAGTAAGGGGCGCTGCTCCAACCGGCCTACGCCTCTCATACGCCTCCCACCATATGAAGGCAGCCCCAGTAAACTGAAAGGTGGTAAATGCCACACCACTAGTCTCAAGAATCCCTGCTGTACGGAGCATCCGCTGACACTTATCAAGAAAACCCTGGGCATCCTCGCCCTCGGTACCACTGAATGACGGAGGCTGGAGTCTACCAAACCTCTCAAGACGACGCTGCTCATCATCCGGCATAACTGGCACAATAAACTCCTGAGTTGGTGCAACCGGCTGAGCTGGAGGTACCCCCGGTGTCTGTAGTCCCTGCACTACTTACTCAAGTGTGCGAGCCAGTGCAGGCCAGGCCAGTGTAAACTGATAAGATCTGTGCCAAGGCCTCCTAAAGACCCGAAACCATGATAGGCACAACTGGTGCCTGAACTGGTACTGCTGGAGCATCCATAGCGGGAGCCTGATCCGGAGCCGGGGCAGCCGGTGCATCAACAGGTGCTGCCCTCGCTGCTCTGCCTCTACCATATCCACGACCGCGTCCACGGCCTCTGGTGGCCTCAGTGGGTGGCACTGGTGGTCGTCCACCTCGTCCGGTAGCTCATATCCTCACCATCTGTGAGAGAATGGAATATCAGAAGTTTAGTACTCGGACCAACAAGTTCGCACGACAAGAGTTTCAAGAATATAAAATTTTTTCTAAAGGTTCTGCAGCCATCTATGTACCGATCCACGAGACTCTACTAAACCTGCTCATGACTCGTGAGACCTAACTAACCTAGGTTCTGATACCAACTTGTCACGACCCAAATCCCCGAACCCGGTCGTGATGGCGCCTCTCGTGAAGACAAGGCCAGCTAGACCAAAATGGAACACCTCTTTTAAACAGTTAATCATCATAAACAGTAATAACATATAATATAATACTCATAAATTGCGGAATTGTTAACGTTAACAACAGTAGGAACCATCCCGACACAGCCCAAACCGGGGTGTCACAAGTCATGAGCTACTACAGAATCTGCTACAGGTCTACAAAGTACGAAATCCATTACAACAGTCTAAAGAAAACATAAATGATAGAGGATAAGAGAGACAAGGGGCTGCGGACGTCAACAGCTACCTCGTAACTCCAAATCACTGCCTAGCCTGGAAGGAATCAGTGCTCAGGTGCGGACTCTGCTATACCTGAATCTGCACACACGGTGCAGGGAGTAATGTGAGTACTCTGACTCAGTGAGTAATAATTATAAATAATGGCTGAAAGTATGAAAACACGTAAAGGCACAAAGCAATTCCATATCAAGCGGTAAAATCACTTAAATCAGTAAATCAGTGAAGAAATCAAATGATATTCCTTTTTAAAACAAGTAAAATAGGTAATTTAATAGGTAATTAACAAGTAGAAATCCGCCCCTCGGGCACAGTATCAATCGCTCAGTACAATATCAGCCCTTCGGGCTACCTCACAATCACTCAGCATAATGGTCAGCCATTGTTACCTGACCAAATTGCATCATACAGTGTCATTGTTACCACTGTTTCAAATCACATGGGTACCCGTGTTCACTATGGGTGTGCAGACTCCGGAGGGGCCCCTTACGGCCCAAGCGCTATATCAAGCCACCTCGTGGCATCATCACTCAGCATATCCTCACATCACTCAAGCCACCGCATGGCATAAATAGTATCTCAGGCCCTCGGCCTCATATCACTCAGCATATCCTCACATATGGCCCTCGGCCTCACTCAGTCCAGAAATCATCATAAGCCCCTTGGGCATTAGTAAAACAGTAGTTCTCAGCCCAAAACATGATGTAGAAATATCATTTAAGTTTCAAATATTCAGTAAAGTCATCAATCGGGATGGACCAAGTCACAATCCACAGTGGTGAAAGACCCCATACCCATCATCCAGCATGTATCTTGCCTCAATATAGCACTACGATGTGCAATTCGAGGCTTCAAACCCTTAGGACATCATTTACAACCATTACTCACCTCGAACTGGCTAATTCTCTAGCTCGCGACGCCTTTGCCCCCCAAATTGGCCTCCACACGCGTCGAATCTATCCAAAATTAAAACGAATACGTCACAATATGCTAAGGGAACAAAGCCCAAGCGAAAACATTCGAAAAATATCAAAAATCTCGAAATTAGCAAAACCCGAGCCCCGGGACCACATCTCAAAATCGGGTAAAATTTACATTTTCAGAATCGTCATACCCTCACGAGTCTAACCATACCAAAATTATCAAATTTCGATACCATATGGTCCTTCAAATCATAATTTTACATTTTTGAAAGGTTAAACAATTTTCTTCCCAAATTCTATCTCAAATCACGAATTAAATGATGAATTCAGTGATAGATTCATGTATTCTAGCCAAATCTGAGTTAAAATCACTTACCCCGATGAATTTCTTGAAAAACCTTCGAAAAATCGCCAAAATCCGAGCTCTCTAGGTCAAAATATTAAATAAAATCCAAAACCTCGTATTTATAGGTACTCCTTAGGTATCAGCTACTGCGGGCCGCACCAAAACTCATGTGGTCCGCGCAAGCCAGTGCGGTCCGCGCAAAGGCAACGTGCGACCGCACAGGCCTCCCTCTGCAGTGACAGGCTTTAGTATTTTGGCCATAACTTTTGCTACCGATGTCCAAATTGCAATATCTTTACTTTTCTGGCAACTAGACACGAAGGGCTACAACTTTTGTTTTTGAATCACCTCAAAATTCTTTGTAGATTAAAAGATATGAGCTTTCGAAGTAGGACCAGTGGATCGTTCCCCACCGCGGCCGCACACCATTTTGTGCGGTCCGCATGACACCTACCGCGGCCGCGGCCGCTTTTGTGCGGTCCGCATAGCACTCCACGCAGGCGCACCTATTTTTGTGCGGACCGCATGGGTGAGTTCTGGGGCCTGCAACCCCTGTAGACCTGCTACAGCTATGATTTTTGCACTAAAACATCCTGGAACCTACCGGGAACTCCCGGAACTTCAAACCAATTGTACCAACACATCTCATGACATCGTTCAAACTTGCTCAAAACTTCGGAACGCTCACAACAACATCAAATCACCAATTTAACATAGGATTCAGGCCTAAGAGCTCCAAGAACTCTTAAATTATGCTTTCGATCAAAAGAATCTGAAATTTTGCACATACATCCCAATTGACACAATGAAGCTACTGCAACTCTCGGAATTCCATTCCGACCTCTATATCAAAATCTCGCCTATCAACCAGAATTTGCCAAAATATCAATTTCGCCAATTCAAATCACCTCCCGAAGCTAACCGAACCATCGGAACTCACTTCCGAGCCTTCTAACACATAAGTCAATATCCGGTTGATTTTTCCAACTTAAGCCTTCTTAAAAGAGACTAAGTGTCTCATTTCTTACCAAGTCCTCTCCGAATTCGAACTAATAAACTCGATCACATAAAACACGGATAACGAAGCGTAAGGAAGCTGAAATGGGGGAAATGGAGCGGTAACTCATGAGACGACTGGCCGGGTCGTCACATATCTTGGATTTTGAAATCAACTAAACTTGACGTATTAGTAAATTTTTCATTATTTTAAATATGTAGATCACACCCCAACTTTTTTGTCTTATACGTGTTAAAATTATGACTTAAGGTAGTAGTCACTTTTTTATTTTGGCATTTTACTTAAACGAGTGGGGTGGGGTTTGGATTTTTACACTCTAATAAAATGGTTAAAAATAATTAAATTTTAGAACTTATTATAATGATATGTTGGTCTATATTTTTGCCCACTATAGTTTAATTATCTTTCTAATATTTAAAGTTTTATAAATAACTAAAATTCTCCACGTGAAGATATTTTTATCCTTTGAACTTATTGGATAATAATATGGTTATAGTTAAATATTACACTTGGAATGAGATAATATTAAGAATTAGAATGAAGAAAAATTATTTCCTCTGATGTTAAGAATGAATAATTAAGTTTTTGAATTAATTTAACAAAATAAATTTTTGAATCAACTAATTAGTTAGAAAATCAAATTCAATTATTTTACAAATTCAACATATAAGTAATTGCAAAACTTGTATTGTACATAATAGTATTGATGGTAAAAGAAATATTTTTAAAAAAAACGTAGTTACAATATAGTACTAAGAGTTAAACTAATAAAAATATAAATTTAATGTGATGACCCGATAGGTCATCTTATGTTTTAAAACCTAATTCTGTATTTCGGAACCTTAAATACCTCATTTTAGCCCTTTTGGATTTGTGTGCGCAGTCCGGGCGTGATTTTGAAAAGCTTATGTTAAAAATTGAGAAAATATGAATTTTTGCCTTAAAATCAATTTGAGTTGACTTCGGCCAATATTTTGAGCAAACAAGCTAGATTCGTATTTTGACTATATCGAGATTTGAGACTTGGGATATGCCCGGAATCGAATTCGGAAGTCCCAAGCCCGAGTTATCGAACTTTGTTGAAATTTAAAAGTTAAAAGCTTAATGAATATGAAATGTTTGACCAATGATTGACTTTTTGAATATTGGGTCAATATTTTAGTTTCGGAATCCAGTATAGGTCCAATACCATGTTTATGACTTGCCTGTCAAATGTGATGAGAAACGGAGTTGGTTTGACATGATTCGGACGTCCCATTGTGAAAATAGAGGTTTCAAATTTTTCTTGAAGATTTCATTTGATTTGGTGTTCAATTCGTAGTTCTAGCTGTTATTTTGGCGATTTGATCGCGCGAGCAAGTTCGTATGATATTTTTAGACTTGTGTGTGTATTTGGTTTGGAGCTCCGAGGGCTCGGGTGAGGTTCGGATAGGCTACAAAGTGAAATTTGGACTTAAGAATATTGCTAGTGTTTTAGTTCTAGTGCAGGCCTCTGATCTCGCATTTGCGAGATCAGGCATCGCATTTGCGACCTCTGATATTTTCGCATTTGCGAGCTACTCATTGCATTTGTGAAGAGTAGTTGGGCCAAAGAAAACTAGTTTTCTAAACCCTAGAGGCGATTTTTCAAAGAACCTTTCTTCCCCAAATCATTGGTAAGTGATTCTAAACTAGTTTCTTTCAATCTTTCACTGCATTTCCCAAAAATCTTGTGTTTTCATGGTGAAAATTGGGGTTTTGAGTAGAATTAGAAATTTTTATAAAATAGGGATTTAGACCTCAAATTGAGGTCGGATTCCAAAATAAATTACATAATCGAGCTCGGGGTGAATGGGTAATCGGATTTTGGTCCGAATTTCGAGATTGGACCAAGCGGGCCCGAGTGTTGACTTTTGTTGACTTTTTCAATAATGACCTAAATTGGATTCTTTGCAATCGTGGGTAGTTCCTAAGGCTTAATTTGAATCATTTGGTTGGTAATTTGTTTGATTCTATTGGTTCGGAGGCTTGTTTGAAAGGCAAAGCTGTGGTTAAGCTTTGAGTTTGGTCTTTGGAGCGAGGTAAGTATCGTGGTTAACCTTGACTTGAGGGATTAGGACTTATTTGTCTATTTGTTACGTATTTAGATGTTGGGTACAATGTATATATGAGGTGACGAGTACTTATGCGTTATTGTCGGGTTATATAATGCGGGTGGGACTTGTTCTTTGCAATTATTGCTTTTCCTGATCATATTATCCATGCTTAGACTAGTTAATTGTTAAATTGATCGTCCTTATCGTGTTTATGAGTGTTGGTGATAATTGAATATTGATTCCGAATTGAGATCGGTATTGTGGAACCGTTGTTGAAGTAAGGCTTATAGTTGTTGATCTTATCTCCGTGTTATTACTTGTTCATTATTATGTGGTAAGGGAGAGTGTTAATGCACGAATGGTGATGTCGTGCCATATTGTGAGTACACAAAGAGTGATGTCGTGCCATACTATGAGAGTTAATGCACGAAGGGTGATGTCGTGTCGTTTCTATTGATTTATACTGTGAGTGAGAGTAAAACCACGAAGGGTGATGTCGTGCAGTATCATTGTTTTATTGTGAGGTTGAGAGTAAAAGCACGAAGGGTGATATCGTGCAATTTTCTTCATTATGCTTAATTGTTTTTAATGGCTAAAGGTATATTGATTGTTCTGGTTATCATTACGTTGTATCTCTTGTATCTTGTATCCCTCTCAGCATGTCCCCCTCCCGATATTACTTGTCTAGTTTTCATTTGTTGTTATCATGTACATATACTATTAATTGCACAGGTTTATTATGTAGGTGACTTGTCATAGCCTCGTCACTACTTCGTCGACATTAGGCTCGACACTTACGAGTACATGGGGTCGGTTGTACTCATACTACACTCTGCACTTCTTGTGCAGATTTTGGTACTGGCCCTAGCTGATCGTGAGGTTAGCAGTTGGACTTGCTTGTCGGAGACCCAAGGTAGATCTGTTGGCATCCGCAGACCCTGGAGTCCCTTCCTAGTTTCTTTATTTTACTATTTCCTTTCTTTCAGAACAATTGTATTTTCTTTCAGACTTTGTTTGTAGCAAATCTTAGAAGCTCGTGAATCGTGACTCCAAATCCGAATTGTATCAGATATTATGGATTTTATGTTATCCCGCAATTCAGTTTTAGTTTCTGTTTAGCCTAATTGTTTCTGTTATTGAAATTAACTAAAGTTGGCTTTAAGAATCCTCTAACGTTGGCTTAACTAGCAAATAAAATGTTAGGCTCTATCACGGTCCAGAAGGCGGGAATTCCGGATCGTAACATTTAAAGTAATAAGGATGAAATAGTAGAAGACAAAATATATTCTCAATGAGTGATTACTAAAAAAAATCCTTTGCATTTCTCCAACAAATAATAAGTTCCTATATTTTTTATTTATTAAATTATTTATTAAATTATTTATTATAAAATATTAACTTAATATTGGACATTTTTAGACTTTACAATGTCTTTTTTTCCCTAGGAGCTATAGAGCCAACATCTACATTCCCAAATGTCCAAAAAAACAAAAGATTTAATTTTTAATTTGCGTTATTTGACAAATCTTTGGAGAATTGCAATAAATTATTTTTGTGACACTTGTTTGTTCGAGTATTAAGTTATACAATTGCAATAACTTTATCAGATATTCCTAAAGAAATCCTCAGAAATCATAATAAGGCATATGAGGATTTCTACGAGCATGATTTTTTTCATAATGAGCTAGCTAAATGGGATCTATATTCATCATTATATAATTTTTTTAAATTTTATTTTATAACCGAATACGTCATGCAAAAATATTCTTGTAATTCATAAAAGTTATGTACATATTAATATTGAACACGCACAAAGCGTGTATGCTAAGACTAAAGTTCATGCTAGACAAAATATCGTTCGTCTATATAAAAGCATGAAGGCCCTTAGTAAAATATCGTTTATCTTTTTTATCCTTTTAAAATAGAATTTACACCGAACAAAATAGTCATTTAATGAATTACTTTTCTAGATTTAATTAGAGGCTTCAGGTTTGAGTCTAGAATTTACACTAGATCAACCAGCTGCACCAAAGGTGGTCAAACATCATGACATGAACTGGTTGTTACTCTTTCTCATGGTCTAACATGCTAAGCAGTTTCAATCAAATATAATTAAGATTACCGCTCTACAAACTCTAAGACGTATTATATAATTAATTTGCAAAATAAATCAGCACCATTAGTTTTATGTTTTGTTTTCACATCCTGCCATGGTTTTGTACTCTTTTTTTCTTTTTCTTTTTTATTTTAAATTTTTAATCAGATCAACAACTCAGGCTCAAACCACCAAAAAGTTCACTTAACCAAGTTTGCAATGCAAATATCACAGCAGCAATTTAGATATCCCTGAAACGAAGCTCATGGATGTCATAACTTCGAATCCACCATCCAACATCAACTATATTTCTTCAAATACTTTTCTTCAAATAGTTGAGCAAGAAAATGGAGACATGTCACAAATCAGATACTAAAGTCATAATAGTCATCATCTTTTTACGACTCAACCAATGTAGGTTCCGGCTTTGTACGCAAGCTAGTACAGAAAAGAAAATATCTAGCTCTGCAACGAGAAAGACCAAAGGTAGCATGAAGAAGATAAACTGTAACCTAAGATTTTTAGGCTATTCTTGTGAGAGGTTACAAGACAGAACAAACAATCTATCTGAAGTAAATGGACATTTGAGGGATATCAACATCGTTATCTTCCTCATCCTCACAAGCCACTACCACATCAAAATGTTTCCTGTATGGAGGCAAATCTGCCTTGGCCACTTCCCTGGCCAGATCTACCAACTTCCGATCCATCCGCTCTTTATGCTTAGGGAACATGCTGTTATAAAGTAAGCAGCTCCCATAAGAGATGCTATAAGCGTTCAGACCTTTGTTTTGAAGCCACTGAAGAAGCTCCCTCAAAGTTGGATTGTCTTTCAAAATCCACCTGTCCCACACAGTCCAGTTCATGTCTTGATGTTTGACCACCTTTGGTGGAACTGGTTCAGCCATGGAAAATAAAGGAAGAGCCAAGTTGGCAAAAGTGTTGCGATAGTCCTCCACCTTATGACCTCCATCCAAAACCTTATAAAGCTCTAGACAAACAAGACCAGTGGCCATAGCAGTGGAAGTAGCAATAGCTGGAATGATCCTCCCTGCTATGAACTTGGCCTTCAGTTTATCCACTTCAGGGATGCTATAGTTTCTAGCCCTCATGTTTGCAAGTCCAGCGATAAGGTCCATATGATAGTTGGTGTCATCATCCTGTACATTCAAAGAGCTTAGGTGGAGGAGCAGATGGAAGAAATAAATAAACACATGATTATAAATTGAACATCTATGAGAATTTCAACATCTTCCTCGTATGATGTTTGTTAAAAAATCATGTGGTTCTTTTAAGAGTTTTAGGCACAAGGCTGTATATACACCTCAGATCCTATTCCTTGTTTCCTCCCCGAAAACATGTTTGCGGTATCAAATGATCGTATTCCCAAAAGATGCCTCTAACATATGCAACATGCAAGAGAGAGAAAGAGAGTACCTTCTCAAATTGAATGGGGTTCATCTTGTAACCTGAAGGCAATTTCTGGCGACACGTTTCCAGCTTCATCACCAATTCATTAATGACTGCAGCATCATCAATGGATGAAGCCGCCATGCTGGTTGCTTTCTCATCTGTCACAATCTTCACATCTTTCTTTGGCTGGAAATCGGGGACAATCACTTTATCAACAGCTTCAGCTAACTTTTGAGGAGACTTAACCCAATCTGGAATGAGTATGCCAAATGTTTCTGCTCGTAATATAGAGGCTGCCAGTAGAAACTGAAGGTGACTGGCATCGTCAACAGAAAATTGCAATGGCCGAGGGAAACGCTTTGGTGCAGACCAAAATGGGGCACCACTACTAGTAGTAGCCTCCTCAGGAAAAGTAAACGTCAACTGCTTCACACGGTCTGCAAAGTAATCTTCAAACCTGGTTCCAGGAAAAGCAAGTGATTAAAAGCATATATCAAAAAGCTGCTCAAAAGGGTAAAAGTTTAGTTGGTTTTTAGATGGTTATACCTCAGGCGAGCCCAAGTTATGCAGTCTTGAAATGTATCACATCTCTCCTTGTCGAGGCATTCAAGAACACGATCCAAAGTGTCCCTGGCCTGTGCATCACCAGCCTTTTGCATAGCAGATATGTAGTCACTAGGATTGATCAGATAAGCATTAACTTCAGTTGGCGTCTTCTCAAGCAAACCCTCAAATTCTGACCGTGCCCATGTTAAGCAATGGTCGATGTTGTGTGGGAAAGAGTGAACTGTACACATAGGTGCCTGTTTTTCTGGTGGATCCCTCGACGCACCATAATTCTCTGTAAGGTGAGGAATTACCATCTGAGTGTTGCACTTGGCACCCAGGGTTCCAGACTCCAATAATGGTTTTTGAAAATACAAACATCTCTGATCAATGTAGAGCCTGGCATTCACATTATCTAGTGCATTGATCACAACACTCAAATTCTCCCAGAATGTATCATCAAATACACTTTCTGTCTCAGGGCTTGCACGGTTTTGCAGTGCTTCAATGTGAATGCGAGGATTGATCAAAGAAGCAGCTGCAGCAGCAACAGTAGACTTGGCTTGCCCAATGTTCCAGTCACGGAAGAGAAATTGCCTACTAAGATTGCTCTTCTCAATGACATCATCATCTGTAATAGTTAGCTTCCCTTTATCACCACAACAAACCCCCATGAGAGCTAAATTCTTCAGGAACTCACACCCAAGCGCACCAGACCCAACAACAAAAGCTTTTGCCTCTTCCAGCTTCTTCTGTAGCTTGTTTCCAAAGACTGAGATTTGAGCATCATAACGACTATTCAAGGGCTTCAAATCATTTGGATCCAAGGGTGCGGTTGGAAGAGATTCAACAGAGTCAAAGTAGAAAAACTGACGCAACAAATGAAAAGGAAATGGTTTAGTGACAGAACATTCCAAGTCTATTAAAGAGCAAACATAAATTACAATATAAGGCTATATGCAGCATCACAAACTAATTTAATCGAAAAATTTGGAGATCAAGGAACAGTTACGACAGTGCCAAAAATACATGGGATACCAAGACTGATAATCGAGAAGACAATCATTTCATATCCACAAGATCGGGCTTCAGAGGCAACAAAATGTTGAGATAGAGTTCCATTGCAATCCAATCTAATTGTGTTACAAATCTAGAAACAAATCAAATATAATCTACTACGAACTTATTCAAGCAAGGCAGCTACAATTTAAAATAGATAATCCCGACCAAAAACTGCAAGAGATTTAAGGGTCCTTTTCTCACACTAGATTTGCAGATCGATTATAACAATTCATTTACTAACCTGGTAAAGTGGATGGAACTTCCCAGAGCAAGCCTTCACAACTTCTTGCCCAACAATACCACCAAACATAGCAGCCATTGGGTTTAGCACAGCCCTTGCACCGAATGCAAAGTTCCGAAGAAGTTTCTGGTCAATCTCCTCTAGTTTTCCATCAGAGAGACTATTGTTCAGGTCAGTCACAAATGATATTAGCCTCTGAGCATCTTCCTCAGATCCAGCAAGAGGGAAACGTCCTGATTCAGACACAAACCTATCTAGTGCCTGGAAGGCCAAGTGTAAAATAGGTGGGCGGTCAAACTTGGAGAAGTCACTCAGAAGAAAGTCACCAGGATCCTTAATTGCTTCTCGCAGTGGCTTGAATTTTAACACTTTAGGTTCCTTGACCTGAGTGACAATACCCCCTCTTTCATATGCTGCATAGTTTGAAGTGTCCTCTTCAATAGTAAATGAATATGGCCTCGCATTTTTTATTTTTCTAGGCTTCCCATCATTCAGTTCTGTCATGCCCCGCACTTCAGAAAATATAACCAAGTCCCCGTCCTGAAACTCGAGCCTCTCATCATCAATACACCCCACAAGAGCAGGGTTGTCATTGCTAATAGACGCAATTATTCCGGTGTGGGGATCCTCACCATCAACATCAGCAATTGTAAATTCAGGGCCAAAGTCACAAAACACGCTACCAAAAAGGCCTCGAACTTCAGCTTTGATGAAAGCAATTGGAGGCTGGTGCTGATGACAGTAATCATCAAATTTAACTGCCTTCTCTAAGCTGATATCTGTAAATACAACAGCCTGCCAAGGATATAGCAATAAGGATGTCATTCCCCCACAACTATGCCACAGTATTAGTTAAATAACTATCGCATCTAAAAAAATTAACTCTGTTATGTTCATATCACTGACAATAAGAAACATAACTAATAACACCAATTGCTAACATTGTACCAAATACTTCACCGCCCTAACAGTAGGAGACATCCTCAAATAAATTGCCATTGACATAGTTAAGATAATTCGTCCCCGAAAAATCTTATTGACTGTCACTTTCCACAATAAATGCGAACACAGGTCACTTGTATTTTATGTAATCTTAGCCATTATCACTGTAACAGTGTACGTGGAAAGCAACTCTATTTAGTTTAACTATTATGATATTTAAATCAGATCTCTGTTTGGTTGTAAATGGCTATATCGCTTTTGCAACTAAACTAACTATTTAAAAAATCATTAATAGCTTTTTTTATAGGTAAAATTCACAAGAGTTTTTAACCTTGAAAAAATGATAAGAAGACAAATAAACTGGAGATATTTTCTTTACACAATTAATCAGGACATAGGTCATTTCTGTCCTGGCAAAATTCAAAAAATTTGTGTCTTTTCCAATGGAGAATCTTACTAAAGTCACTTTCACATTAACCAAAACACCGGTCAATTCTGTTCTATAAGATCTTAAACATTATCACTATAATGTAGAAATCAACCACAACTTGGTTTAACTATAATTAAATTAAAGTTAGATCTTTGTTTGGTTAAGGACTCGTATGCCACTGTAGGGATAACTGTGAGATTTAGGGCTCCTATTTTTTCCTAAAAGATAATTATTGAGTAGTGGAATAAAATGGGCCATAATAAAGCACAATGGATGTAGACATTAGAACATTTATATTAGCGACCCCAAATAGTTTGGGAATGTTTTGAAACTACTATATCAACATTGCAATGCTTGTACAGTCAGTAAGGCATTCAGAAATGATAAATCTGCGTAATTGTACGAATCAATACATCAGACACATGTGTACTTGCCTGAAAATTGGAGAGTTGTTCTTTAGTCAAAGCATCCGTCAAAGTAGAGATAATGACAGCATTGTTTAGCTCTTGCAACTTCTGGATAGAAGCAAGTGCCCTATTCTTCCCAACATCCTCCTCTGTAAAAATAAAATTGCTAGATAGATCCCACAATTCCACATTTCCTTCGTCGTGCAAAGTAACGGACTTCACACCCGCAAGAATAAGATTCTTTGCTGCAACACGAAACACAGTTACATTATATCAAAAACTTTAACAGAAAGTATTCAGAATTGTTGTCATATTCAGCACACTGAGAACTCGTAATCAAGTATTCCTCTTATTATATATATCAAAAATGTAAAAAGTAGGTCATTAAAAGAGCACATACAAAACATATATTTCTAATCAAATAGGCATCATAATCCATCGTACTGTTTTTTTATCGGAAAAGGGTTAAAAATGCCTCCAAACTATTGGAAAAGGTTTAAAATTGCCCTTCATCCACCTTTTTTGGTTCACTTATGCCATTTGACCGTTAAGTCAATGTTGAATTAAAAATAATAATTATTTAAATTCCACGTGACAATTTCTTATTGGCCAAAATTAAAACATCTAACCCATTAGAAAGACCTACCCATATCTACCAGTTTTTCGTACTAACCCGCTTCAAACACCAAGCCGGCCCGAACAAAAAGTTTAACTAAAAAAAAAAAAAGAGGCCCCACTTCTATCAAGCTCCATGAAAGTTAACATATAGACGCAATTTACTACGTGATTTTCTTTTTCTTGTTATGGCATCCAGTTCAATTAATATGATAGACACAAATTGCATTATATTCAAGATGAATTTAATTTAATCATTTTCACATAACGGAAAGATCTCAAAGTGATTGTTTGGAAGATATCATAAACCGTTGCACTATCCCTGATTTTCTGTCCCACATTATTGTCAAGAAAATTATTGGCTCATTCATGCTAGGCTTTTATTGTTTGTTTAATTTGTTCATGAACCTTTATTCGATGATAATGCTTTACATGAGATTAATCAGGAAAATGAACACATGTAAATTCATGGTTAGATGGAAGTGGGGCGTCTTTTTTTTTATTTGAATTTTTTATTACGGTCAGGTTAGTGTTTGGGGCGGGTTAGTCCGAAAAACAGGTAGACATGGATGGTCTTTCTAATAGGTTAGATATTTTATTTTCGACCAATAAAAAGTTGTCATGTGAAATTTAAATAATTATTTTTTAAATTCAGTATTGACCTAATGGTCAAAGGGAATAAGTGAACCAAAAAGGTAGATGGAGGGGTATTTTTAGCCCAATAGGTGGATGGAGGGTATTTTTAGACCTTTTTCAATAGTTCAGAGGTATTTTTGACCCTTCTTCGTTTTTTTATTGTACATTATCCATTTCACTCTATCCAAGCCTATTTCATTCCAATACTAAACTCATGTTTATGTGACACTATTTCCTTATTAGTACATCAAAAAAATGACATACTTCTATACTTCGAAATAGTTAACTTTACACATCACATTTTACTCTTAAGAAGCTTCTATAGTCACACAAATGTTGTGGTAGTTTTTTTTATATCACACAAATGCTGACAATGTATAACACTGGTTTCAAAACTATTTCCCTGCCGTTTCAACACGAAACATGGAGGGAGTAATAAAATAAACAAAAATGAAATATGGAAAAAAGAATGATCACTAATAATCTCTCTGGAACAATATATTTAAAAAAGATTATCAAGAGTAGGCACAAATTTCAGCATGAAAAATTGGAAATGAAAACTTCACAAAGAAGAAAAGGAAATAGCAACTCTAGCACAGTAAATAGCAAAAGAAAGAAAAAGAATAAATACAGGAAACAAATTATACCGATTTCAGCGCCAAGGCCTTGCAAGCCAGAGACGAGAACATTAGATGCAAAAAGTCGACGCATAGTTTCACGGCCATAAACGGCGAGTTGACGGCTGTGAAGATCCTCATCGATATCAGGAGAGTTACGCGCATCGATCGGAGATTTGCCGTTAGTCGCGTTGCCGTTAGCATTAACATCACCAGTAATAGCAGAACCAGCACCTCCCATAGTCACCGTCGATGAATCACCAGCAGCGGCGGCGGTGGCCTTGTGCTTCTTCGTCAAAGGATCCACTGAAACGGTGTCGTTCTCTCCTCCGACTTCAACTGTCCTCTTCACAGGAAGCATAAAGTGCTGTGAACTGCTCGATTCAACCATTTCACAAATCAAATTAATCAACAGATAATTCACAAGAAATTAAAGAAATTATAAAATCATACGAAAATTGAAGAACTTGTAAGAGATAAGGAAGATAAGTGTATTAGAGAAGGTACCAGAATCTGGAGAATATGAAGGGAGTGAAGGGAAGTGAGAGATGCGTGTGATGATTAGGGTTTGTGTGAGGGTTGTAGGGGGAGGGGGGTGATTTGAGCTAAGAGAGTGGAGGGGTGTGGGTGGGTTCGTTTCGACGATAACGAAAAATGGGAGGATGATTGTTTTGGGTGGGCCGAAAAAGGGATGTTGTTCCTTTGGGCTTTTGGTTTCTATAATTAGGAATTTTCGTAAAATGACTATCGGGCTATAAATTTTTTATAGCTATCATATATATAATAATTACTTTCTGTAGCTATCTTTCAGTTGTTATGGTAATATATTCGATGTATTCGAGCTACTATATTTATGAATACAGTAGCAAAAATCATCTAAAAACATGGCAGTCCAGTTGTCAGTCGTTGTATTTACATGTATTCATACCATGTATTCATAAATAAAACGTAATAATAGGTCTCTTCATTTGTTTAACAACGGAAAGCTGCTAATTTAACGGGATACACTCCTAATATAACTCACCTAAATCAATTATAACACACAACATTATCAATCCAATAAATGAGAAGATTTATCAGACGCTAAACACCAAAAAAATAAAGCATTCTTCAGAGTTTCGTCCCTCTTTTTTTTTATATGGTTCGAGTTTTTTTCTGACACTGTTCGAGGTTCTGCTCGGAATTAATATAATTATCTACAGAAATACTTTAAAATTTGATTTTTTTTATATGAATACATCATGTAACTATACCGGATACAACCTGTAATAGTAACTTACTGCTTGCATACTTCATAATAAACCTAGTGCTTATATTCTGTTGTATCTAACAGTTGTGTTCTATGTATTCAAATTTATTTTTATATTCACAATATTTTTTATATTCATAATACATGGTATTACTGCTTTATTGAGTATATTTCATTGGTTGTATTCATTGATTTTATATTTGTATTGAGAGTATTTCACTGTATTTTATTGTATTGTTGTTTTAAATACAGATGGATACAGTTAGGTTGAAAATACAGATGAATATAGTTAGATTGAATGCATAACTAATTGATGAATAACATCAAAATGATAGAACTAACAATGTATTTAAAAATGTTGTTGTATGAACTCAAATACATGTAAATACATCTAAATACAACCATCAAAAATCACTGTACAAATAAAAACTAGTATATGTTTTATTGAATGCATATAAATAAATCTAAATACAAGAAGAAAAAACCATTGTACAAACTTAAAAACAATGTATGCGGACCCGGATACATATAAATACACCTACAATTAGGATCATTGCGTATTTTTGTTCTCCTTTCGGATTTAATGGTTGTTGATGAACCTGCAAATACAATTCCATTGTTATATGTGAATGGTTTAACCTATTTCCCCAAACCTAATCCTAATCTCATTAGTCGTTGCCACTCTCTCCTATGTCCTTTCCCCTTCCATGTCAACATTCAGAATCAATTCAGCTATGAACAGACTATGTCCGCTCCACTTTGGAAAAAAGATACAACTCATATTAGAAATTTTGATCAAGACATTTGAAACTCATGTTAACAGAGATGAAATCCAGCAAATCAAGATTTAGGGTTTGAGAACACTCTAGAGAAAGAACCTGCAAATAAAGGAGAATCGTGGTTCAACAATGGGGAAAACAATAGCGTTGTGAGGGAGAGATCATGTAGAGAGAAATAAGATACTATGCGGTGATTTTGAGAGAGAATAAACTGAAAGAATGAGAGAGAAAAATATTAGACAGTATATTTAATGGCTTAAGTAGAAAGTGATCATAAATATATATATTTTTCTATAAAAACTAAAAGGTAGCTATAGAAAATAATATTCTAAAAGGGTCTTCATTTATAATAAATAGGGTGTAAATCTAAAGGTGGTAAAATTTTCTTCTATATAAAAATGGGACTTTTACCTTCCTATACACTATTTGAAACATTATTACCCTCCCTACTTAAGTTTCAATCTAATGATATAGTCATATACAATTTACCAATTATATACACTTTAGAAATTAAATAAGTATCTCTTTATATTAGGAATTGAATAAGGAATATCAGTTATTTCCTTATCCCTTTATACTTGCCCACTCTCTCTCTCCGTCTCTCTCTCTCCATCTCTCTCTTGCAGAGCCTGAAGATTCAATTCGTTATAGTTGGTCATATGTCTTTCTTTCTCTCTTGCAAAGCCTGAAGACTCATAAGGAATATCAGTTTATGATTTGAAACGACGAATACTCAAGGAAGTTAAATTGCAAAGCGTGAAGATTCACTTCGTTTTAATTGGGCTATAACATATGCGGAGACTTTAATCTCTCCGAATTCTCCGTAGGATTATAAATTTTGAAGGTATTTGACTCTCCACCATTGACAACCATTAAAAAGTTTTGAAGCTTTAAAATCGAATTTGAATTTTCAAAAACCATTATTTGTTTGGATTGGGTGTTGTTGCAAACAATTGGGAATATTATTTGTAGTTTATATCTCAATTTTGAGGGTGTTTTGGTGAAGATTAGAATTGATTTTGGCTAAACTTCAGATTGAAATACAATATACTTACAAAATTATAGTAAAGTTGTATTATAGTTATATGTAAATTGTATTCTATTGTAGTTATATATTATTTTTATTTGAATATTGTATGAAAGTTGAAAAATAGTTGTATAATATATGAATCATTGTATAAAATTTATATTTAAGTTATCAATACTATCTTTTTACATAAAGTTATTGATATATATTAAAATTGTATTAAGAGAGTAAGTTTTGATTGGAATTTTAGAGAGGAAGAAACACACACCATAGACAAAATATATATAAATCAGATACAAAATATATACAAAAGACATATTGTATAAAAATTGTATTTAAGTTATATGATATTGTAATTGTATTTAACTAGGTAGAAATAATGTACGAAAGTTGTAGATAAGTTATAAATAAGCTGTATAATATCTAATTAGTTGTATGAAATTTATTTTTACTGTATATAAATCAGATACAAAATATATAAAAAATATATTGTATAACATTTGTATAAAAATTGTATTTAAGTTGTATGATATTGTAGTTGTATTTAAATATATAGAAATAATGTATGAAAGTTGTAGATAAGTTGTAATAAGTTGTATAATATATAATTAATTATGTTGTATGAAATTTATCTTTACTATGTATGTTGTTGTAGATATTCAAACTTGCATTAAATTTGTATGAAATTTGTTTTTAATTTGTATGTTGATGTACCATACATTGTTCTTTTTCTCAATTGATTTATTAAGGAAAGAAAAGTAGAGAATGAATTCCAATCGACTTATGTGTATTGATTCATATTTTTTTGAACGGAAAAACTTGAATATTGATGGGAACTGAATGATTTTCAAGTTTCATATTAAAAGCATCATCATCGGACTTCGGAGAAATTGAGTTTTATGTGAGATTTAAATTTTGTGTGAGAAATTAACTGGGTAGCATAGATTCTTGTTGAAAATACTAATACAAAGTTGAATCCGAAGTTTGGAGGCGATTGAATTTAATCTTTTTCACTCGAAAGGCCTTGGTATAAGTGAGTTCCAAACGACCCAATCTTTTGCCTCCTAACTAAGCCAGATATGAAATAGAAATAAAACGTCTGTTCATATGTCTATTCAAAGAGGCATTGCTATTTCAATTTTGAGTTCACAAAACAAACTGCAAATTATGTATTCGATAACAAAGACACACCAGAAGAAGGAGAACCGAAAAAAAAGGGTTTCGTTAGGGTCCGAGCAAAATTGGTGAGATTGAATTTAATTTAAAATCTGCTAAAACTTTAAATCCGCTCAATTATGCTTTTTCCTTTTTGAACTGAAATTTCATTTGTTATGGCTTAAAATAGGTAATACACAACTGGAAGGAGTCTTGTTAAAAGAGGAATGGAGAGAAAATAGGAAAAGGATATAACTAAATTCCGTAATTTAAGGAATTAATAATGGACTGTATATAATTTGTAAGTAATCCTTGTTTAGGGCAGATAATATACAAAATTAAGACAATTTTGGTAAATAAGTTTCAAATAATGTATAGGAAGAAAAAAATGGGCAAAATATAAAGAGATTTTTACCTTATCTATACTATATATTATAAACTTATTTACCCCTCGTAGAGAGGTTATTACTAAATTACATTAGCATATACAATTTATTATTTATATACAAAATAATATATTAGCCTCCAATATTATCCATTTTTAGGCTTCATTCTTCTCTAGTTTTCTTATTTGTATAGATATTTCTCTCTTCATTCATCTTCGATTTGGCTTTTGCAAATGAACATGCTCGAAGCTTTGAAGAATGGTGAAGAAATGATTCAACTGGTTAAAAGTCATAGATACATACATGAAGCACCAATACAAATAAGTTACCATAACTTTAATAAATAAGAAATTGTCAACAGGAGTGGCATTTGGAACTAAATTGAAACTAATTAACGGTGTAATTGAAACTAAATTGAAGTTGGTCATGTATAAATGAGCGTACAATCATTAATTCCAAAATTAAAGCATGAACAAGGCATAAGGTTTACACATCATAAACAAGTATTAGATTAATTACCCATAAGATTTACACCACTAGAGTTGGGTCACAACCCTAGAAAATATCTAGCTACTTATAATGAAAATAGAAGAAAATAAAGAAGAATAAAGCAATAATAGCAAATTAAAATAATAAACTAATGTATTTTTAACCCAAATTGGTCAAAAATTATCAAAAGTGGTAAACTACAATGGCTACAGCTCAAAAAACTACCAAACTTAATCTAAAAAAGTGATTCTCGTCTATTTATAGTGGCCAAGAATTCGATGACAAAAATTTCTTTCGGGATGATCTGCGACCGCACAATTCCATGTGTAGTCTGCACTTTACTTGGCTCTACAGGTTGAAAACTTTGGCGGCCGCACAATTTGATCTATGGCCGCACTTCAGCTTTTGCGGCTGCACTTTCCCTTCTGCGGCTGCACTCTTGGCAAGTCTTCATACTTGGTTGTTTAGCAAACTCTCTGAACTTTTTGAATTCTTGTCAGTGCGACCATATTTTGCGGCCGCACAAATTGTGTGCGGTCCGCGCTTTACTTCAATTATCATCTGAGCATCAACATCATTTCTGCGGCTGCATGGAGAATTCTGCGGTCCGCGCTTTCTTCTTCGGTCGTATAATTACTTTTGCATATCGCATTTTTGGCCTGCTGCGCTCCTTCTTGCCTTATGAGCGGAAACACTACTTTTTGAGTTAGATTTAATCATTAAATTCTAATTCCCCAATATTCCTGCAATTTGCACAATTTTATTAGTTTTGGGAAGAGAATTCAATACTTTTGGACTAAAACTAAAGCAAGAAGGTACTAACAAGTGGTTGGAATCCACACTTATCAACTCCCTCAAACTTAAATCTTTGATTAGTTCTCACCTCCTCGGAGTGAAAGGTCATTTCAAAGAGTCAATGGTAAGCTATTCATACTCAGTTGGGACCAACAATTACCCATACTACTCATGCATTATCAACAAGGTGACAAATCACATATTACGCACATATAGTTCTAATGTGACATTTGAGCTTCAAAAATTGACTTTACTCATCAAGGACTCTTGTTCTATCATGTAGATCATGGTGGACTCCAAACTCTTCCTCCTTTACCTTCCATTTTCCAAGCCCACTTCAAAAGTTAGTACTAATTCTTTAGATCAATAAAGGTTCACTTTTCTCTTACAAAAGAATGTTACAAGTACGACTTCAAGTACCATAAGCTTGCCTCTCATATAGATCACTACTAATGTAAGTTCACTCTATTCAAAATCAAGTAGGACTACTTTCAGGTTGTAATGAAGGTTTTTCGATTGGGATAGGATACTACATGAGTAAGTGGTTACACCTTTACTTAAGCACTCCACATTTTCATTTCTTGGCTCACATTTACCAACTCTTAGAGGTATTCTCTTTTTCTTGGGGGTTTGAGAGACTTGACATCACTCTTTCTTGTTCATTTCATTTTTTTTCTCCCTTGATGTTCATGCTAGAGATAATTAGCTCCTTTTTATTTCATCAACCCTTCTTTTTATTCTCTTTTTGGTATTTTTTTATTCTTTTTTCTTTTCTTGCCTTCTTTTTTCATAGAGATTATTTCTTTTCTCTTTTTGGTGCCTTGATACCTCTTTCAAATTTCTCAACTCCCCCCCCCCCAAACTTATGTCTTAAGCTACTTATTTCACAAAAGTGTTAAGGAAGGTCCGGGTGCCAAGAGATGATTACAACAAAACGGGTAAAGAATTATAACATGATTACCAAATAAGAAAGGCTAAAAGATCAAAGGGGGTTGACTAGGGATAACAATATTGGTTGGTAATAGAAAGCTCAAATGGACCAAGGAGAGCCTACAATAATTTCTCAAACCATGCAAACTTAGGATTTCGCCTTAAAGCACATTTGGGGCAAGTTCTAGACCATTCGCACAAGTATTTGGACTAGCAACAAAAGATTACCTCACCACTCATACAACTAGACTGTAAAAAAGGATAGAGTCGAGAGCCTACAACAACCACAATCAAGTTGAAGATCTCTATGGTCCAATAAACCACTCAATGATTACCAAAGTCAACTCAAGAGTCTCAAAGTCACTAATTAGAGCAAAGTCACTAACTAGAGCTATTTTCTTTCAAAAATCTTGTTTCAAACCGTAAGCATGTTGTTAAGTGTGTTGGTACCAAATGAAGTATGAAAACATGTTTTTCGAGAATGACTTGATTAGGCCTTTTATTCATTACTATTGTTATTATTATTACCTAAATGCAAAAACGGATTCATTCCCTTAAGAAGATTGTCACGCCATCCATCCCCGGGAAGAGTCACCCTCTTCATATGAAAATATCTTTGGAAAGAACCATGGCATTAAGAAAACCAAAGGCTTATTATCTATACTACTACGAAAAACATAAAAAGAAACTACTAACAAAACAAAAACCAAAGTGGAAAATTAAAGAAGCTAATGAGAGTAATAACTAACTAAAGATAGATAAACTAAAAATAAGAAAAGAAACAGAATCATCCACTTATTACAATACGAATGTATGCAAATGTGTCAATCAAATAAACTCCACTCCCCCCCGAAATAAAAGTAAGCATTATCTCCAATGCTAACAAAACAAGAGTGAAAAAAGAGAGGGCGAAGAAAACTCCCTAAATATCCTTGGACATCTCAGTGTCCCCAACAACATCATCTCCCATTGGGTCAGCCGGTTGTATTTCATCATCATCATATCTGGGAGTGGTAGGAGTATCAACATCGCACGCACTACTTCAGCAGTGTTGGTAGTAAGGCATGGCTCATCAGACTAGCCAGCTAGTGCAACCGGTGCAGATGGATCTAGGGTAGCCTAGTCTGGGTCAAGTAGCATGTCATATGGAAAATACCCAACTGTCACAAGTCATGTCACCTCCTTCCTAAGCTTATCAACTGATCTCTTGCTGGCCTGGGACTTCCTCAGCTTCTTTACCTCCTTGGTCAAGTCCTCAATAACTGACCCATGTTGTACCAGAGTGTTCATGATCAACTTCTGGTTCTCTAGGACCTTGCACAGCTTCTCACCAAAATCAGTGGGAACCTGTGGTGCATGAGTGGATGCCTGCTATGCAACAATACTACCACGCTCGTCTCATCATACTAGCCTGTGGTGGTAGAAGACTGAGCTCTTTTTTTGGGGTTGGTCGGATCCGTCAACGAGTACCAGTAAAATGGCTTCTTTATCTTCACCTTTGTATCATATGTTCTTGGCTCTACCTTTGCATCTGTAAGGTACTCTTTGATAGTGTGTGGAAAAGGGTAGGCCGTGTTGGTCTATTGTGCTACCAATGTGATGTTAACCGACATCACGACACCCACATTGATTGGGTGGGCCATGATAGAAGCCACAACAACTACACGGGGAATAGGCAAGATGTTCTCATTCTATCTTGGGTCAAGTCTGCTACATACAAATGTCTGTCAACCCTTTGCCTCAAAACTTAATGTGTTCCACTGAATAGGAACCCCAAGAGTGATCCACGGTAAAGGTGGTCCTAGTGGTGCTAAGATCTCCGCAAACCACATTCGGACTTCTTCTTTCATAGCACACATCTCTAGGTACTCTTTCAGCTCTAAGTCCTCAAACCCCAAGTACGTATTTAACATGTACTGATCAAACCTCACCTTGAGGTTGCGTACCTTGGTCACCTTTATCCCCTTGCGGATGTGAGAAATGTTGGCATAGTGGTAGATGACAAGGTGCTCCTTGTCATCTACCACTCTCTCAGTGAAAAACGTCCAACCTTTTCTCGATCTGAACTATCTCAGCACTGTATGGATGTATTTATCCAGATCCCTCAACAAAAACTGCCTCTCAAGGGTTAAGGGTCTCGTGGGCCACCATATTCAAAAGTCAGTGAAGGTTGCCAAGCTAACAAATTTGGCTTCCCATATCTCATTCTTCTTTGATCTCTCCACACTAGTGGATGTACCCTCTCCCCCTCTACCATCATCAGGGACATCCTGAATAATCTACGCATCCATCTCTGGAATAACTGCTGGCTTAAAAGTCTGGCTAGCACTTTCCGAACCCTCAGAAGTGCTGTGAAATGAAGAGGTCTCATTCATGGTCTCAAATCGCCGATATGGCCTAAACTGTGCAACTGCCCGCTTCTCCGGAATAAACGTGGAGTTTCCCTCAAAAGCTTCCCTAAACAGGACATAAGAGCTAGACTCAAAGAGGTCTGTACCCCTCCCTCTGCCTGTTTTGGCCTTCTTCCTAATAGTTTTGGGCTGACTAAGGGGCAGTGTACCTCTACCTTGACCCTTAGAAGTGCCACCTCCACCTTTTGTAGTTTCGTCGCAGCCTCGCGATCGAACCATTGTCTGTATTAAAGCAAAGAGGATTATTAGTTGCAAGTCATCATTCAATACAGTCAAAACTTACGTAGGCAAGGGAGAATATTGTGGACACAATGAGGTTACTACATAAATAACATGCTGCATGAAATGGGAACTGCGGTCCGCAAATTTTTTATGTGCGGCCGCAGATAGGGAGTGCGGACCACACAATTGCAAGTATGGTCGCGCTTCTGACAATAAACTTCAAAGGCTCAGAAGCCTCTTCTCTGAAAATAGTGCGGAGGCATTTTTGTGGCCGCAGAATACATCTGCGGTCCGCTGAATTTTCAATGTAGTCCACACATGTTATTTCTCAAGAGGTATACCTCTGATAGACTATGCTGACTAAAATGCAGCCTCTCTCAAAATTTTGCGATCTGCACAATTAATGTGCGATTGCAGAAATGCATGCCTTCTCAAGTTTCCTAATACAACTAACTGCGGACCACACAAATTGAAGTGCGACCCCAAATTTCAAATTTTACGAACAGACAGTCATTTTTTTACTTAAATTTTGCAATTACTTGTACAAATCGGTATGACAACATGGTATAAACATGAAATCTTACTAACCCAACCCATTAGAGCATGTATTATCAACTACCTAGTATAGATCTACCCTATATGAACACATAGATGAAATCTAATAATAGATTACCTAAAAAGAAACTAGAATTTCAAAAATTAAACTAACACAAAAATTAACATGAAATGAAGCATACAAGATAGAATGAGTGCACAAAATGTGTAAGCACATGTATGTGTATTGATGGGCAGTAAAAATCTCTCAGTAAAAACTTATAGAGCAACAATGATTATGAAGAGGGTGAAAAGTGTAAAATAATATCAAAACCTCTATTTATACTTAGAGTTGCTAAGAGGAAAAGAGATCGAGTGCAGCCGCACAATTCCAAGTGCGGTCCGCACTCTTTCACTTGGGCCTACCTTCTCTGAACCTCATGTGCGGTCCGCACATTTTTTAGTGCAGCCGAACAACTCCTCTAGTGGTTGCAGATTTGTTCTGACTCATAGACTCAAACTTCAGAGATTACATTTTGAAACTTTGGCAAGCCTCCAATTGTGTTGTCCACATATGAAATATGCTACCACACAAGAACTTTTGTTGTGACACATGAAATTCTGTAGTCCGCACAATTAAAGTGCAGCCCGCAGTTCCTTCAACACTTAGCCATTTTTAGTCCACCCTGCTTGTATGTAACACTCAATCCTACAACACACTTCAAATCAAGTTAGAACAACAAATGACACCTAATTTACAAAATAAAAAGGAAAAAGGACATGAGTTGCCTCCCAAGAAGCGCCTGATTTAACATCGTAGCACGACGCAATGTCAAAGCATCCTCAAGTGAAGTAAATAACCGCCACCATGTGGTTATCCCCAACCTTGCCCAAGTAGTGCTTCACCAGGTTACCATTGACTCGGAATACTTTATTATTTTTGTTCTTCAAGTCTAATGCACCAAAATGTGTCACACCAATAATTTCAAATGGACCACTCCACTTGGATTTTAGCATCCCAAGAAACATTCTCAACCTTGAATTAAACAACAATACAAGATCACACACCTTGAATTCTTTGCTCCAAATGTATTTGTCATGAAGAAATTTCATCTTTTCTTTGTATAAGAATGAACTCGCATATGTATGGTACCAGAACTCATCCAATTCATTCAAGTGTTTAACTCGCAAGTTAGCGGCTACATCCTAATCAAGATTCAATTTCTTTAGAGCTTAAATTGCTTTGTGCTCTAGTTTCACTGAAAAATGACAAGCTTTCCCCAAACACTAGCCGGTATGGAGACATTCCGATAGGTGTTTTGTAAGCCGTCCGATAAGTCCATAACGCATCATCAAGCTTCTTGGACCAATCCATCCGATTAACATTCAGCATTTTAGATAAGATACTCTTTATCTCCCAATTAGAGACTTCTACTTGCCCACTAGATTGTGGGTGATAGGGAGTTGTGACCTTGTGAGTAACACCATACATGCTATGTAAAGTGTCAAAAGCTTTGTTGCAAAAGTGTGACCCCCCATCGCTTATGATTGTGCTTGGAGTACCAAATCTTGTAAAAATATCCTTCTACCATAAAACCACTACACTTCTCACCTCATTGTTCGGTAAGGCGACGGGCTCAACCCATTTGGACACATAATCCACCGCGGCCAAGATGTAAGTGTTTCCACAAGAGCTCACAAAAGGACCCATAAAGTCAATGCCCCAAACATTGAAAATATCAATCTCCAAGATAGTTGTGAGAGGCATTTCATTTTTCTTTGAGATTCCACCATCCCATTGACATTCATCGCATCTTTTCACCAAATTACTAGCATCATTGTAAAATGTAGGCTAATAGAAACCACAACTAAGAACCTTGGCCGCCGTTCGTGCTCCACCATGATGACCACCATATGGTGAAGAATGACAAACCCCAAGAATATCACCTTGCTCTTCTTTCGGCACACACCTCCTAATCACCCCATCCGTACAAATTCGGAAAAAGGTATGGTTCATCTCGATAATAATCTTAACAATCTCTTTTGAGCTTTTTCTTTTGGTTTGAAGAGAACTCATCCGGAATGATTCCACTCACAAGAAAATTTGCCAAATCTGCGAACCATGGCATCTCTTTCATAAAAATTTCCAAAAGTTGCTCATCGGGAAAGGATTCATTGATTTCAAGGCCATCATGCAGCCTCCCCTCCTCCTCCAAATGAGACAAGTGGTCCGTACTTGGTTTTCACTAACTTTCCTATCTTGGATGTCAATATCAAATTCTTGTAACAAGAGTACCTATCTCATCAACCGGGCTTTGGAATCCTTTTTTCTCATAAGATAACGAAGCATCGCATGGTCCGTGTGGATAATAGCTTTGGCACCCATCAAGTACAGACAGAACTTCTCAATTGCAAACACAATAGCAATGAGATATTTCTCAGTAACGGTATAATTGATTTGGGAACTATTCATGGACTTACTAGCATAGTATACCGGGTGGAAAATTTTGTTAATACATTACCTCAAAATAGGTCCAACCGCTACATCACTTGTATCATACATGCGTTCAAAAGGCAAACTCCAATTTAGAGTGGTGATAATAGAAGTAGTTGTCAACTTGAACTTCAAGAGTTCGAAAACCCTCATGCAATCATCATTGAAATTGAACTTGGCATCCTTCTCAAGGATCTTGCACAATGGGTTCACCACTTTAGAGAAATCTTTGATAAAGCGCCGGTAAAAACCCGCATGGCCTAGGAAACTCTGCACACCCTTCACCGAAGTTAGGGGTGAAGTTGCGGTCCACACTTCACTTGGCTCTGCAGGTTGAAGACTTTGGCGGCCACACAATTTGGTATGTGGTTGCACTTCAGCTTTTGTGACCGCACTTTTCCTTTTGCAGTTGCACTCTTGGCAAGACTTCATACTTGGTCGTTTTGTAAACTTTCTAAACTTTATGAATTCTTGTCAGTGCGACCATATTTTGCGGTCACAAAAATTGTATGCAGTCCACACTTTACTTCAATTGTCATCTGAGCATCAACATCAGTTTTGCGGCCGCATAGAGAATTCTGCCGCGCTTTCTTTTGCGGCCGTAGAATTACTTTTGTGGACTGCACTTTTGGCCTACTGTGCTTCTTCTTGCCTTATAAGCCGGAACACTCTTTTTTGAGTTAGATTTCTTCATTGAAGTCCAATTCTCCAATATTACTATAATTTGCACAATTTTATTAGTTTTGGGAACATAAATCAATACTTTCAAACTAAAACTAAAGCAAGAAGGTATTAATAAGTGGTTGAAATCCACACTTATCAGCTGCTAAGTCAAATCGTACACTAGTAGTTCTTCTCATGGGGCTTCTATTGATGCGAAACATAAGCAATCTATACCGACAATGGAAGTAGAAACTCATCTGAAGATCAAGTTTTGAGAAAGAAAGGGGATGGTGAAAGACCCATAGACCAAATCCCAAAAAGGTCTGCATTCAAAAAGGAAAAATTAGAGAGTAATAGTTTTAGGCCTGAAGACAAGTTGATCTTCTATGGACCAACATAGATTAAAGTTTCAATCTTACAATCAAAGTCCATGGCATATTGGTGTACAATATATCTCTCTCTTATGAAGGATATTCTCTCTGATGTTGTCTCAATTTTTGACTTTCAACGTTTGTCTCCTCTATTTGACACTATTGGAAATACTATACATGAAGAATCTGTGAGAATATTCCATGCAAATCTTTTTGTTAATAATAAAGACGACTTGGAATCAATTGTTTTGGGTATTCGTATTATGCTTGATGCTCATCAGACAACTCAAAGTAGTATCAATCAGACAACTCAACAGATAAAAGATGCATTTACTAATGAAAAAAGATCGAATGATCAACTGTCAATCAACTAACTGTCCGGAAATCCCTCCTGAAGATGTGGCAAACACAAAGAAGGAACGCGAGTTTGGCATATGAATCCGAACCAAATCTATTGACTAGATTCAGAGGCATCCCTTGGGTCAAATCTCTTCGAAAATGTCTTGCCTCAATCAATGGATATGTTTCAATCTTGCTTGTCAACAATGAAGATTTAAGTGACTTAAATAACTCAAGACTGACCTATAAGAAGAACTCAGAAAAGAAGAAAAAACACGCAACTTCAATACACAAGCTCTTTATATCTTTTTGGTTCTTAGTTAAAATACTGTATTCTTGAGTTTGCCAGTGTCATAAAAGATAGAAAGAAATAGGAAATAGTCAAGAGGTTGTATCAAGAACTTGAAAAATCTTCAACTGTACATCGTTTGTGGTGAACGAAAGAAAACCACGACTGCTGTAACAAATTATCTTCGAAAAACTAAGAGAAGGAAATTGGATATAGGTACCACGCTGATAAATGAACTAGTATAAAACTCTGTGCCTCATTTATTTCTTTTTGCATAAATATTCATTACTGTTATTTGCTTTAACCTAGTGTCTGCAGGGAAAAGAGTCGACTATTAAAATTAGCCACCTAGATTTTTTTTGACTAAGAGGGTGTTTGGCTAAGCTTATAAGCTGGTCAAACTAACTTATAAGCATTTTTCGGCTTATCTACGCATTTGGTAAAGTTAAAAGTGCTTATAAGTCAAAAATAAGTCAAACGCCATAAACTGGTCACCCCCCGCTTATGAATTTTTAGCTTATAAGCACTTTAATTTTGACCAAGATTTTTACTATTTTATCCTTAAAATATTCCTTTTTAGAACAAAACTCCTACATCGATACTCACTATCTCAAGTATTCAACCTAAACCTCTCCCCTCCCTATAAGTGAGGACATATCAAATTTTTGGTGTATTGCTTTCGAAGTGTTGTAGTGATAAAGACAATGTTTGTTTCTCTTCAAATAATTTGTCATATTTAGGTTTATTTTTTACTGAGGAACTTTTGTCAATTTATTAATTATTTTTATAACTTATGATTATATGTTTATCATAAAATAAATTATATTTATCATAAAAATTATCTTACCTAAGTTTAAAATAAAATGACAAATAGAATATTTTGTATTTGAATCGATCTGGAATCTAAAATTTTGAAGAAATTACGCCCTTATAAGTGTAAACAGTTCTAAGGTTATTTAAGTCATTTTAACAGAAAAAGAGCTTATCAACACTTTTTTATCAAATACTGCAGCAACTTATTATCAATTTCAGCACTTGTACCCAAATACATAACTGCTTATTTATTAAATCAGTTTCACCACTTAAAAGTGTTTTTCAACATCTAATGCTTATCAGCTACTTCAAATCCGCTAATCCATACGGGCTCTAATTCACCTCTCCTCTTTTGTGTTTCAATTACTGAAATATTGAATGTAGTAATGTGTTGTGAAAAGATATGGGCAGCTAGTCGTAAAAGGTTGTTTGCTTTCTTTGTCGTCTTTTTATTCGAAATTATCTCCTTCACTTCTATAACCTCACTGAAAAGAATTCCACAATATTAATCATTTTCTGTAACCGATATTTAGGCAAAAGTCATCAAGAAAACCTCGAGTAGTACTCTCTTGCAAATATTAGTAATACGGTTATAGAAGTCCATTTATTCAATTCGTATGAACACTTGTTACATCGTTGCTTGAAAAATACAAAGCTCATTAAAAGTTGGTACAATTTGTGCAGTCAAGAAACAACTTGCTACTTCACGCTCTAAACACTGCAACTCTTTACATAATTCAGCAATTGGTTTTGGTTATCCTCTAAAGCAGACTCGAGGACCAGTACTGTCTGGCACGTTTATTTTATTGATCTCAAGTGCTTTGTTTTTGCAAGCTTGTGGTATATTGCGCCCTCTATAAGCTCTGCAGATGTATGCTATAAAATTCTGGTAATCCTGCAGCCAGAATTAGTAGAATATCTTCATCCATATTGCTCGTAGTCAATACGACGAATGGAAACGAAACACAGAGAGATTGAGGTACTAACTTCTTGAAGAGGCTGGTTATTTACTAGCACCCATGGTACAAACCTGTGATTGGGGTTCAGGCTTGCAGTTTCATCTGCATATGCTTTCTCTAGCTGTGAGTTCATATACATTAGGAAATTATTAATTTCTACTTAAGTAGATATTAAAACAATAGAACAAAGTTTTGTTCTTACCCGATATCCAAGCCCATTGTTATAGCAATTCTTGATGGGAGTTTGGCTCAAACCAGTTGCAGAAAAACAAGATTGCCACGAGGACTGCCTGTTCTCCAGATGTAATCGTTCTACACAATTTATAAACTTGAAATGTGTTTCCTGTATCATCAACATCTTGTGGAATTAGGAAATATTGAGTTATGAACTGAATATGCATGTAACAACCTATTGTTCTTATACTCGTATAATGCTGACTATTTTCAAAACGCTTTATTTTATAGTATGTGTCTGAGGTGTTACCAGATTTGACCAAACCTTGATAGCACAAGCTTCCACTGTGTTTAGCAGACACTCCGCTGGTCCATGCTGCATGTTAGTTTAATCATCAAATTGAAATGCAAACAAGAATGATCTTTAAAAAGGCAAGACAAAACAAGACATAGAACATGACAGAATTTGCAGAGAGTTCTTCATTGGAATACTTATAAAATCAAAATAGAAGCGGGAGCCTATTAGTTTTGGCTAGAATGAGTGGGGAACGCAGGATTTAGCATAAGTGGTGTCAATCTCGCAATCAAACTTGTACGCGGGTTTGAGTCTGGGGCTATGGGGGTTTTAAGACTTTACTACAGAAGCTATTCACCTTGTTAGGAGGTTGGTGAAACTGACACAGAGAGGAAGAAGAATCTGCACATGGTATTTATTGACCTAGAGAAAGCGTATGATAAAGTTCCTAGAGAAGTTCTCAGGAGATGCTTGGAGTCAAAAGGTGTGTCGGGTCCCTACAGTATGGCGATTAAGGACATGTATGATAGGGCTAAGACTCGGGTTAGAACAGTAGGAGGCGACTCTAACTATTTTTTGGTTGTAATGGGGTTACACCAAGGTTCTGCGCTCAGTCCGTTCTTATTCGCTCTGGTGATGAACGCGTTAACACACCATATTCAAAGGGAGGTACCATGGTGCATGCTATTCGCCGATGACATAGTTCTGATTGATGAATTGTGAGCCGGTATTAACAAGAGGCTGGAAGTTTGGAGACATGCTCTTGAGTCTAAGGGTTTCAAGTTGAGCATGACGAAGACGGAATACCTGGAGTGTAAGTTCAGCGCTGAGCCATGGGAAGTGGGCGTGGATGCGAGGTTTGAATCACAGGTCATCCCAAGTAGAGGCAGCTTAAAGTACCTTGGGTCAGTTATCCAGGGGGAAAGGGAGATCGACGAGGATGTCACATACCGTATTGGAGTAAGATGGATGAAATGGAGGTTAGCATCTGGAGTCCTGTGTGACAATAGAGTGCCACCGATACTCAAAGGTAAGTTCTATAAAGCGGTGGTTAGACCGACCATAATGTATGGGTCTGAGTGTTGGCCTGTTAAGAACTCACATATCCAGAAGATGAAAGTAGCAGACATGAGGATGTTGAGGTGGATGTGCGGTACACTAGGATGGATAAGATTAGGAATGATGATATTTGGAAGAAGGTGCACGTGGATCCCATTGATGACAAGATGTGGGAAGCGAGGCTCAGATGTGTCATGTCCCAAAATTTGAGGAGCGCGACCAGCGCTCAACCGAGTAAACCCGACTGAGCAAGCCTGTTAAATTTCATTCTACCCAAATTCATCCATCAATAAAGAGGGGATGTACTCCATTAATCAAACACTAAAAATATTTTATTAACCACTTCCATTTCATTCCCATTAATAGCATCATTCAACATTTCCAAAATAGTTCGAGTTTATAGATATAATGAAAAATATGTTTGCCAAATACCAATATTTCTAGTTCAATTCCCAATATCAAACACTACCCATAACTTGTCTACGGAGCCTCTAAATACAAATGAAGAGTAATATAAAAATACCGGCAACAAGGCCCCGGCTATACCTCAAAATGTGGTAAAAATATGAACAAAAGATACAGTACATGACATGACCCCGAGATGGAATGGGGCTCACCGAGTCTGCTGGGAAGAGGATGCGCCACTAGCTACGATCAACCTTGTCGTCTATGGAAACACCTACATTCATTTAAAGATGTAGAGTCCCCATCAAAAGGGGACGCTAGTACTATAGAATAGTACTAGTATGTAAAGCTAAATCACCATCTTAATAGAATAAACAGTAATGCAAGGAGGAAATAATTATCAGTTCAGTAGGAGCTTCAAACAATAGCAAAACATCAAATAAGGGTCACGTAAGTTTTCAAGTCAATTTCCCTATTATTCGTTTGAATAACGTTTAATACCGATATGCCACAATCCACAATACAACCGTGTTCTTACACGGAGTCCGATCTCGACCTGTTCGGCTAGGTTATCTCATTTGAGATATCAACTATATCCACAATTTCGATTATCATTTCCAGCACAATTGCCACCATGTGTTCGGCATGGCATCCGATCACGGCCCGATCGGCTAGGCCATCTCACTTGAGATATCAACCACAATCACGATTTCAATTACAGTTTTCCAATAAAATCACCACCATGTGTACGACATGACGTCCTATCACAGCCCGATCGGCTAGGCCCTCTCATAAGAGACATCAACCACAATTACAATTTCAATTCCAACTTCCAATAGAGTCACCACCATATGTACGACATGGCGTCCGATCACGGCCCAATCGGCTAGGCCATCTCATACGAGACATCAACCGCCGTTATATTATTTCACTTGGCACGTTGGTCGTGTTTCATGTTCCACACTTTCACCTCTCTGTTTTCAAGGATCATTATCAAATATCAACATATAGAATATTTCGAAAATCATAATCCTCAAATTCATTAGTAATGGAAAGTTTAAGCACAAAAGGCTTCTTCCCAAAGAATGAGGCATACCAACCAGCAAGAGAAACATACATCAAGATCATAAACAATCAATACGCCATTTATCTTTGCAATTCTCTTTCCTAGAAATGACAACATACAATTTCAATACCTGAGTGTAAAATGACCCAAATCACACTTGATATATTTATAAAGCGAAGCATTATTTAAAACAGCCACTTGTGGGCATAAATTGAGTACAAAAGCTTTTAGGCAATTCTATTTTTGAACCATTCATGAATAATCACGTCGAGGCTCATTTCATAATCTGTCTCACATCTTCTCATTTCATTGGCAGCACTAGTCACAAATATAACTTAAGTTCTTGGCTTGTTGGCCACACTCTATTTCCCCAATTCTCTTATTTCATATTCAAGCATCCTAGCAAATTATCAACAACAAGACATTTTCAATTAAGGCTTTAGACACACATATGAGCAATTAATGGTCTCAAGCATATTGAGTTTTTCTTACACGATTGTCATTAGTTTTCATTTGAAACACAACTTGACGTCAAGGCATTTGGACATGAAACCCATACTTTGAACTCATTCATCCAATAAGAGCACAACCTCACAAGAGCATTTGAATTACATAATGAACATCGATATCTTTTGAAACAAGCTCATTCGGAATATTCAATTTACAGTGAGAAATTTGGGGCTTACATGGATATTTTGGGGTTCAATTCTAAAAGAAGAGTTTATTCATACATACCTTGTCCGAGCTTTCCTTAATAATACTATAACGTCCACCACACTAAACAACTTCAATCTACAACAATGCAACACATTCGTACCAATATTAGTAAGATTTCTATACTTTAAGTCATTTAGACTTTTTATCAAACATCTAATGTGTATATCTTTCTACAACCACCTTTAATGGAATTTCCTCACCTAACAACCACCTCCCATACCATCATCTTTAAGCTACCAACAACTTTCGTTAGCACATGCATGCCCAACAATTCACACCCAAACCATCAATCTCCTTAATTAACCCATTTCACAATCTTTACAAAACCAACACAACCTAGGTTAGACACTTATGGCTTCCAATCACCATCCCATAAGTCCTAACATATGTTTCATACATAAATAATCACCATAGAGTAGTTAGAGATGGTAAACATACCTTCTGTAGTAAGAATGTTGAGAATCCCCATTTATAGTGTTCTTGACCAATTTGGGGATTTGAAATGGAAATCTATGGATCTTCAAGATTAATCCTTGTTAATATAAGTGTTTAGGAGTAGAAATCAACTTAAAATACTCCAAAAACATTACCTTGGTTCATAGGAGGGAAATATGGAACGGATTCCCCTTGATGGAGCAAGCCCTAGCGCAAAAAATGACTTAGAGACCCTCCATACCCGGTCTTGGGGGTATTATAGGGCTACTATGTGCGCGATCGCGCATCTGCCGCGTGCACAAGGCAGAAACTTTCAAATATGTGCGACCGCGCATCTGGCCGCGCATAGGACATAGATCCAATAAAATGGTCATAACTTTCTGTATACATATCCAAATGAGGAACGATTTGATGCGTTGGAAACTAGACTCAAAGGGCTTTAATTTGATAGGTTTTGCATCATATAAATCTTTATATATATGTAGATATGCTCGTCCAAAGTTTGGTCTTGTGCGCACATATTTGGAATTTTAGTCTATCATGTAATTTTCCAGCTTGGCTTAGATTTAGGCCTCTCCTTAGACCCCAAATCACTTATAATATGACTTATACACTTAGTACCATATCCAATTGATATCCATCATATTAATAATCCCTGTTTGCACACAAAATAAAATAATTAGCCTACCTTGGCACCACGAAATATTAAATTACTTAGCGAAATTTTCCGGCCCAGATGCTCTGGTAAGGAGGTGGGAGCGAATGGTTGTGGAGGGCACGAGAAGAGGTAGAGGACGGCCTAAGAAGTATTGGGGAGAGGTGATCAGGCAGGATATGACGAGGCTTCAGATTTCCGAGGACACGACACTTGATAGGAAGATGTAGAGGTCGAGTATTAGGGTTGTAGGTTAGGAGGTAGTTGAGTCTTGACTTACTTCGTACCTTTGTGAGACTAGTCTGGTAGGGTTTTTGTCTAAGATAGCTAGTGACAATGTTATGTCTTGCTATTTCGCTTTTCAGTGCAGGACCTATTTACTAGCTATCGCCTTTACTTTGCATCTTTCTTCTGGATTTATGTTGTTCCTATTTTTCCTATGATTTCTGTGGTGATACTAATATTGTCTCCTTTTGTCTTTTTGTTTTCTTGAGCCGAGGGTCTTTCGGAAACAACCTCTCTACTCCTTTGGGGTAGGGGTAAGGTTCGCGTGCATCGTACCGATCCCCAGACCCCACATTTTACTGGGTTGTTGTTGTTGCTGCTGCTTCTTGTCCTAAGTTAATGTATGCTTTGTATTATTCTCAGAAGGTGGTCCACCTGTTGTAAATATACATTTTGTTTTCCAGAAAAATAATACTCAGAATTATATGTATTAAGTACTGAAATTTTGGCGAAACAGTGTTGAATGACCCCCTTGGTTTAAGGTGTCTCACCCACATGAATAAGGCCTAAGCAAACTTTACGTTAAGAAAGTAGGGAAATAACCAAACAAATGAAAGTTTTCATAATTAAGCTGAAGTTTGCAAATTAAAGGAGTGCAAGTGAAAGTTGCTATTTTTGAGAAATTTAAAGAGAGAAAAGAAATGAAACCTGGCAAATCCAGCTGGTGTTGGGTGCAATTTGAGTATTACCCCAAGGCACAAGCCTAAGATTGACAATTGATGCAAGATCTGTTTCAAGAACCTTTGCTAACTTGTTCACAATGAAGTCAGCACAATATGGACACAAGGATTCATAGTACAAGGACAAGTTAACCTTGTCTTGCGAAGACACAGGAGATTGAAACATGAGCCATGAAATCAAAATGATAAGTATAAAGTTTTGATTATGAGATGCCATTTCCCCTTTTGGAACTAAAACTTTCTTCTTCTGGTCTTTTATCTACACTTGCAGTTCAATTTTTTAACTTTTTCTTTTTCAGTTTACTTTAGCTTTTACACCTATCTGCACTTCCATTGGTCACCCCCACCAACCACAATAAATTGTTGAGTTATTAACGTCTGAACTTTTTCAGGTCTGATAGATGAGCAACAAGGGAAAAAAAAAGAAGTTATTTGTCATCTGCTTTAGAAGTAATACAACGAGTAGTAAACCTTGTTTTAGTTGCTAGAGTTCTTTTGACATGTTAAAAATGTAAGCCCCATAATTATTAGGTGGGATGGATTTTAAAAATCCGCTTTGATTTAACATTCTATTTCATGCTTTAGAGCCAACATAGATCGCTACAATTCATATGGTATTATCCAAGAATTACTCATGGAATCCTTGACTTGCATAAATTTTGGTTCATCATTATACAACAAGTTAAAGTAAGAAATTTCTAACTTTTGTTTACCCGTTTATGGCTATGCATATAACAGTAACAACTATGTCTCAATCCAAAATAAGCTTGAATCGGCTATATGAATTCTCTGTGTCGCTCCTTTAAGGTCGTACAAATCCAATATTATATAAGACAAAATAAAAGGGAAAAAAAGCACCAGAAGTTCTCTATATATTTTAGAGGAAATTTAAAAAAGCACTACAATTTCATAGCTAATTACAATTCGCAACTATTGTTTCAATATTTACCATTCATAGCAAATCTTCCGTTTCAAGGTGTCTGTATGCCTGTATTCGTTCGTGCAAATGAATACAACCTATTTCAACTGTATTCATTCGCGCAACTAATACAACCTGTAACAACTGTATTCGTTGTACAACAAATATAACCAAGGCAAAATATAAAAATACATAGGTGTATACAAGAATACAAACAACACAACTACAAGGGTGTATGCATGGGTACATAGTCAAACATATATGGTGCAAAAAAAAAAAAATACATCACATACCCCAAAAAAGTACATACATGGCGCAAATCAAATCAAGATGAAATACAGAAATATAGGAATTTGCTAAAAATTTCCTTCGACAGAATACGAAAATACAGGTAGATTTATTATAAAATTCAAATATAGTTACGGATTGTAATTTTCTGAAAGTATAGCTATGAATGATACATACAATAAGTTAGCTATACCATAGTATAATTTTTCCTATTTTTTACTAGTATATAAATCTCTCACATGACTAGAAAACTCTAAAAAAGCAATGGACCTAAATAGACATACTAATATGATTAAAACTTAATACCAACTAACTGGTAATTTGGTATCACCTACATAGATCTTTTTTTTCATTGTGCCTTATTTTCACAAATTTGTTATGGATTACAAGAGATAGTAGGTCTTTCAAGATAACTTTCTTCCATGTGATTTTAGATCTAGCTCGTCCTTTTAGTACTATATAATTTCACACCTAGAACACTGTTTTATGGCCTGCGAGTAGTATTTTTATGGCCCATTCCAATTTCAGTATTAAAGGCAAAGCGCATATATGACTAACTTTATTCCATGCATATTTTTAATCAGTTTTTTTTTCTTTCATATAAAGGCATCTTAAGCTTTGGAATAGTGGTCGATATATGGTTCTTGCTTTATTCTGATATGACTCATCAGAATTTTCTTCCACACAATTGAAAAGGAAGGAAGGGTACTTAATTATGTTCTGAAATCAAAATGGTAGAAATTTGAAAAAGACAAATCAAATTTAAGCAACTCTCATGCATAGAACAGTTTCTGATCTTATTGAACTAACTGGTCAAAAGTTACATTTTAGTAGTGCTATCTCACTATATTAGTATGACTATTGTTATATCTCATTGGATTATGATTCAGGGATTAAACATGCGAACAAAGTCTCACATTAGTGGCTGAAAAGATTAGGAGTCTACATATAAGGTGTAGGAATCCCTTAATAGTATGAAACCTTTTGGGAAAAATCGTGCGGGCTTAGCCCAAAGCGAATAATATCACACCATTTTAAAAGTATCTTTGGGCCGTTTTAACCTGATACCAGGTTTAACATGTAGGTCCTGCATAAGCCTTGGAAACATATTTTTCATAGTTCAGATAATCCCGCAGTTAGAATAAAGTATTGGATTAAAAAACAATAATAAGGGATTGTTAAAAAAACAAAAAACGATGAGAGATTGAAAATTAACAACTCCAAGAGTGTCACGACCCCAAACCAGACCCGATCGTGATGTCGCCTCTCATGAAGACAAGGCCAGCCGACAAAATTCCCAAAGCAACCATTTTCCATTTAAAAGTATTTTTTATACCATCTATAAACTATTAATCTCATAATGAACATATAAAAGAAAAATGCGGAATAATTACACAAGCCCGACATCGGGGTTTCACTAGTCATGAGCATCTACCAAGGTCTGAATACAACAAAAACAGTCAAGTGTACTAAGTACAGAAATGGAAATGAGATGAAGAAGCAGTGCTGCGAACGTCGTGCAACCACCTTGCTAACTCTGATGACTTCGCGTCTGAGCAATCAATACCCGCTATCGGGTTCTGAAATACTTGAATCTGCGCACGAGGTGCAGGGAGTAATGTGAGTACTCCAACCCAGTAAGTAATAAGAGTAAATAAAGACTGAGAAGTAGGAAACAATGAATCCACATTCATGATAACTCAATAAGCACACAGGCTGCTAATTCAGGACACGAGTCAATCGTCTTATTTAAAATCCAGCCTTTTGGTAAAAATCATTTAAACAGGTGAAAATACTTTCTGACAGTTTCAGTATAGGTTCAATACCATTTATAATAAAAGAGATGAAAACCATAATCGGCCCCTCGGGCAAAACATAGTTCGTAAACAGCCCCTCGAGCAAAAAATATGAATCATAAACTCCTCATAACATGAAAATCTCAGTGGAAATAACAAAGCCAAATCGGTGATTAAATTCTGAACATCTCATAAACCCCAGCTTAAATGAAAGTTGTTTTAAAACATTTGTTCAACACTTTCGACAGAGGCTCAATATAAAGATGAGTGAAAACAGTCAATAATCAACATATTCGATAGAAACTCATTTTTAAAGAGGAGTGAAAAAAATCAATAAGTTCATAAACAGGCCCCTCAGGCAAAGCATCACTCATATGCATGTATATATCTATCGCCCCTCGGGCAAGCCTCTCAGTCACTCGTGACTAAACTCTTACTAATCAACGCTCATACTTAGCACTCACACTCAATAGGTACCATATAGTAACCGCTGCGGCGCGCAGCTCGATCCATATATCGCTGCGGCGTGCAGCCCGATCCATATATCTTGTCAATGGCGCTCACTAGGGGTGTGCAGACTTTGGAGGGGGTCCTACAGCCCAAGCGCTATATCGTTGCGCCGCGCAGCCCGATCCATATACATATATATATATATATATATATATATATATATATATATATATATATATATATATATATATATATATATATATATATATTGCTGCATCGTGCAGCCCGATCCATAACTATATAATCCTCACAACCAGGCCCTCGGCCTCTCTCAGTCATTAACCTCACGATCACTCGGACCATCTGTAAAACAAGGAACTCAACCCAAACAGTTTTCATATTTTTAAGAAATAAAGTGATAAACCAGATTTAAACAATAAACAGGTAAAACATGACTGAGGATATGCTTTCAAAATAAATAGAGTGAGAAAAAATTGTGAAAATGCCCCTAAGGGTCTCAGCAGGTCGGCACAAGGCCCCAAGCGTGGCATACAACCCAAACATATAATATCAATCTCTAGAACATGGAACATCATAAGAGTTCAAATCAAATACGCGACTTAACAGTCGTACGGGGCGGAACATGTGACAATCCCCAATGGTGCACAACTCTATGCTGGTCATCTAGCGCGTGCGTCACCACAAAGTAACCCAACGATGTGTAATCCGGGGTTTCAAACCCACAGAACAATATTTACAATCATTACTTACCTCGAACCGGCAAAATCTCTAGCTCGCGACACCTTTGCCCTTCAAATTGGCCTCAATGCGCGTCAAATCTATCCAAAATCAGAACGAATACATCACAATATGCTAAGGGAGCAAAGCCCAAGCGAAAACAATCAAAAATATCGAAAATCCCAAAATTAACAAAACTCGAGCCTCGAGCCCACTCCTCGAAACTCAGAAATTTTCACATCATTAGATTCCTTATCACCCCACGAGTTCATACATATCAAAAGTTATCAAATCCGACCTCAAATGGTCCTCCAAATCCCCAATCAAAGATTCAAAATCCCAAGCCCTAGTTCTTCCATTTTTAGCTTAAGTTTCCATAATTTTCTAGGTGGATTTCACAATAGATTCGAGTTTTAGGTTCGAAAATCTTACCTCCAAATATTTCTCCTTGAATCCCTCTTCGATTTCCTTCAAAAAGCTCTCAAAAAGACCATCTATAGAGGAAAAATGACCCAAAATCGGGGATGAAATAACTTAAAACATTCTGCCCAGGGGTTTTCGCATCTGCGACCCCATCACTGCTCCTGCGGTACCGCTTCTGTGGTCATTTTCTCTGCATCTGCGGAATCCACTTGATGAGCCAAAACCGCATCTGCGGGTCCGCAGGTGCGGTTCCTATTCCGCATATGCGGTTTCTGACCTCTCTCCTCAAATCCGCATCTGCGAAAATTCCTTCGCACATGCGATGGCACACCTGCGGTCCCCAAACAGCAGGTGCAGAAATAACAGAAGCAACAATCTTCTGAAATCTCTTAAGTCCAAAATCTTCCCGTTAACCATCCGAATTCACCCCGAGGCCCCGGGGACCTCAACCAAAAGCACCAACATGACCCAATACCTTATTCAAACTTGTTCCAATCATCAAAGCACCTTAAACAACATCAAATTACTCAAAACACATCGAATTCAAACCTAATTTTTGAGAAATCTTCCGAAATACGTTTTCGATCAAAAACCCAACCAAAACATGTCCGAATGACCTAAAATTTTGCACACACATCCCAAATGACATAACAAAGCTATTACCACTCTCAGAATTCCATTCCGACCCCCGGATCAAAATCTCGCCTATCAACCGGAAATCGCCAAAATATCAACTTCGCCAATTCAAGTCTAATTCTACTCCGGAACTCCAAAACCCATTCCGATCACACTCCTAAGTCATAAATCACCCAACGAAGCTAACCAAATCATAAAAATTCCGTTTCGAGCTCATATACAAATAAGTCAACTCTTGGTCAAACCTTTCAATTTCAAAGCTTTCATGTGAGACTGTTCTTTCAAATTCATTCCGATTTTCCTGAAAACCAAAACCAATGATCTACATCAGTCATAATACATTACACGGGGCAAGTCATGCCCGAGAACTGGCGATCAAGTGCCAAAGCTCAAAATGACCGGTCGGGTCGTTACATCCTCCCCCACTTAAACATACGTTCGTCCTCGAACGTGCCCAGAGTTGTTCCAAAAGCCAACCAATCGCTGAATAACCTTACCATGCACATACCCGGGGGTGATCCCACGTCACCCTATCTCACATAGGTCCAATAACACCTTGTAACTGAAATTACACAATCCCAATCCAGCCCATAAACCATAGAACCATATTTCCACTTCTGAAACCATCAATACGATCACAACCCCACATCTATACTCTGAATAGGCCCGAACCAGCTGTAATAACCCATGCTTGCAACCTCAGGTGCAATTATATGATATACCACATAACTCAAGCACATGTAGCGATAACTCCCATTCACAGTAGCTGCACACAACAACTGAATACCGGTAGAAAACCTTTTATCCACTAAAGTCTCATTCCAACACTTTCATATACTACTAATGAAAGGCCATAACCATTTCTCAGATCAACCATTCATGAAGCCCCTTCTCCTCTGACAAATACCATAGCAAATTTCCGAGCCGAACCTCGATATTAACCTTCCAACATGCTGAAATCGAATCTGTTCGTATTCATTGATGATCCCAACTCCTTTAATCTAACACACCACTCTGGTGACATGACACATCAATAGAGGCCTAAGCCACAACTAGCATAATACGCGCACCAATAAGTAACGGTTCGAACATAATCAAATCATGAAAATGACTCAAATGAAAGGGCTGTACCTCAAGCTCACCAGTACACCACAACACAAGGCTGAGAACCCGTCTCACATCATAGAATAGAACACACGAATCTAACCCACAAGGTCACATCCCACATAGCTTCGCTGCAATGTGCGATCCTATCCAAGCACTGCTCCGCATGAGACACCTCAAGTCACTATGCTCGAAATTGACAACCACGCACAATTTGATGTTTGGAACCAAAGCAAATCATTACACCCACGGCGAAACAAATAACATACACCACGCAAATCCGAAAGGACATAACCGATACGCTATTTATCGAGCAATACCCAATCACTCTTCCCGCTCGACTTCCACTATGAAACTCCGATAGAACCGCACCATAGGTGCCTATAATCAACAGATCATAACGTCTCGCAACACAAAAAAGTAACTCATAGATTTTGCTAGCTTACCAGTAAGCTCAATAACAACCGAATCAACACATCCCTCGCCTACAACAACTCGAAGTCAACAAGGCTGTCTCGATGCCGGACACATATCCATATAGGTCTACCAATGGACCACACATCAACTCTAGTTACCCACAATAGATAAATAATCCTTCGAATGTTCACAATGACTGAATCATAGCACATACTAACATCTGACTAACTTACCCACATTTTGCCATCCACAACCACGAGATAACCTACGTATGAGAACTTCCAGTCTCCAAGTCCATAAAACACACGAAGTATCATATCTGATCCCAATTTCGCCACTCACATATATAACTCACCTCTAGTACTCAATCATTCCACGAGAGATACTCTAAGATTCTTCTGTGCTGCCAAGAAAACTCGAATATCAGCAGCCGATCTGACAAGAAGTGCTGTAATACTACCGGAGTACCATCAACTTAATCACATTGCCTCTCTCTGAACCATATACCCTCGTCCAATCACCTCAATTAGCATTACCATTTCCTTAATCATCTAAAGATCATTTCTCAAATCATCTGAAGCTCATTTCTTCAATTTATCTGAACTGCCCGTGTTGCCTAAGAATTTATGACCTTCCTTTAAAATCTGAACTGTGACCTTACACATGCCAATCTTTCTCATACACAACATACCGCATAAACCGTACCATTCTAGGATAACCACAAGAACCTTGTATCTCTTCCGAGCCACAAGCAACTATGTACTCAACCAACCAAGAACTTCCATTGTTCCCATCTAGAAGAAAATCACTATACATACCATGCTCCTCATGCCCATAGAAAATATACATTTCCAACCGAGGTCGAAACCATCAAGAACTCTCCGAGTTCCCCTTGCACAAACCAGACCTGCCAAGACTGAATCCTTCTAACTCAATCGAGCTACGCAGATCACTAAAACCCAAGAGAATTGTCGAGAAACACCTGTAGAAACTCATTATCTCGCAAGCATCCAAAGAACTAATCGTATCCTTACCATACCAACTCGGCCTACTACCAAGCTATCCCATCTATTAGAATTTCCTTCTGATTTACCTTCAACTTGATAATCATTCTTACTATAACATCACAATTCCTCAACCCGAACTTACCACACGGGACCCAAGCATAAAGCCACACCGCCTAAGGCTCATAAGCCGCTGAATACTTTCTCAGATATTCCCACGAGCACCACGATTAAAGTACTTTGCTCTGAAGAGACTTCCATGCGAATCTAAATCTGTTACCTTTACCTTCATGGTACTGATACATAGAATTTCATAATTTATAAAGATAATACCACAAGTCTCGCCATCTTCTAATGAAAACTCAGTTTCTAACCACAGATACAACTTTAAAATACCCAATTATTATATGTAAAATCTTGAACACATTAGAACCATTCTCGAGAGTCATTCACTCTATTCAAACTGCAATTAGCCTGATCAAATGAACAGAACCACCCATGCCTCAATAGCACTCCGACACCGCAGAGTGTAATCTCATCCTAGAACAACCAAGCCACTTCCTGCTCTATGCACCAAGCATCTATTACCACAACAGCTCAAAACACTCTGAGATTCTCATACACCTATGAAGCATGACATAACCTCTGTCAAAATTTTTCCTTTACTCGAGACATCCTCGGTCTCAGTCTCCATAAGCCATAACTGATTCACCAGTGCGCCTCAAACTGGAACCAACATAGCACATAACCGTGCAATCAACAAATTAGCAGTAGACTCCCCCACTTGGCTCGAAGCCATAGATTAAAACACACTTAATATCTCGTAACACATATACTCTATTGATGCCATAATACCATAGTGAGATTAAACTCAAATCCTTTGTAAGCTTGCGAAAACACAGATCATCTAGTACTTTAACTCTTCTGCAAATCTCGCATTCACTCTCACAACAATTAGGCCCCCTCTCTTAAGTGACCCATTTAAATTACAACACATATCTTTCACTTGCAAATGAGATCTTCTAACAGACAACATAAAGATCGCACAACTTCCGAACACTTCGCAGGAGATAACCCACCTGATTTGCCTCAAACTAACATTCCCGCATACCTTCCACCATCGTAAACTTTACGTAGTCACTTAGTCTTCTGAGTCTGAACTCATACCGCAACATGAAATTTACTTTACTCCCAACTAGGAAACATGAAAAGATTCTTCACACGCCCACAACTCGGGCTATACCTCGAACCAAGATGGAATTCAAACACCCAATAGTTCTTCTATCCTCCAGCGGACCTTTCTCGTCGCTTCTAAATCATATGGATACAACTCGCAATACTAACATACTCATCACATAGCCATACAGCCGTTGCTCCCACTAATAGGGATAGTACCGAACATATAAGTTAAAAACACTTGCTCACACAATCAGCACCTCGGTGCTCAAGCCATATGCAAAGATCCAGCCTCAAGTCCTCCAGACTGGCCCAACATCAACTCACAGAGATCACATCTCGCCCCCCGATCGGGGACTCACAAGCCATCGTTGCAAATCTAATACTGAGCGCTCATGCACACATACGAATGCGTGGAAGGAATTCAAAGAGTTACATTTCAAGTGGAATCAAGGACGCACGATAAGGATTCAAGAACGTGAAGTTTTCCTAAAGGTTCTGCAGCCTCTCGAGGATTAATACAGACGTCTCCGTACCGATCCGCGAGACTCTACTAAACCTGCTCATGACTCGTAAGACCTATGTAACCTAGGCTCTGATACCAACTTGTCACGACCCCAAACCGGACCCGGTCGTGATGGCGCCTCTCATGAAGACAAGGTCAGCCGACACTATTCCTAAATCAACCATTTTCCATTTAAAAGTGGTTTTTATACCATCTATAAAATATTAATCTCATAATGAATATTTAAAAGAAAAATGCGGAATAATTACACAAGCCCGACATCGGGGTGTCACTAGTCATGAACATCTACCAAGGTCTAAATACAACAAAAATAGTCAAGTGTACTAAGTACAGAAATGGAAATGAGATGAAAAAGCAGTGCTGCGAACGTCGTGCAACCACCTTTCTAACTCTGATGACTCCGCGTCTGAGAAATCAATACCCGCTATCGGGTTTTGAAATACCTGAATCTGCGCACGAGGTGCAGGGAGTAATGTGAGTACTCCAACCCATCAAGTAATAAGAGTAAATAAAGACTGAGCAGTAGGAAACAATGAATCCACATTCATGACAACTCAATAAGCACACAGGCTGCTAATTCAGAATACGAGTCGATCGTCTTATTTAAAATCCAGCATTTTGGTAAAAATCATTTAAACAGGTGAAAATGCTTTCCGACAGTTTCAGTATGGGTTCAATACCATTTATAATAAAAGAGATGAAAACCATAATCGGCCCCTCGGGCAAAACATAATTCGTAAACAACCCCTTGGGCAAAAAACAGGAATCATAAACTCCTCATAACATGAAAATCTCAGTGGAAATAACAAAGCCAAATCAGTGATTAAATTCTGAACATCTTATAAACCCTAGCTTAAATGAAAGTTGTTTTAAAACATTTGTTCAACACTTTCGACAGAGGCTCAATATAAAGGTAAGTGAAAACAGTCAATAATCAACATATTCGATAGAAACTCATTTTTAAAGAGGAGTGAAAAAAATTAATAAGTTCATAAACAGGCCGCTTAGGCAAAACATCACTCATATGCATGTATATATCTATCGCCCCTCAGGCAATCTTCTCAGTCACTCGTGACTCAACTCTTACTAATCAACGCTCACACTTATCACTCACACTCAATAGGTACCATATAGTAACCGCTGCGGCGCGCAACCCGATCCATATATCGTTGCGGTGTGCAGCTCGATCCATATATCTCGTCGACGGCGCTCACTGGTGGTGTGCAGACTCTGGAGAGGCTCCTACAGCCCAAGCGCTATATCTCTGCGGTGCGCAGCCTGATCCAATATATATATCGCTGCGGCGTGCAGCCCGATCCATATAAGTATCATTGCGGTGTGCAGCCCGATCCATATATATATATATATATATATATATATATATATATATATATATTGCTTCGTCGTGCAGCCCGATCCATAACTATATAATCCTTACAACCAGGCCCTCGGCCTCTCTCAATCATTAACCTCACGATCACTCGGACCATCAGTGAAACAGAGAACCCAGCCCAAACAGTTTTCATATTTTTAAGAAATAAAGTGATAAACCAGATTTAAACAATAAACAGGTAAAACATGACTGAGGATATGCTTTCAAAACAAATAGAGTGAGGAAAAATAGTGAAAGTGCCCCTAAGGGTCTCAGCAGGTCAGCACAAGGCCCCAAGCATGACATACAGCCCAAACATATAATATCAATCTTTGAATCCCCAATCAAAGATTCAAAATCCCAAGCCCTAGTTCTTCCATTTTTAGCTTAAGTTTCCATGATTTTCTAGGTGGATTTCACAATAGATTCAAGTTTTAGGTTCGAAAATCTTACCTCCAAACGTTTCTCCTTGAATCCCTCTTCGATTTCCTTGAAAAAGCTCTCAAAAAGACCAACTATGGAGGAAAAATAACCCAAAATCGCGGATGAAATAACTTAAAACATTCTGCCCAGGGGTTTTTGCATCTGCGACCCCACCACCACTCCTGCGGTACCGCTTCTGCGGTCATTTTCTCCGCATCTGCGGAATCCACTTGACGAGCCAAAACCGCATTTGCGGTACACTGCCGCATCTGCGGGTCCGCAGGTGCGGTTCCTATTCCGCATCTGCGGTTTCTGACCTCTATCCTCAAATCTGCATCTACGGAAAATCCTTCGCACATGCGATGCCGCACCTGCGGTCCCCAAACCACAGGTGCGGAAATACCAGAAGCAGCAATCTTCTGAAATCTCTTAAGTCCAAAATCTTCCCGTTAACCATCCGAATTCACCCCGAGGCCCCGGGGACCTCAGCCAAAAGCACCAACATGACCCAATACCTTATTCAAACTTGTTCCAATCATCAAAGCACCTCAAACAACATCAAATTACTCAAAACACATCGGATTCAAGCCTAATTTTTGAGAAATCTTCCGAAATACGTTTTCGATCAAAAACTCAACCAAAACATGTCTGAATGACCTGAAATTTTGCACACACATCTCAAATGACATAACGAAGCAGCTACAACTCTCGAAATTCCATTCTGACCCCCGGATCAAAATCTCGCCTATCAACCGAAAATCGCCAAAATATCAACTTCGCCAATTCAAGCCTAATTCTACTCCGGACCTCCAAAACTCATTCCGATCACACTCCTAACCACCCAACGAAGCTAATCAAATCATAAAAATTCTGTACCGAGCTCATATATAGATAAGTCAACTCTTGGTCAAACCTTTCAATTTCAAAGCTTTCATCTGAGATTGTTCTTTCAAATTCATTACGATTTTCCTGAAAATCAAAACCAACGATCTACATCAGTCATAATACATTACACGGGGCAAGTCATACCCGAGAACTGGCGATCAAGTGCCAAAGTTCAAAACGATCGGTTGGATCGTTACAAAGAGGATCGTTGTTCACAAGCACCCATGGAAGAAATTTATGAGGTGGGTTCAGACTAGCAGTTTCGTTGGCATAGTTCATTCTTTGTATCAGTAACATAGACAAAGTCTTGAAAATTTCAAAATTTTAAAATAATCTTATTAATGGATTTAAGTTATATAAATATACTGATAGTGTAAAGAACTTTTAGTAGAGGCTACTATTTTTATCCTATTATCAGTTAATATTTATCATAGAAAATATTGCCTATAATTACTTTATAAGTGATATATTTGTGCTATTGTGCATAGAACTTAAACTCTTTATCCCATATTAGATAAATATTTGATGTTGTTTCAAGTATTTAGGATGTACGTAGTGTATAACAGGTGAGAGATGCGTCTTGGGAGAATGCGAAAACATATGTAAAGCATGAAAAAAACTGACATCTATTCCAAATAGTAACATTAGCAGGATATAGTTCCAGAGATTCAAAGCACTTTTCCAACTCTGTTCTTTCCCATCAAATCAAAGCTAGATTCTCAACACATGCTATAAACTTGTAATGCGTTTCCTGCATCACAAATAATAAAATGAATACAAGAAAACAACTTTCTTAGACTAATTTAGGGATATCACTAAAACATATTTAACTACTACGAACAGAGTATTTAACCAAAGACTTGTTCAGATCATTTAAAAGATAACTACATGTAACCATTCATAATAAGTAGAATTATAACGCGAAATGGCAGCTTGCCGCTACAACATGTCAAAATGCATTGATAGTGTAAAAATTCTTCATTGAATGTAGCTAGGTTAATTCCTTGACAAGGTATTTGGTAATGACCAATGGATCCAAACCTTCCCAAATGCTTCAATCTCACCTTCCCAAAATTCACTCGGATCATAATCCTTTACTCATAAACCTTATAAATTATACCTAAACAATACCACCAATTTCCTTAATCATGATGTCTAGAACCCTTTTGGTGAAACGCCCCCAATTTAAAGATGTGGTAACTACTGCATGGTGTAGCAACCCCTACACCATGCCTACATCGACATTTTAGGAGAATGTCATTACTTGGAAAAACAACTCTTTTGGGGACATTTTTAAGAATAAAAAACGAATTCTCTCCATACTCAATGGCATTCAAAATTCCGCTGCTTATCACTCGAGCACCTTTGTCCGAAACTTAGAAGCAACTCTAAAGCTTGATTTCAATAACATTCTGAATATTGAGGAAGACTATTGCAAACTCCGTTCTAGAATCCATTGGCTCAACGAGGGTGATGCCAATACAAAATTTTACCATATTATGGCTAATAATAGGAAAATAAGAAATAAAATTATTTACTTTAAAGATGACAATAACAACTGAATTGACGATCCTGGAGCCATCTTTAACCATACTAGAGATTATTTTATAAATATTTTCACAACTTCTCATATCTCCCGTGATTGGAGTGCTATAAAATATGACCCAAAAAGCTATAACAATACTGATCTATCCTAACTGGATAATCCCATCGCAAACTCTGAAATTATCAAGGCTTGTTTTTCTTTTAAACCGTACAAAGCTCCAGGCCCGGATAGTCTTCATCCTTTTTTCTTCCAAAAATATTAGAACATAATTGGCAACTGAATTATTAGCCTCTACCAAGAAGCTTTCAAGAGTGAAAAAAATTCCTGATGGCATTAATGACACTCTCCTATGTCTTATCCCCAAAATTCCTAATGCTAACAACTTAAAAAAATTTAGGCCTATAGGATTATGTAACATTATTTACAAAATCATTACCAAGGTCATTACAAATCGTTTGAAATCTTTCTTAAACAACCTCATTAGCCCCTTTCAATCTAGTTTTTTAAAAAATAGGAAAACTTGTGATAATGCCATTATTATTCAAGAACTCATTCTCAAAATGAATAAAACTGTGGTAAAAAACATAATATGTTCCTTAAAATCGATCTAGAAAAAGCTTTTGATCGTCTCGAATGGTCCTTTGTCTATAGAGCCCTCACCTTCTTTAAATTTTCACCAACATCACTAAGCTTATTATGAATTGTGTTTCATCAAGCAAAATAGCTATTAATGGCTCTAAAACTAGTTACTTTTCCCCTACTAGGGTATTAAGCAGGGTGATCCGATGTCTTCATACTTATTTATCCTTTGTATGAAAATGATTTCCACACTCATCAATCACAAGATAGATACGGGATGATGGGATCCAATAACTATAGGGAAGAACAATTATCAATTGTCACACTTGTTTGTCGCAGATGATCTTACCCTCATGGCCCAGATCAATAAAAAATCTATAAATATGATTAAGACATTACCTTGATCTATTTTCTCCCTATCAGAATAAACCCTTAATAGGGCAAAATCAAAAATCATCATCTCCAAACACTACCCCAGAAATATTTGCTCCAATCTCTCAAGTGTTCTTAACATCAACATTAATTATACATTTGGAAAATACTTAGGCTTCTCTATTACTAACTCGAAACCTAGAGCGACTGACTTTCAATTTTTACTTGACAATATACTCGCAAGATTAGCTACTTGGAAAACAAGCTGTCTTAACATGGCAGGCAGGTGCACCCTGACTACCTCATGTCTAAATTCTTTCCCAAACCACATTATGCAATATACCCTTTTACCTTCAAAGATTCATAAAAATATAGACAAAATCCAGTGAAATTTCTTATGGGGTACAAATGCCACTTCCAAAAAACTCCATTTTATCAACTGGGGCACCATCACCAAACCTAAAAAGAAAGGTAGATTAGAGATACACTAAGCCAAGAATAAAAATATAGTGAACTTAGCCAACCTATCTTGGAGACTCCTCACTAACACACATTCCCCTTGGGCAAAAACGATTCATGGGATCCATGCTACTAGGAAAAATATTAAGAATTCGTCCTTTATTTGGTACACCATTATCCAGGGATGGGATAGTTATAGCAAAGGTATTTATTGGTTGCCCCATAATTTCAAATCTCAGTGTTCGGAATAACTGTTGGATCCACCAATTTTCACCACTACGCCAATGCATCTATGGTCCCCTAACTTAAAATGATAATATGCTAGCCATTAAGGATATTTGGATTAATAATCAGTGGGACTTATCAAAATTATCCATGGACCTTCAACCTAACTGGATTAACAAAATAAAAGCCATCACTCCTAACTTTAATAATTGTGACACCCCTATCTGGTCACTAAATACTAATGGTCATTTTACTAGAAAATCATGCTACAAACTATTAGATACTCAATCAAATGAGCCTAAGGATTTCTCTTGGATTTGGGAACTGATTTATCCCAATAAATTAAAATTTTTGATATGAAAATGCTATCACGACAGGCTTCCAACTAGAAGCTACTTAAATTACATTGGCATAAACAATGACCCTATATGGACCTTCTGTAAGAGTCATAAGGAAATCATTACCCACATCTTCATGTATTGTTTAATTGTGAAGGATTTTTGGCTACACTTAGGCCTAGACATGGATATCTGTAATGAAACTAGTAATTGGTTGACAAATATCCGCGATCATAATTTTATACTAGAAATGGTATCATTAGTTGGAAAGAAATGTTTTCTTTTGCTATAGGACTATTTGGGTTAATAGAAACAATAACTTGATTAATAACACTACGATCAAAGCCTTCGTTCAGTATGCTTACAAACAAGCAGTAAATATAAACTCCTCACTGACAAGGAAGCTATGCCACTACAAAAAAAATCCAATCTTACTAAAATGGTTTAAACTCTCTTGTAACCATATTAAGCTTAACATTGATGGATCCTTTAAAGAAGACACATCTCTTTGTAGCTTTGATGGCCTAATCAGGGACAATAGGGGCCAGTGGGTGCTTGGGTTCCAAGGGTCTCTACCAGGCCTATCCCCTTGCATGCTGAGTTGATGGCACTAAAAACGGGCCTACACCTTGCAATGGAACAAGGTTTCACCAACTTAGAAGTGGAATCAGACTCAACCGATGTCATTAGCTGCTTAGAGAATGGTAACACATCCCTTAACAACATTATTCGTGAATGCAGGTTATTGATGATCCAGGTGAAAGTTCAAACAATCCAGCACAACTTCAGAGAGGACAACAAGCCAGCACACAAGCTGGCTAAGAATGTTGTTCATGTAAATAATGGTAGGGATCCCGATATTATGACCACCCCCAACTTTTTGTAACCGCTGCTTTATCCTCAGACTATGAAGGTTCTATTTATCTAGTTAAAAACATTAGCAGAGATGTTTGCACTAAGCTTGCATCCTTTGAAAATAAAAATGTCCTACGCGACATTAGTATCTCGTGTAATAGCCAAGTGGGTAATGTCCCTTTGGATACTGCTAACTTTGTAAATTCTATTTTGTGATTTTCTATATATAAAGATCCCTGCTTACAAATAAATAAAAAGAATGTAGGTTAATTCCAATTGCTTATGGCAGCTGCAATACAACATTTGACATGTCTTACCACATAAGGCAATTCATGAATAGCACAAGCCTCCAGCAAGTTCAGCTGACACTCCTCTACTCCACTGAACAAGAAAAAAGGAAGAATGCAAATCTTATAAGTTATAACCTGGCAAATCCAACTATTTCTAGCAATGAGTTCAGTGTCATCCCAAGGGACCAGCCTAAGATTGATAATTGGGATGAGATTCATGGTGAAAATATTAGACAGGTTCCCCACTATAAACCCTCAACAATATGGACAAAGAGCTTCATTGTATAGTGATCGGTTTACTTTTTGATGAGAAACAAGGTGTTGCATCAATATCACAATTCACTTCAGATGAATTTCTCATCTTTGTCGGATATGATGAAAGAAAAAAAGGATGGAAGTGCATGGATCCTAAAACTCATCTTTTTGTTGTTTTGAAGGATGTTATATTCGATGAAGTCTCTTTGTATTATGGAGTTGCGCAAGAAGGGGCAGGTTATAAACCCATGAACCCTGAAGCATCAAATCTGCCCATAACAAGTACTTCTTCAGATAATACAGTTGTCGAGGAGCTAAAAGAAAGGGGGAGCCCCAGAACTCAACAACATAAAACTCAACAAGAAGATGATTCATGTGGTTTGGGAAGGCCAAAAAGAACTATTATCAAGCCAACTCGCTTCAGAGATGAAAATTTTGTCAGTAGGTATTCTTGTTTCTTTGCAGGACCAATTAAAGAACCTTCAGTCTTTGGGGAAGCAAGACGAGCCAGGAAAATAGTGCTGAGATCTTCACCAAGACACGTCCTAAAGCATCGGTTGAGTTCTTCCGCGACAAGCTTGGGATAAAAAATCACTTTAAGGGGGAGTGTGAAAAAATAAAGTTGATTTTTTGGAAGAGTAAAAATTATAATTAGAAGAAGTTTCTAGAAAGTTATGGAATAATATCTTGGATATTTGTTGTACTTAAGATATATCTAGATATTCTAGAGTCTTGGATATATATATGGAAGATATTAGTAGAAGGTAATAGAATTGTCTAGATTATTTTTGTATCTAGAATTATCCCTAGACAAGTATAAATGGGAGTAGCCTTAGGCATTTGTAATGAAGCCAAATTCAAGAAAATCTTCTTCAATAACAAAGTTCTCCTTTCAAAAATCTCTCTATCTTTTCAAGCTTCCTCTTTTTTAGTTGAACCCCCAATCTTAGTTAACGATTTTAGGCTAGTAGAAAGTCTCCAAATAATACTTTTCTTCTGCTATTCTTTATAATATCAACATCCCCATATTCTTAGAAAGCACTTGACAGATATATGCAGCATAAGCAAGAAACAGAGAAAGCAAGAATGTAAAAGTTAGTTTTTGATAAGAAACCATTTTATGCTACACTAGAACTGATCAACTGAAGCACAAATTTTCAAGTTTGTTATTAGTGAAGTGACACTCAAGGTAGCTAGCATGTAGAGGCGGACCCGGAATTTGAGTACAACGGGACACCACTGTATGCTAATTACTAACGATAAAATTCGACGTGAAACTCTTTTAAAACTTAATGATTATGATGGCTTATCATCCAAAGATAAACAAAATAAAAATCTAAAAAAAAAAGAAAGCACCTAACAGAGAGAGATTTCTTCGCAAAATGGGTGCTATAAAAAGGGAAGGTATTTGATTAAGCATGTCTCACATTTTAAAATTTCTAGTTTTAATTAAAGAAGGGGTTAGTGATCAAAAGGGCGTTCAAACTTTAAATTATCAAAAACTTACTAAAGAAATCAATATTAAGGGCATGTTAATAATCAATTTGAGGCTTTTAGTTTTAAGGGAGGAATTTAAAAAAGAAAAATTAATTAAGTAGACTATTATGTGTTAGTGTTAAACTATAATTAAATTCCAAAAAAATATAAAAGTAAAAAATAAAGTAATTTGCTAAGTATAAATTACCTTGTATTCAAAGAATTAAAATATAAAATAGAAGAAATGGTAAGAACTAAAATAGAGAGGAGGAGAAAGGCGGAAGCTGGTTTGGATCACATGTCCATCAAGCTAAGCAGGTAACTTTAGCGCGCAACACCACTTCTCCCGTACAACATTTTGTATTTGGGGGCACAAACAAAATTTTTAAGGGTCCCATATATATATATATATATATATAGAGAGAGAGAGAGAGAGAGAATTTTTGCCGAGGCTAGCGGGGTCCCGTGATCCCTTAACCTACAAGGTGGGTTCGCCTCTGCTAGCATGTCCTTTTAAAGTTCGCTTAATCCATCTTTTTGTCACTCAAGTCAAACTTCTTGAATGTCTTCGAGTTTATATTTTATGCACTGGGAGTGTAAAAAGTATTTAATAATCATGTTACTTATAAGATAATTATAAGTCAATCTCTATAAATATTAACTGGTAACCTCATAAAAATAGTAGCTATACAACGTAAAAGTTCTTTATAATGTCGTTGTATATAGGTTAATCTCAACTTAAATCCTTGTGTATTAATGCTATAGAAGTTAATGACCTGCTATTGTGGCAGTTAAAGTGGCAGGCAACCACTTGAATATTTGTTGGACGCTTAGCTTCAAGGTCTTGCAACAAAATAAATGTTTCCCACTGGAGTGTAGACAAATTGTAGGCATTGCTATAGAAGGAATAATTAAAGAGAGAATAAGAAATAAACAATGTGGACATTTCTCATTTTACAGTATAATCTCGAATATGAGGCGAAAAACTCGGGCTATTAGACTTATTTCATAAGACTAAGTTAATTTACTAACAATATAAAGAGTTTTAATACAATGGGGTCATTTGGTTCGTGGAATAAGGAATAACAACCCTAGGATATATTTTATCCCACCTTTGGTTAATTTTTGGTTCAGAGTAGCAATTCTGAAAATATTTAAATCCCAATTCTAATAGATAACAAACTTATGATAAAATACTAAAATGACAAAGGGTGCCCTTTTTCAAAGCTCTTCTCTCAAAGTTCTTTAACAAAATGAAGGTTAAAGTTGAATATAAAAGTTTATTCAATTTATCTAGTGTGTGAAAAAAACACGTTTTATGTTATACCTTGTATATTCAATCTTTAATCCAATGACCAGCATCTACTAATCCACTAAATAATTTTATAGGTTACTTACTATTGAGATTTATTATGGATTCTTTCCTAATTATTCTCCTTTTTCAGTTTATTGACTCATCTTTTATTCTATTTTATCTCTTAGGCTAGTTAATACTTATTTTGTTCTTGCCTTGTTCTTCTTCCCAATATTAAGCGAGTTAATATTTTTTGTAATGATCCCACCAGTCATTTTGCTTTTTAGATCTCCATTTCCTTAATTAAGACTCTCCGTTTGTACTTTTACTGTTTTATAACTTGCGGGGATGGTTAGTTCGGGTTTGGAAGGATTCAGGGTGAAATCGGAACATTAATTCCTTAATATTGGCTTAAAATGATTAAGTTTGACTTGAGTCAACATTTTGAGTAAACGACATCGGAACCAGAATTTAACGGTCCCAATGGATTTGTATGATGATTTTGGACTTGAGCATATATTCAGATCGGATTTTGGATGACCCGGGGGCGTATCGACACTTAATATTGAAAGTTGGCACATTGAAGGTTTTCAAGTTCTTTAAATTTGGTTTGAGGTAGGATTTGGTGTTATCGAGGTCCGATTGGGATTCCGAACTAGGAATAGTTCTGTATGGTGATTTAAGACTTGCACGCAAAATTTAGTGTCATTCCGAGTAGTCTAAGTATTATTGGGCGCGTTCAGAGTAAGTGTCACGACCCAAAATTTCACCTGTCGTGATGACGCCTATCGTGGTACTAGGCAAGCCTCAACTCAACATCTCAACACAATAGAACTTTTAAATAAAGGCGGAAGCAGTTAATAATAAATAAAACCTTTTAGAACAGAATATAACTCCAAAAGTACTAAACAATCCATCCCCAAAACCCAGTGTCACTAGGTGCATGAACATCTAAATGATAATAACATTCGACTGATAAAACACTGTCTGAAATATAGAACAGTACAACATGAAAGGAAAGGAGAGTCAAGGTCAACGAACGTTGTGTAGCTACCTCAATAGTCTCCTGAGTCTGACTCCTCAATCAACAACTACCGTGACCAGAAGTGCCTGGATCTGTACACGAGGTACATGGGGTAACGTGAGTACACCAACTCAGTAAGTAACAGAAATAAATAAGGAACTGAGAAGTAGTGACGAGCTATACAAATACATTTATCTCAATAACTTTAAATTTAACAGTTTAAGTCTCATCAGTGCGTACTCAAGTAAACCAGATATCAAATATTCCAGAAATATGTACGGCAAGAACAAATAGCAACTAAGTTCAGCAATTAACTGGAAACAAATACAGCCTCTCAAGGCAACAGTCACTCAGCTCATCTTAACAGCTCAATCAGTCGGCTCTCAGCCCTCAATAATCATACTCAATAGGTACCTGCACTCACTGGGGGTGTGCAGACTCCGGAGGGGCTCCTTTAGCCCAAGCGCTATAAACTGCACGGACAACTCACGTGCTGCACGGACAACTCACGTGCTATAATAATATTTGAATCTGCACGGACAACTCACGTGCTATAATATAATATCTGGATCCGCACGGACAACTCACGTGCTGTACTGACAACTCACGTGCTATAATATAATATCTGGATCCGCACGGACAACTCACGTGCTATAGTATCAATAACCTCACACTTAGGCCCTCGGCCTCACTCAGTCATCAATCTCTCCAGTCTCTCGGGCTCTCAGAAATCATATAAATAGCCCAAACAAAAGTAATATCATATATCAACAATGAACAGTAAGAGACAGAGGCATAATAAGCAAGAAAAGCTACGACTGAGTACAAACCAACAATTTAGCAGCTAATTCAGCAAGTACACAACCTCGCAGGTCTCAACAATGATCACATAAGGCCTATACATGATTTCTAACATGAAGTACAGTCAATTTCCATGAAAAACAGAGGAAACATATATTAAACAATAGGCCAATTGATTCCACAGTCTCACGGGACGGACCAAGTCACAATCCCTACAGTGCACGCCCACACGCCCGTCATCTAGCATGTGCGTCACCTCCAAAATAGTCATACGACACAATGTCTGGGGTTTCATACCCGCAGGACCAGATTTATAACCGTTACTTACCTCAATTCGAGCAAAATCTTACTCCGCAATGCTTTTTCCTCTCAAATCGACCTCCGAATGCCTCGAATCTAGTCACAATAATTTGATTCAATCAATAAAAATTATAGGAATTAATTCCATATGAAATTCTACATTTTCCACTAAAAATCCGAAATTGCACTAAAAATTTGCCCGTGGGGCCCACGTCTCGGAACCCGACAAAAATTATGGTATATGAACCCCCATCCAACCACGAGTCCAACCATACAAATTTTACCAAAATCCGACAACAATTTGGCCTCCAAATCATTAAATCTTATATTCAAATCCCTAGACCCAAATTCTCCATTTACACCTCAAAAACACGTAATCTAGCCGGGATATTCAATAATAATGACTAACAATGATCACAAGGGACTTACCTCAAGAGTTCCCGTGATTTCTCGCTCAAAATTGCCAAAATCCGAGCTTTAAAGTAAAAAAAATGACCCAAAACCCGGACTGCTCGAATTAAATCTGTCCAAAAAAGTTTGGGTACTATTCACACGGTACTGTTCACGGTACTGTTAGGGACTATTCACATACACTGTTCATGGGGTAATATTCATGGTACTGTTCACATACACTGTTCATGGACTACTATTCACGGACACTGTTCACATACACTGTTCATGGGTACTATTCATGGGTACTGTTCACAGACACTGTTCACAGATACAGTTCACATGCTATAGAAAAAATTCAGCAACTGTCCAAAGAGAATTTCAGCAGCTTTTTATTTTATATTTCTATCCGTTAACCTTCCGAAATCCACCCGAGGCCCTCGGGACTTCAACAAAATGCATCAACCAGTCCTAAAACATGATACGGACTTAGCTGAAACCTCAAATCGCATCAAATAATGCTAAAATCGTGAATCACACCCCAATTCAAGCCTAATGAAACTAAGAACGTCCAACTTCTATATTCGATGCAAAAATCTATCAAATCAAGTCCGATTGACTTCAAATTTTGCACATAAGTCATAAATGACATAACGAAGCTATGAAAATTTTTAGAACTGGATTCCGACCCCGATATCAAAAAGTCAGCCCCCCGGTCAAACTTCCAAACTTAAATTTCTTATTTTCGCCATTTCAAGCCTATTTTAGCTATGGACCTCGAAATAAATATTCGGACACACTCCTAAGCCCGAAATCACCATACGGAGCTATTGGAATCATCAAGAAAATCTATTTCGGGGTCGTTTACACAAATTTCACCTTCCAGTCGATTTATTCAACTTAAGCTTTCTTCTTGAAGACTAAGTGTCTCAAATCATTTCAAAACCTCACCGGACCCAAACCAATTACCCCGGTGAGTCATATAAAAACTGTAAAGCATGAATTTAGCAGTAAATAGGGGAAATGGACTGTAATATTCAAAACGACCCGCCGGTTCGTTATATCCTCCCCCTCTTAAACAAACATTCGTCCTCGAACGGGTTTAAAAAAATACCTGGAGTCTCAAATAGGTGTGGATATTTTGTCCGCATCTCCTGTTCAGTCTCCCAAGTAGCTTCTCCAAGTGGTTGGTCTCTACACTGCACTTTCACTGAAGCTATGTTCTTCGACCTCAACTTTCGAACCTGCCAATCTAAAATTGCCACTGGCTCTACATCATAAGTCAAATTACCATCCAACTGAACTGTACTGAAATCCAAAACATGGGATGGATCCCCAATATACTTCTGGAGCATAGATACATGAAACACTGGATGAACACCCGGTAGGCTAGGTGGCAAAGCAAGTTCATAGGCCACCTCTCCGATCTTTTTAAGTATTTCAAAAGGTCCAATATACCTAGGACTCAACTTGCCCTTCTTTCCGAATCTCATAACTCCCTTCATAGGCGAAACCTTTAGCAGAACCTTCTCCCCAACCATGTAAGACACATCACAGACCTTCTTGTCGACATAACTCTTCTGTCTAGACTGCGCCATGCGAAGCCGCTCCTGAATCAATTTAGCCCTGTCCAAGGCATCCTGAACCAAGTCAGTACCCAATAGCCTAGCCTCACTCGGCTCAAACCAACCCACCGGAGGCCGTCTCCCATATAAAGCCTCATATGGAGCCATATGAATGCTAGACTGGTAGCTATTATTATAAGCAAACTCCGCTAGCGGTAGGAAGTGATACCAAGAACCCCCAAAATCAATGACACAAGCACGTAGCATATCCTCCAATATCTGAAAAGTGCGCTCGGACTGCCCGTCCGTCTGAGGGTGAAATGTTGTACTCAGTTGTACCTGTGTACCTAGCTCTCATTGTACTGCCCTCCAAAATCGTGATGTAAATTGTGTGCCCCTATCTGAAATAATAGACACTGACACACCATGAAGGCGAACAATCTCGCGGATATAGATCTCCACTAACCGCTCTGAAGAATAAGTAGTGCCAACTGGAATAAAATGTGCGGACTTGGTCAATCTATCCACAATCACCCAGATGGCATCAAATTTCCTTGAAGTCTGCGGAAGACCCACTACAAAGTCCATGGTAATACGCTCCCACTCCACTCCGGAATATCAAGTCTCTGAAGTAGACCATGTCACACCTCCTTTTTACACACCCGAAGGTAGTACAAGGGAGTTTTTTCACTTTAAATGACATTATTCGAAATGGGATTATTTATTCATTTTTTGTTCATAGTCGCCACTTGGGATAATTTTTTTTCTGGTGTCCCAAGTCACCGGTTTATTTTTAAAATCCCAAATCGAGGAAAATTTGACTTTCCTTTTGAAGTCTGAGAACCAAAAATTCTGAATAAGGAATTCTGTTAACCCGAGGGAAGGTGTTAGGCACCCCCGGATTCCGTGGTTCTAGCACGGTCGCTTAAACTATTATAATCGGCCTATTATCTGATTTTAACACATGTTTTAGCCTATGGTACATTTTAACTTATTAGCTGTTTTTAATTATTTTTAAGAAGATTCTACGTTATTTAAAACACGTCTTTGAACCATACCACATGAAATGCACCCGCGGTCCATGACACATTTTATTTAATGTTGTTGAGATTTGGATTTGGGTCACATGAAATGCACACCCGAGTTTTAGGAAGGTAACATTATTAAAATACGCTCCTAAAGCAGCTACGCGTTTTAGCTTTGCGAGGGCCATGGAAATCTGTTAAATGGCACGCCTCGAGTTCTAAGTATTTTAAAAGAAATAATTAAATGAGGGCTACACATTTGAGATTTTATTTGGCGCGGCACACTTCAATTCCATTTTTAAAGGATATTCAAGCTAAAATTTGGAGGGCCATAGACTGTTTGCGTCACTAATATGGCTCACCTCAGTTGATTAAAGAAAAAACTCAATTATCTAAACATTAAAGGGCCAAGACTATATTATGGTGCAAACTAACAAAATATACCTTTGAGAAGAAGAATTAATGTTTTAAAGTTAAACTTGGGCCTACTGTGAGGCCCAATAGACTGTAGTATTCTTTTGAATTGCAAATGACCATCAGTTTAAGCTAAAGTCTACGAGAGAACCCCAGCTTCAGCCAGCAAAACAGGTTACTGGGTCGAACCCACGCAACAACACAAAGGTCAAATTTCATTCAACTTTACAACCCAAAGCACTACTTACGTTTCAATTAGCAAATACATATAAATGGAATTGAACTTTTGTTCTTCAAGTTTGAAACTATTGACTGAACATTACAATCCCATGGTTTCTAATTAAACCTGCTCATAATCAAATTAAAATGAAACCAAACCTATTATTGCAATACTACAGATCATTTTCCTTAAATCACAACTACAATACTCAGAAGTCTAAGAACACATTCAGCCAAACTAATGGGTGAACACATGAGCAATTGAATACAACTAAACTAAAGAATGACTTAATGCTAATTTCAGCAAGACCAATTACAATTATCGAACTACTTCCACATGTGTGGATTCAGTCTTCCAACAGTCCCGATTTAATTAAAATGAAGTTATCTGTTTAACACACAAATTATTTAAACAGTACAACATGCTCAAATAGAAAAGGAATCCAAAGTGAAACAGAATGAATAAAAGACAGTTGAAATGGGGCTTTCAAATCCTTCTTTCTTATTTTTCATTCTTCAAATTCAACATTCAACAATAAATAGCTTTACAGTGTGTACCTGAAACGAGACAGAACCAAAACCAAGTAGGGACAATTAGCTAGCAGCTTAGTAGCACAACAACATATTTGAGTAACAATCAGCAAAACCTAAACTCAACACAAGTTGACACACAGCAAACCCCAGGACCCAACTTTGAACTAGTTTCCAAACCCAAATCAACTTATATTCAACCTCAAGTGAACCAGAAGATGCTTTAGAACTTTGAAAACTTTCAGAAATCCAAACGAGAAATCAATGGAACAGTGAAAACTTTAAACAAACTGAACCCAAAGCTTTTCAGCACAAGATCAAGCTATTTTCACTCAAAATGATTCAGAAATTGTTTTGTAATCAAAGAATAATTTAAAATTCAGGGCAGAATTCCAATGGAATAGTATTTTCTTCCTAAATTTTAACCGTTTGGTCTTTTTTTTTCCTGATTCATCTAGCTCTCTCTCCATTCTCTAAAATTTGAATTGAACCCAAGTAACTATACCTTCATAGGCAAGTTACTAGGGTAGCCTTAAGAGTTTAGTTATTTCATTTTTAGTCCTTTTTAAATTTTTCTTTTTGCTACTTAGTCCTTCATTTTCTGACCTGCTGATCAAGTTAGTCTATTTTTGCAGCTTCTAGGCACCTTCCTAAGTGGTTACTGAGAGATTCCCTATGCCCTTTACCCAAAATACCCCCTTAGTGCCCTGTTTTTACTTTGAAGCCCAGCCAGACTTCGAGTATGGGCTATGAATCCCCAAACAGGCTCAATGTTTCAATAGCCATGGTCTCAAACTCAAACCAAATAGAATTCCTTTAGAATGAGGTCTTAGACTGACCTTAGAGCCCAAATAACAAAGGTGAAACCCAAACAAATTCAGAAAACTTAAAAACCAAAAAATTTGACTAATTAATGATCACAAACAGGCAGGCAACTAATTAAGCTAATAAATTAAGCTAAGTGACCAAACCAAAAGTTCTAACAGGACAATTAACAGAACTAGGCAAATCAGAAAATAAATTAAAAGAGAGAAAAAGAACAGAGGTGACACATAGACGATTTTGAAAACAAGAATGAACGGGACTTACTAGCTAAACTTGAAATCAAAACTGAGGCACTGATTCGACCCAAAACAGTGGCAAACGTTTGTTCTTGGTGAAGAGCAAACGAGTGACACTATTTTGTTCCAAAACCAACTTGAAACAACCGGAAAATTCCTAAAATGACTTGCATGCATGATTCCGACTTTAGGCTCTTAGGGCTCGACTCTTCGATTTGATATTCGAGGAGCTCTAGAGATGTTCGAAAGAATATGAGTGAGGATTTGGAGTGAGGGAGAGAAAACGGTCCAAGGGTGTTAATTTGGGACCAATTAGAGGTGGCGCCGCCGCCAGAGAAAACAAGGGCGGCGCTAGGGTTTTTCCTTGGAACCTAGATTCGAGACGTTCCGGGGTGATTCGAAAGAGAAGAGTGACAGATTTGGGATAAGGAAGGCTTGAGGGTTCTTTGGTGTTAATCTGGGGTCGGTTGGTGGTAACGCCGCCACCCTTAGGCGGTGGGATTTCAGGGCGGCTGCTAGGGTTTCGGTTCCGTCTCTGGAGAGGGTGAGATGAGAGATGAGAGACGGGGGTAGGGGTAACGTTTGGACAATTATATATTAAATGATACCCCAGTTCCGGACCGTTAGATTAGGGAGATCCAACGGTCGCAATTGAATGCATACAAAACGGGGTCATTTTGGTTGTGGAGGGTGCTGGACCGGGTGAGACGGGTTTTGGGCTTGGGTAGACGAGTTTCAGGGGGTTGAATTAATTGGGCTTGGGGAATTTCATGGATTTGGCCCAAAAAATCTGATTCTTCAATTCCTTTCCTTTTCTTTTTTATTTCAAATTTTTTTCCTTTTCAAAATTTAAAAAATAAAAAATCTAAATTAATCCCTAAATCAAATTATCCTACCAAATTAAGTTAATTAACTCTAAATAATAATTACCACAACTAATTAAATACCAAATTATAAGAAAAACTACAAAATTCGAAGCTAAAAAATAAAAAAATAAAAAAATGAGTTATTTTTTGTGATTTTTCCATTTTTGTACAACATTAATTTACTAATTAATCTCAAAAAATGTAAAATTAATTCCTAAATGCAATGCGTGATATTTTTGCTAATTTTCATGATTTAAATAAAATTAAATACGCGCACAAAATGTAAACAAACACGAAAATTGAGCAATTAATTCCTAAAACCCAAATAATAAAAAGAAAAATCCTAATTTTGGGGATTCTGTAGGAGTAATTCATGCGAGGCAAAAATCACGTGCTCACAGTTGCCCCTCTTTGCTCGGAGACACAAAGGGTTTTCGGGCAAAGATAAAATGAGCAATTATGAGAAATTTTTGCCCGTTTGACACTCCATGAGAAGCATTTTTGAAAAGAGTCTGACCGAACTCTGCTTCAAAGGTTGCCTACATATCCTTGGCTATAAAGGAATCAGGTCAGTGTAGTTCTGGAAGTTTCGGTAGCTGGGACTACCGGGAGCTGTGATTTCACTGCTGCTGCTACTGCTTGTTGACCTCCTTATTACACCAAAAGGAAAATCCAAAGCTAAGCTAGCTAGGCCTATCAGCTACGAGTTACAAGATTCCTATCTATAAATCTCTTGAAACTTGATCTTGAGTCTTCGCTGATTTTGCTGTGGACCCCGATCAGAATCTTGATGCTCGCAAGCTGTAGGTGCTAGTTCTTTCTTCAGTATTGGATCAAGGCGGGACAGGCGAAGCTTGTGACTTCAATCAAGTTTTGAGCATTCCGCATCTTTGTTTGCCTTAGCGCTTTGACTTCACTTTTTTTTGTTCTTTTTTCTTCTTTTCTTTATTTTGGATTGAGACTCAGTCTTTTGGTCATATCTAATCCCGTACCTTGAGGTAAAACCTGTTCAGACACCAAAACAAACAAACGAACGAAATTTTTCTGCCCCAGTTTTCACTAGGAAAATTTCGTGAGTTATCTGCAATACAAATCCAAACTGTCTCTTTATTGGAAGCAATAAAAATCAGGATTGCATATCCTTGGGATTAGGGTGTGAAGCCCTAAATTGGGAGGATTGCCAGGTTATGCTGGAAAGCTGACCGGGTTATGCCGAAAAAGAAAAGGGGTCTTGGGTTATGCTGGGAAAGTCATTGGGTTATGCCGGAAGAAAAGAAAAGGGTCCTCGGGTTATGCCGGGAGGTCATCGGGTTACACTGGAAAGTAAAAAAGGTCCATAGGTTATACCAAGGAGATCCACGGGTTATGCCAGGATAAAAAAAAAGGGTCCTTGGGTTATGCCAGGGAGATCCGCGGGTTATGCCGGGAGATCCGCGGGTTATGCCGGGGTAAAAGAAAAAGGGTCCTTGGGTTATACCAGGGAGATCCGCGGGTTATGCCAGGGTAAAAAAAAAAGGGCCTTGGGCTATGCCAAGGAGATCCGCGGGTTATGCCGGGATAAAAGAAAAAGGGTCCTTGGGTTATGCCAGGGAGATCCACGGGTTATGCCGGGGTAAAAGAAAAGGGTCCTTGGGTTATGCCTAGGAGATCCGCTGGTTATGCCGGGATAAAAAAAAGGTCCTTGGGTTATGCCAGGGAGATCCGCAGGTTATGTCAGGATAAAAGAAAAAGGATCCTTGGGTTATGCCAAGGAGATCCGCGGGTTATGCCGGGATAAAAGAAAAAGGGTCCTTGGGTTATTCCAGGGGGATCCACGGGTTATGCCGGGATAAAAGAGAAAAGGTCCTTGGGTTATACCAAGGAGATCCGCGGGTTATGCCGGGATAAAAGAAAAATGGTCCTCAGGTTATGCCGGGATATCTAGGGAATGGGGGCCCTATGCTACCATGATTTTGAATTTTTCTTCTTTTTTTCTTTCTTCTTTCTTTTTCTTCTTCCTTTTTACTTCACTGTTCATTTCACTTAGGAGAATGAGTGAAGAGTTTAAAAGGACATCCCTTTTCGGGTCAACTTTTGCTGCAGAACAATTTTGGTTTCCGTGTGCCTTGCTTTTATTGCACCTGCTTCTTGCAGGGTTGTTTTGAATTGCACCCGTTTCCCTGTTTTCAAATCAAAGAACAATTTGTCAGTTTGAGACGGTGGTTGGTTTTGTGGCCTTCATTGTTTTTTGATCACTTGATCTCGGCCCAACTCTTTTGGTGAGAACCTCTGCTGCTTGCCAGTTTTCTAAAGATTGATCCCTCTTTCCAACTGAGAAACTCAACTTTTCAAACTTTCTAGACGACGGTTAAACCGTGCGGGCTTTGGCCTTTCCACTTTATCCTACCTCTAGGGCTTTTGACTTCGGATTTCATTTTCAATAATTTTGGTTTCAAAGCATCAGCTATCATGGCCAGTCGGGATCGACTCGATGCACCCGCTGAGGCTGGGTACTCTTCTTTGGATTTGGCTTTTATCAAGCGGAAACCTGTCAAATCAATCTTTCCACCTTTTCTTTGTATCAGTTTCGGAACAGAGTTAGACCGAAAGGGATTCAAGGAAAAGTAAACAAAGGACAAGAAAAAATGAATTTAAAGGAGAAGCGTCCCTTTCGGGAGGGAAGGAAGGACTTATCTGGGGTGCATGCGGGCTTCAATAGACATGACATGCTTCTTGGACTGGATATCCGACCCACACAAACTTCCCCAATTCCTCATAAACTCATTGTGAACCGTATTTCCAAATCGAGAAACCTAGCCAGGACTCCAATGGTGGAGATGGTGTCTTCTTTTCGATCAACGACGCCTATTGCGGGTTTTCGCCAATCAACCTCTCTCATTTCCCTTCTCACCGTCGCCTGATAGTGCTATTTACGAGTTTTCACTAACCAAGCTCTCTCAGTTTCAATTTCTCTACTCACTGTCACCTTATGGTGCCCGTACATTTTCACTGATAAGACTCTCTCATTTTATTTCTCTCATTTTGATTGTATCAAATCCAAGCAGTTGTGTTTTCTAATTCTGACACCATTGCCGATTGACCCGAAGGACTTGGATAGGGTTCGGGTAAAAAGAAAATTGGATCGCATTACAACTTTGGAACTGTTCGGCGGGATCATTGCCGAACCATTATATCATCTGTCCTAGTTTCACTTTTTGGGGAAAATTAGCTTTTTGTTTTGGTGTGACTGAACCCCAGGGAGAGGCTGCCTACGTATCCTTTTGGAATCAAGTCGAACGTAGTTCAGGGAAATATTTTGCTTTGTTGTTTTTGTTTGTTTTGTTTTTGTTGTTGATTTTTTTTATTTTTATAACACTTTCCAGTTCCAAAGAGGGAATAAAAGAAGAGTGACCGTCTCAAAGTGTTTGCGAAAGGGTAAATAGTGTTTGGGTAGCGAGAATGAAAGCCTTCATCATCCCAATCGGACAAGGTTGTCGCTGCAGAAAACCTAAACATAGTACCTTTTGACTGCATCCGCATTTACAGCTGCTTCAGGATCATTCCCTTCGATATCGCCTAGATACAATGCCCCTTTTGGTAATATCTTTCTGATGATGTATGGGCCCTTCCAATTAGGAGCAAATTTTCCTTTTGCTTCCTGGTGATGGGGAAGGATACGCCTTAAAACAAGTTACCCCACTTCAAAATTTCTAGGCCGCACTTTCTAGTTGTAGGCACAGGCCATTCTTTGTTGGTACAACTGCCCGTGGCAGACCGCGGCCATTCGCTTTTCATCGATCAAGGTTAACTGTTCTAGACGGGTTTTAACCCACTCACTATCTTCAATTTCAGCTTCAACGATGATCCGGAGAGGGGATTTCAACTTCTGCGGGTATTACGGCTTCAGTGCTATAAACCAAAAGATACGGGGTGGCTCCAATGGATGTGCACACAGTAGTGCGATATCCCAACAATGCAAATGGAAACTTTTCATGCCACTTCCTGGAACTTTGAATCATCTTTTTCAAAATCTTTTTGATGTTTTTGTTTGCTGCTTCAACAACACCATTGGTTTTGGGCCGATAAGGAGTAGAGCTCCGGTGCGTTATCTTGAATTGTTCACATATCTCTTCCATCAAATGACTATTCAAGTTTGCAGCATTGTCTGTGATAATAGTTGCAGGAATTCCAAAATGGCAGATAAGATTGGAGTGCACGAAATCTACCACAGCTTTCTTGGTGACGGATTTGAGAGCGATGGATTCAACCCATTTCGTGAAGTAGTCAATGGCAACTAGTATGAATCTGTGCCCATTTGAGGCTTTCGGCTCGATTGGCCCAATAACGTCCATACCCCAAGCAACAAATGGCCAAGGCACTGACATGGGATGTAGTTCCTTGGGAGGCGCATGAACCAAATCACCGTGCACCTGACACTGATGACACTTCCGGACAAAACTATAACAGTCTTTTTCCATGGTTATCCAGTAATAGCCCGCTTGAAGAATTTTCTTTGCTAAAACATACCCGTTCATATGGGGTCCGCATACTCCCGCATGTACCTCATGCATGATTCTTCCAGTCTCTTCTGTGTCAACACATCTTAACAAGTTGAGGTCTGGAGTTCTCGTGTACAAGACATCACCACTCAAAAAGAAACCACTCGCGTGCCGCCTAATGGTTCTCTTCTGGTTTCCACTAGCTTGCTCGGGGTATTCTTGCGTTTTCAAAAACCTTATGATGTCATGATACCATGGTTGGGTATTTGGCGCTGTTTCAACCGTATTACAATAACCATGCCTTTCCCGGATTTAAATTTCCAAAGGATCAATGTGGGTATTGCCTGGGTATGGCAGCATTGAGGCTAAAGTGGCAAGTGCATCAGCTAGTTCATTGTGGCAGCGAGGAGTACCTGAACTCTATTGACTTGAATCGCTTGCCAAGTTCTTCCATATGTTGCCTATAAGGAATAAGCTTGACGTCTCGGGTTTCCCATTCTCCTTGAGCTTGTCGGATAATCAAATCTGAGTCTCCCATGATTAACAGTTCTTCGACATCTTGGTCGATTGTCATATTCATACCCATAATGCAAGCTTCATACTCGGCAGTGTTGTTTGTGCAGAAAAATCGAAGCCTGGATGTGGCTGGATAATGCTGACCGGTGGGCGTGATCAAGATTGCCCCAATTCCAACACCTTTTGCGTTTATCGCTCCATCAAAGAACATTTTCCAAGTATTGATGTCTTCGGATATTGCCTCAACTGAGTTTACCTCTTCATCCGGGAAGTACGTATTCAGAGGTTGGTATTCATCATCGACTGTATTTTCAGCCAAATAATCTACTAACGCCTGGGCTTTCATTGCCGTGCGTGTGACATATACTATGTCGAATTCAGTAAGCAGGATCTGCCATTTTGCTAGCCTCCTAGTGGGCATCGGCTTCTGGAATATGTATTTTAAAGGTAAGTGGTGTAGGCTTGCAAATAATGCCTCAGCTTCTAAGCGACCCAAGTCAAAGCACAGCAAGTCCTTTCCAACAAAGTGTATTTGGCTTCATAACTGGTGAATTTCTTGCTCAGATAGTAAATGGCCTGCTCTCTCTTCCCGGTCACATCGTGTTGCCAGAAGACACAGCCGAAAGAATTTTCCAAGACTGTCAGGTATAAGAACAAAGGCCTCCCTAGCTCAGGTGGGACCAAGACTGGCGGATTTGATAGATATTCCTTGATTTTATCAAAAGCTTCTTGACATTCATCTGTCCACTTGACTGCCGTGTCTTTCTTCAGCAATTTGAATATGGATTCACATATGGATGTCAACTGGGCAATGAACCGGCTGATGTAGTTCAATCTACCCAACAAACTCATAACATCATTCTTGGTTTTCGAAAGAGGCAAATCTCGAATAGACTTTATCTTTGTTGGGTCTAACTCGATGCCCATCCGACTAACGATGAATCCTAGGAGTATGCTGGATGGTACCCCAAATGCACATTTGGCTGGGTTCAGCTTCAAATCATATTTGCGCAGCCGCTCAAAAAACTTTCTCAAGTCCTGAATGTGGTCGTCCTGGGTTTTGGATTTGATGATCACATCATCCACATACACCTCTATCTCTTGGTGCATCATATCGTGAAAAATGGCAGTCATGGCCCTTATATAGGTCACCCCGGCATTCTTCAGACCAAATGACATGACTCTGTAACAATATGTACCCCAAGGTGTGGTAAAGGCTGTCTTCTCCGTATCTTCTTCATCCATCAACACCTGGTGATATCCTGCGTAACAATCCACGAAAGATTGTATCTCATGCTTGGTGCAGTTATCAATAAGGATGTGGATGTTCGGCAAAGGGAAGTTATCTTTGAGGCTTGCTTTGTTTAAATCTCTGTAATCCACACACACCCGGGTCTTCCTGTCTTTCTTCGGCACTGAGACTACATTAGCTAGCCATGTGGTGTACCGGACCACTCGGATCACCCCCGTTTTCAACTGCTTCATGACCTCTTCTTTGATCTTATCACTGACATCAGTTTTAAATTTTCTTTGCTTTTGCTGGACAGAGGGACAATCGGGATATGTTGGCAACTTGTGAACTACCAAATCAACACTCAGTCCTGGCATGTCATCATATGACCAAGCAAACACATATTTGAACTCAAACAAGAGTTGGATTAAGGTGTCTCGAGTTTTTTCGTCGGCGTGAATGCTTATCTTGGTTTCCCTAATTTCTTCAAGACTACCCAAATTAACCGATTCAGTATCATTTAAGTTCGGCTTAGGTTTATTCTCAAATTGTTCCAATTCTCGAATTATTTCCCTAAAAACCTCTTCTTCATCGTATTTCGGTTCTTGGTTCATCATTTCACAGTTAAACCGCGTGTTTGGATCTGGGCATGAAGTCTGCAAGCATGTCATGTTATTTAAAGTCGCATTGTTAGAACTAAAAGAAGAAACAAAAGAGAAAAATAACAAAATCAGAAAGAATAAAGAAAGATAAACGATGAAATATTGATTTCATTTCTTGGAATTAGAAGATAACAGGGTTTACATTGGAAAATTAAAAGACAAGAAACTAAAGAAAACATCCGAGTTACACCCTGAAATAACTCGCGATGCGGGAAAGGTGGAAAGACAGGTCTACCGGGACTCCTGCCTGATCGGGAATGGTGTAGCCTTCCAATTTTGCAGTTTGGCATTAGGTCCCATATACAACACCTTAGCGACGATTGAGCCTTCCCCTGGTTGAACCATATGGGCTTCATACAGTATCTTCCTCATGGACCCACAGATTTCTTCAATCTCTTCGGCCGTGAAGGCCTCATTTTCTTCCTCCTCATGGTATTTTGTTTTGACAAATGTTCTATACAGATGCGGCACCGGCTGAGGCAAAACCCAACCATCATTCTTTCTATCATTTTCCCATCTTATCAGCTGGGGTGGGTCAGAAACCTACCCCGAAGAACTTTTCACTGGCAGGCAGGGTAATGGGTTCAACTATTCCTTGCAATGATTTACCGAGCCCCTTTCCCAGTTTGAAACCATGTCTAATCATTTCTTTGGCCACCATGATTGATGCATTAGAAAGAAAGGGTTGGGGGCAATGGTTTCTCTCTTCATACTGGTCTGCGACCACAATTTCAAAGGCCTGATAAACTATGTGCTCACTTCCCTCTCTTGCTTCAAGACATGGGATTGATGGGTCCCGATAAATTGATTGCTTGTCTTCCCCATGGACCACAATCTCTTGATCTTCATGCTCAAATTTTACCATCTGGTGAAGGGTAGAGGGTACAACTCCCGCTGCATAAATCCATGGCCTCCCCAAAAGAAAGTTGTAGGATGTGTCCATGTCCAGAACCTGGAAAGTTACTTCAAAGTCTACCGGGCCGATGGTCAGAATCAGATCGATCTCTCCAATTGTGTCCCTTTATATACCATCGAAGGCCCGTACACAGACATTGTTGGGTCGAATTCTTTCGGCCCCGATTTCCATGCGCTGTAGAGTTGAGAGTGGGCAGATGTCTACTCCAGAGCCTCCGTCCAACATAACCCTTTTCATGTAGTACCCTTCACATTTGACTATCAAGTGCAGGGCTTTGTTATGTGTTGGCCCTTCTGGGGGCAAGTCATTTTTGCTGAAGGAAATCTGGTTGATTGTGAAGAATCTTTCTGCCATTCTCTCCAACTGTTCTACAGAGGTCTCGACAGGTACATATGCTTCGTTAAAGGTCTTGATCAGTACCTTCTGGTGTTCGGCGGAGTTCATCAACAAATCCAACAAGGAGACTTGTTCGGGAAATTTTCGAAGATGGTCGATCACCTCATAATCTGCCATTTTCATCTTTTGAAAGAAGGTCTCCGCTTCTTCGGCACTCATGGGCTTCTTAGATGGGAAGCGCTTTCTAGGGGCATTGTTTACCTCTTCCAAATTAGAATACTTTTCAACGGGGTTATTTTCTTGAACTTCTCCTGAGATTTCTTTGCCCTTATAGGTCACCACCGTTTTGTTGTAGTTCCAGGGCACAGTGGTAGGATCTGTCATGGGCTTCTGTGGCGCACGTCCAATAACCACGGGCTCATTCAGCCTTGGTGGATTAATTGCCCCCGCATCACATAAGCCCCCTTGGTCACATACATCTGGGTTGTCTTGTTCAACTCGAATCACCTGGGGGGACTCAAAGTCATATGCTTTTCTTTGTGGCCTCGCGGGACATAGAGAACAACATCCTTGGGAGGTATTGCCCCAGTTTTGACTTCAACTTTCTTCTCTAACTTTGGAGGAGTGGTTTTGTTCTTTTCCTCCCCTTTATCTTGCTTCGGGGCAGCTTTTGGTTTCTTTTCTGCATCAGCGATGGCAATGATAGCCTTTAATGTTGGGTCAAACTCCTTATCCTCACAAATCATTTCCATTACTGGCCCGTTGTTATGGGCCGACAGTGGGTTGTTAGTCACATTGGGAATATCTTCATCCCTTAGCACTATCTTCCTCTGTTCTATCAAATCTTCCACAGCTCTTTTCAAAGGTCAACAATTTTCTATATCATGCCCCTCAGCCCCTGAGTGGTAGGCACATCGGGTGCCACGTTGGTAAGAGGGTGATTCTGGGTTTTGCCTATTTGGGGGTGCGGGTTGCAACAAACCCATTTGGGCCAATTTTAGGAATAGGCTAGAATAAGATTCGCCAATTGGAGTGAAGTTCGATTTCCTTGGCGGCTCCCGGGCACGGAAGTTGTTTTTTGGAGGTCGGGGATTGTAGTGGGCTCGGTATGAAGGCTGGTTTCTACGAAATGGAGCTTGGTTCCGGTTGGATTGTTGTTGTGGCCAGACATAAGGTTGAGCATTCATGACCGGGTATGGATAAGGAGCATAAGTCACATCTTGGTGGGGGTAGTAGTGTTGTGGGGTTCTTTCTGAGAAAAGGGATCTGGGAGCACGGTGTTTTCTTGCACCCGACGCTGCCATGGATGTTTCTTCCTTTTTCTTTCCCTTTGCTACTCCTCCAGACCCACCTTGAATGGCTTGGGAGGTGGCTCTGATAGCAGATTGGCTTAGAATTCAACCCATTTTCAACCATTTCGCCAATCTTGATGGCTTTAGTGAACGGTTTACCCATTGCGGACATCATATTTTGGAAGTAGTCAGCTTCCTGAGCTTGGAGGAAAACTGTGACCATTTCAACCTCATCCATCGGAGGCTTTACCCTAGAGGCCTACTCACGCCATTTAACTGCGTACTCTCTGAAGCTTTCCCAAGATTTCTTTCTCAGGTTTGTCAATGAGTTCCGATCTGGAGCAATATCAATGTTGTACTGGACATGTCTAACGAAATCTCTAGCAAGATCATCCCACATATGCTAGCGGGATATATCTTGGTCCATGTACCACTTAGATGCGATGCCCACCAGACTTTATCCGAAATAGGCCATGAGGAGTTCTTCCTTTCCACTGGCTCCTCGCAGCTGGTTGCAATATCTCTTGAGATGAGCAGTAGGATCACCGTGTCCATCATACTTCTCAAATTTTGGGGTTTTGAATCCCAATGGTAGGTGCACATGGGGAAACATGCATAAGTCGGCATAGGATGCACTTTTCTGTCCACTCAAACCTTGTATGCTTTTGAGACTCTGTTCCATACTCCTCATCTTTCTCACAATCTCTTCTTGCTCAGGAGTTTTGGTGGGTTTTTTTTCCCGCAGTGAACTCAAATTGGGGTGGTTGAGGGTAAGTATAAGTAGGAAACTGAGGAGGTTCCATTTGGAAGGTGGGTGCTTGGAAGGTGAAAGCTGAGGGGTCAAAACTAGGCCTAGGCAGTGTAGGCTGTGCCGTGGCCGAGCATGGGGGAGCGGTAAAGATATTTGAAGCTGCACTGGACATTAACACCTGGGGGCGGACCTTAGAAGGTGTTCCCACAAAATTAGCTGAGATAGTTGGGTGTCCTAGTGGTGTGTTTGGGTGATTGATCGGTACAGTAAAGGCACCACTTGCTCTAGGAAGAAGTTCGGGGAATCCCGTGATGGCGCTTGGCGGCTCTCTTCCATTTGCCCAAACGTCCCACATTTCCATAACCCGAAGACGCAGAATTCAGTTTTCTTCGGCAGCTACCGATTCTGGGGTCGGGATGCCCGAGATTGGACTATCATCCATGATGGGAACTATTGGCAGAGTCATTTCCGAAGACATTTCGACGCTTCCCTTTGATCTCGTAAAGTATGGGTGTGAAGCCATATTACCACAAAACCCAACTACCGTTCTATAAAAACCTGGACTAAAAATAGCAGCAACAAACGGTCAGTTTGAAACAAATAACAGATAGGTAATCACACGTTGGTATGTGATGCACCTATACAATTAAATGCGTTTCTGCATTGTTTGCAACGGTTGCATGTTTCATCCCAGCTTTACTTATTCTTTCCTGTTTCTCTTCTTTCCATTTCCACTCTCTTCCCCCTTGTTTTTTTTTACGATCGAATCCTATGTAGATTGCCTACGTATCATGACCCCGCATGAATCAGACTAAGCGTAGTTCTAGGCGCAATAAATGTAAAAATAAATAACAAAATATTTTGGGATTTTCAATTTTCATAAAAATAAAATGCTCTGACTATAACGACTCAAACTAATAGATTCTGACAAAGAAAACAATAGACTTCTATGACAAGATGACAATACGGACTCAAGAATCGACTAACAGACTCTGACGAAAGCAAAATACAGAATCGAAAATAGACTAACAGACTCCAACAGAAAAGATGCAGACTCAAGTAAAAATCAAGAATACATTAATGCTCCTGGTGCCCAAGGGACATCATTCGGTCTCGTCTTAGGCCTAAATGCGAGATCCCCTTGCAGTCGCTCCAAATTACTCATAACTTGGCGGACGAAAGTTATCACTGCAGCGAAAAAGGTTGTACGAGTCATGTCCCTGCACGCTTGGCACTTCATGGTAATGTAGTCAGCGATGGTTCTGATCCTCTCTCTAATCCTGCCCTTTTCCTGAAGCAACCACCCTATCTGCTGATTCTGGGCTTCTAACACTTGAGAGTCATGAAGGTGTTGATCTTGCAACTGTTGTATTCCTTCCTCCATCTGAGCCATCAAATCATAACAATGTTCCCTATCAGCTTTGAAATCTTTTGCCTGCTTGGATGCCTCATTCTCAAGAGTAATCACCTTTCTTGTCAGGCTGGGGATTGTCTCTTCGTACTTTCTCTTTATTTGTAGCACAAACTATGTCTGACCTTTTGCATTCTCCGCTAATTGAACCCGGGCATCGACTAGACTAGCCTCAACCTTTTCTAGGTCATCTGGGCACTCAAGGGCTTTCTTTTTCAGATTGCTTATAAGTCTTTCGTCCGCTCGGCTTCTCTCCGGGTTTCTAGCAGCTATTTTCATCTTTCGGATTTGAGCTTTGAGAGCTTCATTCTCTTGACTTAGTTTTTTCTTTTCTCCCTCGTCTGCGGCGGCTTGCAAACCATTTTCAAACTGAAGGTCCCTGACTTGCCTTTCTAGCTTGCTTATTTTGGCCCTGTAGCTTTCTTCTTTTGCTAACCATCCCCACTGCTCTTGCGAGTCACTAGTAAACTGCTGAACGCGAGCTCTCTTAGCAGGTCTCTCAGGAATCTGAAATCTCTTACCGAACCAAACAATGTACTTAGGGTCCACCTCACCTCTAGCTAAATCTCGCACCATGGTCTTAGGTTCAAGAAACCTACATTCATTCCACATCTGGCGAATTCTCCCTTCTGAAAATGCAGCTTTCGAGCCCAATTCAATGACATGTTTACTCAAATCTTCATCATGGGGGGCGGTTTGAAATCTTCCTAATTAGCACAGAACCTTGTGGGGAGCATACGGCTGGATACTCCGGATGCCCATCAGGAGGAGATAACACACTTCAGCTGTCATGTACACCACTTCGGTGACAGGAAGCCATCCGAATGCTCACTCAATTTTATCATCAGTCAAGGAGCTTAAATGTGTAAGCAAGCTTCAGTACCTTCGGGGAATTCAATACCCGCTACTCGGTTTTCAAATTCTTCAATACAACTTAAACCGGTCATACCATAATTCATATATCCAACCCGGTGACAGAGATGTTCCTGCATCCATAATTGTAGTAATAGATTGCAGCCTTGGAAGAACTTTCCCCCTTCCCGACAGATAGTCAAGGCTCGGTATATTTCATATAATATCAGGGGAACCACAGTGCTGTTTGCTTTCTTGATTGCAACATCGACCATTCCTATGAGACCCACCTCTATATTACCATCTTTTCGCAGACAGACTACAACACCCAAGAATGCTACAATAAAAGCCAAACACCGCCTTGCTTTCCATTTGTCTTTATTTTCGGCATGGGTCAGACCGGTGTTTGGCTCTTCGAAACCTCGAGGGTTACCATAGCGTTGATACAAGAATTGGAGAGTGCAATACCCTTCAGATAAATTTTCATCCTGAATATCCCGACTAATACTCAGCAAATCCAGAAATCTGTGGGGAGATACCGGTCTGGGTGACAATGGATATCGACTTCTAAAGTTTCCATTAAGGCTCGCATAACCTGCAACTTCCTCCAGTGTGGGTGTGAGCTTAAAGTCAGAGAAACGGAACACGTTGCGAGTCGGGTCCCAAAAAGGTATTAATGCTTCAATTATGTCCAACCTTGGCTTGACGTTCAATAGTCCGACGAGGCCTCCCAGAACTTTTACCACTGTTTCTCTACTGCCTTTCCCTAGATCATTCCACCACATGTGGAGCTGTAATGGGATCTCTTTAAGGACTGTGAAGGGTTCAATTTCATTTGTGCTCATCCTGCATATTTACTAAGGTGATTTAATAACTCATTTTGACCAAAAAATGATACCATTTTTTCAAGATTTTACTTAAAAAATGAAACCCAGTTTTGCAGATACGGCCTTTCAGCACTTCGGGGAAGAAGATTTTAAGGCTGTGCCTGCTAACCGTACAAAATAACCAAAGGGGGCTGTTCTTTCAAAAACAGCCTTCCGGCACCCTTTTTGAGGACATTCGGCTTATTTTAAACAAGAATGGCATCACCCTGCTTATTGTGACAAAGATAAAATTTTGTTATTTCTGGGCTATTTTTGCAACAAGGGAAGTTGGACCCGATGGGGGTTACCTACGTATCCCACATCCGGTGAGAATCAAACTGGCGTAGTTCGGGCAGATTGGACGAAAATAAACCAGAATATTTTTTGTCAAAATTTTGGTAGAGTTTCAGCATATTTTGGACATTGATTTTTCAAAACAAGTAATTATTTCTCCGAGCCCTCACATTGATTTTCTTTTCCCAACTTTTCTCCTATTATTCATAAACCGGTCAACATGCAAATCCGAAGCAAATAAATGCACAAGTAACAAGTAGGATGCACCAGGATGGTCTTTTCATTTTGGGTACACCTGTTCTAGACAAACCCAACCCCTGTGTTGAGTCTCCTAAGTCAAATGCACGTGATGCAAACAAACACTCCTACTAGGGATCCGGCATGAGGCTTTGTTATACTAGGTTTAAAACCTGGGTTTATTGTTCTAGACCTGGCTTACCCGAGCAGACAACTCAAGCCGAGGGGGGGCAGCGTACCGGGAATACAGAAGCTTCACTGGCTTAGCAACTTGTCCGAACCTCTTCTAAAATGGGATAAGACTCTAGACAGAAGATAAGCCACACGAAGTGTACCCTTCTCCATTATTTAGAAGACTCATAGAGAGGAAGGGTTTCGTAACAATTTATATACAGTTCACAAAATATCAAAGCGGTAAAGCATTTAGCACATTAGGCTCAAACATGTAGAAAGATCAGATAACAGATAAAGCCACTCATAACAGCTATTCTAAGCTCGAATTCTTGAACCCTGAACCAGAGATTCTGGGTTCGATCTCCCCAGCAGAGTCGCCAGAGCTGTCACACCTCCTTTTTACACACCCGAAGGTAGTATAAGGGAGTTTTTCCACTTTAAGTGACATTATTAGAAATGGAATTATTTATTCATTTTTTGTTCAGAGTCGCCACTTGGAATAGTTTTTTTTCTGGTGTCCCAAGTCACCGGTTTATTTTTAAAATCCCAAATCGAGAAAAATTCGACTTTCCTTTTGAAGTCTGCGAACCAGAAATTCTGAATAAGGAATTCTGTTAACCCGAGGGAAGGTGTTAGGCACCCCGTATTCCGTGGTTCTATCACGGTCGCTTAAACTATTATAATCGGCCTATTATCTGATTTTAACACATGTTTTAGCCTATGGTACATTTTAACTTATTAGCCGCTTTTAATTATTTTTAAGAAGATTCAACGTTATTTAAAATACGTCTTTGAACCACGCCACATGAAATGCACCCGCGGCCCACGACACATTTTATTTAACGTTGTTGAGATTTAGATTTGGGTCACATGAAATGCACACCCGAGTTTTAGGAAGGTAATATTATTAAAATACGCGCCTAAAGCAGCTACGCGTTTTAGCTTTGCGAAGGCCATGGAAATTTGTTAAATGGCACGCCTCGAGTTCTAAGTATTTTAAAAGAAATAATTAAATGAGGGCCACTCATTTGAGATTTTATTTGGCGCGGCACACCTCAATTCCATTTTTAAAGGATATTCAAGCTAAAATTCGGAGGGCCATAGACTATTTGCATCACTAATATGGCTCACCTCAGTTGATTAAAGAAGAAACTCAATTATCTAAACATTAAAGGGCCAAGACTATATTATGGTGCAAACTAACAAAATATACCTTTGAGAAGAAGAATTAATGTTTTAAAGTTAAACTTGGGCCTACTGTGAGGCCCAATAGACTGTAGTATTCTTTTGAATTGCAAATGACCATCAGTACAAGCTAAGGTCTACGAGAGAACCCCAGCTTCAGCCAGTAAAACAGCTTACTGGGTCGAACCCACGCAACAACACAAAGGCCAAATTCAACTTTATATCCCAAAGCACTACTTACGTTTCAATTAGCAAATACATATAAATGGAATTGAACTTTTGTTCTTCAAGTTTGAAACTATTGCTGAACATTACAATCCCACGGTTTCCAATTAAACCTGCTCATAATAAAATTAAAATGAAACCAAACCTATTATTGCAATACTACAGATCATTTTCCTTAAATCACAATGACAATACTCAGAAGTCTAAGAACACATTCAGCCAAAATAATGGGTGAACACGTGAGCAATTGAATACGACTAAACTAAAGAATGACTCAGTGCTAATTTCAGCAAGACCAATTACAATTATCGAGCTACTTCCACATGTATGGATTCAGTCTTCCAACAGTCCCGATTCAATTAAAAATGAAGTTATTTATTTAACATACAGATTATCTAAACAGTACAACATGCTCAAATAGAAAAGGAATCCAAAGTGAAACAGAATGAATAAAAGACAGTTGAAATAGGGCTTTCAAATCCTTCTTTCTCATTTTTCATTCTTCAAATCCAACATTCAACAATCAATAGCTTTATAGTGTGTACCTAAAACGAGACAGAACCAAAACCAAGTAGGGACAGTTAGCTAGCAGCTTAGTAGCACAACAACAGATTTGAGTAACAATCAGCAAAACCTAAACTCAACACAAGTTGACATACAGCAAACCCCAGGACCCAACTTTGAACTAGTTTCCAAACCCAAATCAACTCATATTCAACCTCAAGTAAACCAGAAGATGCTTCAGAACTTTGAAAACTTTTAGAAATCCAAACCAGAAATCAATGGAACAGTGAAAACTTTAAACAAACTGAACCCAAAGCTTTTCAGCACAAGATCAAGCTATTTTCACTCAAAAGGATTCAGAAATTGTTTTGTAATCAAAGAATAACTTAAAATTCAGGGCAGAATTCCAATGGAATAGTATTTTCTTCCTAAATTTTAACCGTTTGGTCTTTTTTTTTTCTTGATTCGTCTAGCTCTCTCTCTCCAATCTCTAAAATCTAAATTGAACCCCAAGTAACTATACCTTTATATGCAAGTTACTAGGGTAGCCTTAAGAGTTTAGTTATTTCATTTTTAGTCCTTTTCAAATTTTCCTTTTTGCTACTTAGTCCTTCATTTTCTGACCTGCTGATCAAGTTAGTCTATTTTTGCAGCTTCTAGGCACCTTCCTAAGTGGTTACTGAGAGATTCCCTATGCCCTTTACCCAAAATACCTCCTTAATGCTCTGTTTTTACTTTGAAGCCCAGCCAGACTTCGAGTATGGGCTATGAATCCCCAAACATGCTCAATGTTTCAATAGACATGGGCTCAGACTCAAACCAAATAGAATTCCTTTAGAATGAGGTCTTAGACTGACCTTAGAGCCCAAATAACAAAGGTGAAACCCAAACAAATTCAGAAAACTTAAAAACCAAACAAATCGACTAATTAATGATCCCAAACAGGCAGGGAACTAATTAAGCTAAGTGACCAAACCAAAAGTTCTAACAGGACAATTAATATAACTAGGCAAATCAGAAAACAAATTAAAAGAGAGGAAAAGAACAAAGGTGACACATAGACGATTTTGAAAACAAGAATGAACGAGACTTACCGGCTAAACTTGAAATCAAAACTGAGGCACTGATTCGACCCAAAACAGTGGCTAACGTTTGTTCTTGGTGAAGAGCAAACGAGTGACACTATTTTGTGCCAAAACCAACTTGAAACAACCGGAAAATACCTAAAATGACTTGCATACATGATTCCGACTTTAGGCTCTTAGGGCTCGACTCTTCGATTTGATATTCAAGGAGTTCCAGAGATGTTCGAAGGAATCTGCATGAGGATTTGGAATGAGGGAGAGAAGACGGTCCTAGGGTGTTAATTTGGGGCCAATTAGAGGTGGCGCCGCCGCCGGAGAAAACAAGGGCGGCGCTAGGGTTTCTCCTTGGAATAGATTCGAGACGTTCCAGAGTGATCCAAAAGAAAAGAGTGACAGATTTGGGATGATGAAGGCTTGCGGGTTCTTTGGTGTTAATCTGGGGTCGGTTGGTGGTGGCGCCGCCACCCTCAGGCGGTGGGATTTCAGGGCGGCTGCTAGGGTTTCGGTTCCGTTTCTAGAGAGGGTGAGATGAGAGATAAGAGACGGGGGTAGGGGTAACGTTTGGACAAGTATATTTAATTGATACCCCAGTTCCGGACCGTTGGATTAGGGAGATCCAATAGTCGCGATTGAATGCATACAAAACGGGGTCGTTTTGGTTATGGGGGGTGTTGGACCGGGTGAGACGGGTTTTGGGCTTGGGTAGACGGGTTTCAGGGGGTTGAATTAATTGGGCTTGGGGAATTTCATGGATTTGGCCCAAAAAATCTGGTTCTTCAATTCCTTTCCTTTTCTTTTTTATTTCAAAATTCTTTTCCTTTCAAAATTTAAAAAATAAAAAATCTAAATTAATCCTTAAATCAAATTATCCTACTAAATTAAGTTAATTAACTCTAAATAATAATTACCACAACTAATTAAATACCAAATTATAAGAAAAACTACAAAATTCGAAGCTAAAAAATTAAAAAATGCAAAAATGAGTTATTTTTTTTTTGATTTTTCCATTTTTGTAAAACATTAATTTACTAATTAATCTCAAAAAATGTAAAATTAACTCCTAAATGCAATGCGTGATATTTTTGCTATTTTTCATGATTTAAATAAAATTAAGTATGCGCACAAAATGTAAACAAACACGAAAATTGAGCAATTAATTCCTAAAACCTAAATAATAAAAAGAAAATTCCTAATTTTGGCGATTCTGTAGGAGTAATTCATGCGAGGCAAAAATTACATTCTCACAGCCCGCCCGGTCTCTGATTCTCATACTTTACCTGTTGACAATTTAAACACCGAGCTACAAACCCAACTATGTCTTTCTTCATTTTTCTCCACCAATAATGCTGCCTCAAATCTTGGTACATCTTTGTGGCACCCGGATGAATAGAATACCGCGAACTGTGGGCTTCTTCAAGAATCAATTCACGTAACCCATCTATATTTGGAACACAAATTCGACCTTGCATCATCAATACCCCATCATCTGCGATAGTAACATCTTTGGTATCATCGTGCTGAACTGTGTCCTTTAAGACAAGTAAATGTGGATCAACATACTGGCGCTCTCTAATGCGGTCATATAAAGAAGACCGAGAAACCACACAAGATAGAACCCGACTGGGCTCCGAAACATCTAATCTCACAAACTGATTGGCCAAGGCTTGAACCTCCAGTGCTAATGGCCTCTCTGCTACTGGTAGATACGCTAAACTACCCAAACTCTCTGCCTTTCAACTCAATGCATCGGCCACCATATTGGCCTTCCCCGGATGATACAAAATGGTGATATCATAATATTTAAGTAACTCTAACCACCTCTGCTGTCGCAAATTAAGATCCTTCTATTTGAATAGATGTTGTAGACTCCGATGGTCAGTATAGACCTCACAATGGACACTGTACAAATAATGCCTCCAAAATTTAAGGCATGAACAATAACTACTAATTCGAGGTCGTGAACAGGATAATTCTTCTCATGCACTTTCAGCTGTCTGGATGCGTAGGCAATCACCCTACCATCTTGCATCAACACCGCTCCAAGAAAAAACGCGATGCATCACAATACACAGTATAAGAACTGGTACCTGTAGGCAAAACCAATACTGGAGCAGTAGTCAAAGTTGTCTTGAGCTTTTGGAAGCTCTCCTCACACTCCTCGGACCATCTGAACGGAGCACCCTTCTGGGTCAACCTGTTCATAGGTGCATCAATAGAAGAGAAACCCTGTACAAATCGGCGATAATACCCTGCCAAGCCAAGAAAACTCTGAATCTCTGTAGCTGAGGATAGCCTAAGCCAACTCTGAACTACCTCTATCTTCTTCAGATCCACCTTGATTCCTTCACTAGACACTAGGTGTCCCAAGAATGCCATAGAACTAAGCTAGAACTCACACTTAGAGAATTTGGCATAAAGTTTCTCCTCCCTTAGCCTCTGTAATACAATACCCAAGTGTTGTGCATGTTCCTCCTGGCTATGTGAGTACACCAGGGTATCATCAATAAATACCACGACAAATGAATCAAGATATGGCTGAAATACACTATTCATTAAGTGCATAAATGTTGCTGGGGCATTAGTCAACCCAAAAGACATTACAAGAAATTCATAGTGACCATAACGGGTCCTGAATGTCGTCTTTAGAATATTCGAATCATGAATTTTCAACTGATGATAGCCAGACCGCAAATCAATTTTTAAAAATACCTTGGCACCCTGTAGCTGATCAAATAGGTCATCAATATGAGGCAATGGGTACCTGTTCTTCACTGTAACCTTGTTCAGCTGTTGATAATCAATACACATGCACATTGAGCCATCTTTTTTCCTTATAAACAAGACTGGAGCACCCCACGGTGATATACTGGGCTGAATGAAACCCTTATCAAGCAACTCTTGTAGTTGTTCTTTTAATTCTGCTGGGGCCATACAATATGGTGGAATAGAAACGGGCTAAGTGCCCGGTATCAAATCAATACAAAATCAATATCTCTGTCTGGTGGCATACCCGGCAAATCTGTAGGAAACATATTCGGGAAGTCTCGCACTATCGGTACAGAATTAATAGTAGGAGTATCTGCATCAACATCTCTTACAAAAGCCAAATATGATAGACACCCCTTCCCAACCATTCTATGGGCCTTTAAGTAAGAAATTACTCTACTGGGAACATATTCTAGAGAACTTTTCCACTCGACCTTGGGAAATCCTGGCATATCTAGTGTCACAGTTTTTGCGTGACAGTCCAGGATCGCATGACATGGAGACAACCAATCCATACCCAAAATCACATCAAAATCAACCACACTGAGCGATAGGAGATCAACTCTGGTCTCCAGTTCCCCAATAGTTACCATGCACGACTGATACACATGGTCCACAATAATAGTATCACCCACCGGTGTAGATACACGAACAAATAAAGTTAAGGACTCATGGGGCATATCCAGATAACGAGCAAAATATGATGAAACATATGAGTACGTGGAACCAGGGTCAAATAATATAGAAGCTTCCCCGTGGCACACTGAGACAATACCTGTGATCACTGCATCTGAAGCAATGGCATCTGGTCTGGCAGGAAGGGCATAGAATCGGGCCTGACCTCCACCTGATCGGTCTCCCCCTCTAGAGCGATTTCGATGCTTTTGCAACTGGCTGACCGCACAGTTAAAAGGCCGACAAGGATTCTTGATGATGTGCTGGTACAAGTGGGGATATTTGCATTCCCTGTAGACTTTGTTATTCAGGACTGCCAGGTAGATGAGAAGATACTCATTAGTCTACGGAGGTCATTCTTAGCCACTAGAAGAGCATTGATTGATTGTGAAACTGGGGAATTAAAAATCAGGTTGAGCGATGAAGACAACGTTCAACTCAATGAAGGTTGAACCCAAATATGAAAGAGGTGGTGAAGAAGGAAGTGATCAAATGGTTAGATACGGGTATCATCTTCCCCATCTCTGACAGCAATTGGGTCATCCCTGTTTAGTGTGTCGAAAAAGGGAGGAATGACGGTCGTTCAAAATGAGATTAACAAGTTGATCTCAACTCGTACAGTAACGGGATGGCGCATTCGTATGGATTACTGGAAATTGAACACAGCTACTCGGAAGGACCATTTTCCCTTGCCATTCATTGACCAAATGTTGGACAAGTTGGCTGGGCGATCTCACTTCTATTTCTTAGATGGATATTCGGGGTACAACTAGATCTCAATAGCCCCCGAAGTCAGAGAGAAAACATCATTCAACTGTTCGTATGGCATCTTTTCCTTTCGGAGAATGCCTTTTGGGCTTTGTAATGCACCAGCGACATTTCAACGGTGTATGTTAGCCATTTTCACGGACACGGTTGAAGACATTATGGAGGTATTTATGGATAATTTCTCCATGGTGGGGGATTTATTTGAGGACTATCTACACAACTTAAGAAGAGTGCTCAGAAGATGCGTGGAGACAAATTTAGTGCTGAATTGGGAGAAGTGCCATTTTATGGTACAAGAAGGGATAGTCTTGGGGCATCGAGTGTCCAGTAAAGGAATCGAGGTTGACCATGCTAAGGTTTACGTTATTGAGAAGTTGCCACCGCCTACTTCAGTCAAGGCAGTGAGAAGTTTCCTTGGGCACGCTGGGTTCTACAGGCGATTCATAAAAGATTTCTCTAAGATTGCTAACCCTTTATGTAAACTCCTTGAAAAGGATTAGCCCTTTGTGTTTTCTAATAATTGCAGGTTGGCATTTGAGGAGCTGAAGAAGATATTGGTGACTGCACCCATCATTGTTGCACCCAATTGGGAGCAACCGTCCGAGCTCATGTGCGACGCAAGTGACTATACTATAGGAGCAGTCTTGGGGCAGCAAAAGGATAAACTGATGCACCCAATTTATTATGCAAGCAGAATGCTAAGCGGTGCACAACTCAATTACACTGTGACAGAAAAAGAGATGCTGGCTGTCGTTTTTGCATTCGACAAATTTAGGTCATACTTGATTGGTTCAAAAGTTATTGTTTACACTGACCATGCAGCAATTAGGTACCTGATAGAAAAGAAGATGTCAAAGCCATGCTTGATTCGCTGGGTTCGTTTGCTACAAGAATTCGATCTGGAAATCGGGGACAGAGAACCAAGTAGCTGACCACCTCTCAAGGTTGGAAGGAGATGAAAGGAAGGTAGAGGTTGAGGATATAATAGAGATATTCCCGGATGAACAGTTACTGGTAGTGACAATGGAGGAGATGTCGTGGTATGCTGATATTGCTAATTATTTTCAAGTGGTATACCTTATGAACTCTCCTCAATTCAAAAGAAAAAGTTCTTTCGCGATTGTCAGTTTTATTATTAGGATGAACCTCTACTGTTTGAAATATGTGTAGATAACATGATCCGGAGGTGTATCCCCGAGAAAGATCAACATTCCATTTTGCAGGCTTGCCATGCTTCACCATATGGTGGACATTTTGGAGGAATTAGGACATCAACTAAGGTGTTGGAATCGGGGTTGTATTGGCCAACTCTATTCAAGGATACCCATGCTTGGGTCAAAAGTTGCGATGAATACCAAAGGACAGGCAACATATCTCGCCGACACGAGATGCCAATGACCAAAATTCAAGAGGTGGACGTTTTTGACATGTGGGGGATCAACTTTATGGGGCCATTTTGTCAGCGCGTATGGTAACAAATATATATTGGTAGAGGTTGACTATGTCTCCAAGTGGGTCAAAGTGGTGGCTCTCCCAACCAATGATGCAAAAGGGTTAGCAGGCTTTCTAAAGAAAAACATCTTCACACGTTTTGACACCCCGAGAGCTATAATCAGTGATGGTGGAACCCATTTTTGCAATAGAGCGTTCGCATGGCTGTTGGAGAAGTATGGATTTCGTCATAAAGTGACCACCCCTTACCACCCACAGTCGAGCGAGCAAGCTGACCTGTCCAACAGGGAAATTGAAAGTGTCCTTACAAAAATAGTGAATGCGACAAGGACTGATTGGGCGAAGAAGCTGGATGATGCATTGTGGGCGTACCGCACAACCTTCAAAACTCTAATTGGTATGTCACCATACAAGTTGGTGTTTGGGAAGGCATGCCACCTTTCGGTAGAGCTCGAGCGTAAAGCACTTTGGGCATTGCGGCAGTTTAACTTGGATATAGAGACAGCAGGCACCGGCAGAGTCATTGGGTTATATGAGCTCGAGAAATTCAGGTTCCAGGCATTTGAGAGTGCTAGATTATACAAAGAGATGATGAAACTACTGCATGATAAGCACATCTTGGATCAGAACTTCAAATTCAGAGATCTAGTGTTGTTATACAACTCGAGATTGAGATTGTTCTCGGGTAAGTTGAAGTCCCGATGGTCAGGACCCTTCAGAGTGGTGCAAATGTTCTTAAGTGGAGCTGTAATGATTGAATCAGAAGATGGGACGAATAGGTTCACAGTGAATGGGCAAAGGTTGAAATATTACCTTGGAATGGCAGAAGAGAAAGGGGATAGAAAGATAATAATGTCGGAAGAGCCCCAGTACACGAATGAGGAGTGATGATCCGAGCCTGCATCGTACCACAACGTTAAATCAAGCGTTGTATGAGAGGCAACCCATGAATGTTTTCTTTTTGTTTTCTTGTGTAATCTTAATGAAAAAAATCCTCGTGACCGCGACCACGGTCAATGATGAGTATTCTACCTCCCAGTTGCTCGACCCACCGTGACCGCGGTAAAACGAAAACATTCTGCCTCGAGGTATTTCACTCACTGCGGCCGCGGTGGAACCGCGGTCGACTGCGGCAATTCGCTGAGTTTCATCGCCCATGTAAGTAAAATTTCATTTTTTTATTTTCTTTATTTTCTTTTCTTTTCTAATTTTTGTTTTTCCCCCCTTTTAATTTCATTAAAACACTCGCCCCCCTCACTTTCCCCATCTTCTCTCTCTCTCTCTAAGAACCCTAAGTCTTCCTCCTCTCTTCTTCTTCTTCTTCTTCATTTCTCTCACAACCCCACCCATCTCCCCCAACCTCTATTCTTCTCACTCTCTACTTGTCCCAGGTATGGAATGCTTCTCTCTCTCTTCTCTAGTATTTTTGTTGTAGTTTTTATGTTAGTTCAATGTTTTAATTGTGTAGTTTTTTTAGTAGATTTTTCTTTTGATTTTCCTGTTTGCTTTTTAATGGGTTATGTGCACAATGTTGTAGAGAGGTGTGTACTTGTGGGTGTTAGACTAATTGTTGTGGGGTGAAATGGTGAAGTACAAATTGTTGATTTGGGGGATGAATTGATGTATCCATGAGGGCTAATGTTTTTGGATAGTGCCCTGCTCATAAGGTGTTTGTGGAATTGCCCCAATGGAGTTCTAAGGGCTAATATGACCATGGTAGTGGTGAAGTCTGAGTAACTACCCATGGTTCACACAACTCACACCCTCACTAATAGGAGATTCTGTGTTTGGCAGGTACAATGCATCTATCTAGGAAGAGACGCAACACAGGGTCCTCCGCTAGTGGACCGGGCAGTTCTTCGAGAGCTCGGGGTCAAGCTAGTGCGGAGCAGTTTGATCATGCTAGGTTTGTCTCCAAACCTGCCGAGGACAGGTATAATGGCAAGGCATTAAAGAAATTGTTATAGGAGGTGCATATTGACCGGGAAGCTTTGCAAGTAGAATGCCCAAATATCTTTGCTGAGTTGAGGAGGTGTCAGCTGGACATCTTCTTTATTGTTGTTTTAAAGGCTAAATAATAACAAAATGCTCTAATTGGTTTTCTTTTGCTTCGCAGGGACTAATCCAAGTTAGGAAGATCCCATGGTGTGTTTTGGAGTCAAGAAGGTGGATGAAAGGCCAATCAAGAAGAACCCGAGCGAAAATAAGCAAGAAAGAGGCAAAGAGGACTGGGCTTGAAGCCACAGCGGCCGCGGCTGGACCGCGGTAGGCTAAGGAAGCGAGGTAGAATGTTTGTCTCTCACCGCGGTCGCGCCGCGTTCCTACCGCGATCGCGGTAGACTGTGTAGCTGCCCAGAACTTTTGGGACCAAAGTGTAAATCGGGGAAAACTTATTCCAAACCCTTATAAACTCAAGAAGCTCGCCCAAGAAAGTTTTAAGCTTGTTTTTAGACTAATTTGGATTCAAGAACAAGTGTGAGAAGAGCAACCAAACATTAGAGTTTTTCTATCTTCTCATTATTATTGCAAATGTACATCATGAATACTTTTGTAGTTTTATCTTGCTATGTTATGAGTAGCTAAACATTTGATTTAGGGTTGATGGAATCAATTGTTGGATGAAGTTTTGACTCAACTTTGTTATAATCGAGACGGGTTTATTATATGATTGTTCAACTATGTTTTGTATGTGAATAATTGAATGAGCCCTTGATTAATCGTGTCTAATTGCTTTGTGTTGCTTGAGAAAGAATACTAGGTTAGACTACTGTTGAACAACACCACTTTTGGGTAATTGAAGAGATTCATTACTTGAACTTAAAAGTGGGGTGAGAGATAACAAAACTTTGGTGGGATAATTCAGAGTTGCATAAATTATCAGCTGGAGTAGTTCGAGAGAATGCTCTAGTAAATTATCGTAGTTGATCGAGAGATAATTGCGATAACCCATAGCTCATAATCCTCATAGAGTATTACGGCGAGATTATAGCAAGAGAGTTAAGACTTAAGCTAGCAATTGGGAAAATCAATACCCTAGACCTTTTTACCATTGAATTATCTTTGATTCAGTATATTGTTAGTTTTAATATCATTTTGAAGTAGTTAAACAAAAACCCAATATTTATTGATAAAAATCTTGCATCTGTAAATCATTTGGGCTAATAGCATCACCAAGAGTTGTAATAGATAGGTTAGTTCCCTGAGGATTCGACTCCGAACTTAAAAATCGGATTATATTTGCAACGACTGCTTTGTCTTTTATAAGGCATAGTTGGGCGTGATCACTTTTAAATCGGATGTTCATATAGTATTCTCTCTTCTTGTGGAGCGGGCTGAACGCCTCGGCAGTATAATAGATTCATCTATGGTTGGTGTCGCTCGACCTTCGGCAATGTACACATTATTCTGGATCGGACCATACAAACTCGACATAAATCATGCGTGTTAATGCTTGGAGCCCGAATACACTTGATATTATTTTTATGAATTGAGAGGTTAAAATTTATTTATTAGCCCAAAATTTATGTGGAGTTAATATGTGTTAGTTGAAGACTTTTGGAATTTACTATCATCTAAAGTATCATTTAATCACCGCTTGCTATTGTGTTATTATTATTATTCACATATTCCATGCCTATTTAACATTCCTGTATTTTATTGTTGGTCTACAGTAAGTGTCGATGTCGACGCCTCGTCACTACTTCTTCGAGGTTAGACTGGATACATACTGAATACATATTGTTAATGTACTCATGCTATACTTCTACACTAATCGTGCAGGATCTGAGGCAAGTGCATCTGGCAGTCATTCCGGCGTGCACCCCCGTTACCCAGAGGCTTAGTAGTGAGCTGCTTTTTTGAGTTCGTTCTGCAACACCCGGAGTCTCTCTTTTGTATTTACTTTCTGTCTACTCTATTCCCGACAGTAGCTTAGTGTTTTGTATATTATACTAGTTGTTCATATACTTATGACACCGGGTCTTGAAAGCATGCTAGTAGACATTTGATGGTTTTGGGGTATTTATATCACTATACTTGCTCCTTTATGAGCTTTTGCTTACTTTACTCAATTTTACACTTCGCATTTGCTTAATAAATACAAATAAACTATTTTGAAATTATTAAAAAGAATAAATACATGGCTAGTTCATACATTGGCTTGCCTAGCGGTGACGTTGGGCGCCATCACGGCCTATAAGAGAAATTGGGTCATGACAACACGGTATTAGAGCACTAGGTTCACGTAGGTCTCACAAGTTATGAGAAGGCCTAATAGAGTCTTGCGGATTGGTGCAGAGATGTCCGTACTTATCTTTGAGAGGCTATAGGGTATTAGGAAACTACTCCTTTTTCATCTCCTATTGTTTAGTTGATGTTATGCTAAGTATCTTTCTCTTATTCTCTCACAGACGGTGAGAACGCGCTCGGCAAATGTACCCGACCATGGAGGAGCTGCTCCCCCTGTTGCTAGAGGCAGAGGCCGATGGAGGGTTCCAGCTCGTTGTAGTGGACGAGGATGTCCTAGAGTTGCTCTAGCTGTGCAACCAGTAGATCCAATGGAGGATCCTGCTATTGAGGAGCAGGGTGAGGTGCCTGCAAGCGGAGCTAGCCCCAATTGATTTCATGTCCGCACCAGGATTCCAGGAGGTCATGGGTTGTATGCTGCGGTTCATGGATTCTATGACTCAAGCTAGTTTATTTCTAGGAGACCTAGCCACATCTCAAGAGGGGACGGGGAACACAGACCCCTCCCGCTCAGGCTCCAGGGCATGCAGCTGCTGTATATCATACCCCGGATGCACTACCCGTGGGCGGAGCTCAACGAGTTGCAACAACTATACTTGAGCCCAGACCAGTGTGGCCTGTGATAACTAGGGATTTTAATGCATTTTATACTCCTTCTTGCTTATGCTTTGATTAGAAATTCATACAAAATAGTCCCAAAAGGCTCACAAGTTGTGCTTGATTACAGGTTTGATCAACAAAGTGACAAGATGATAAAGATCAGCTCAAAAGGAGTTAAACTTGCACAAATACCAAGACAATACAAAGCTCAGGCAAAGCAAGGCCAGTGCGGCCGCACTACATTCTATGCGGTCCGCACTGTGAGGTTCAGAGTGCATGATTTTCAAGGCACAAAGGCAATGCAACCACACTAGGATTTGTGCGGTCCGCACTGAAGGCAATGTGGTTGCACTCAATTTTGTGCGGTCCGCAGAACCCAAGATCAGAGAAGTGCCAGTTTCAAGGATTCAAGTCAATGCGGTCCGCATTCCATTTTGTGCGGACCACACCGAAGCCTCTGCGACTGTAGTCCATTTTCTGCGGTCTACAGTGCCTGTGTTCAGAGAGTCAGATCTTCAGATTCATAGCCCTAGTGCGGCCGCACACCATTTTGTGCGGTCCGCACTAACCCCGTAGGGGCAATTTTGTCCAGAATTTTCAGCTTAGTATAAATAGCTTCTTTTCCCCTTTTTTAGGGTATCAGATATTATAATTAAGCAGCTGCACTCGTGGGTTCGAGATTCTTAGCTATTTTGGGCAATTTTATCTACTTTTCATCATTGAATCTTGTTATTTAGTTTAGCAATTAATTAACATGAGTTGTTCTTCATCTATTTCTTGTTTTTCTTCTTTAATTACGAGTAACTAAACCCATAAGCTAGGGTTGTGGCTCACCCTAGTGTGGGTAATTGATGGGTCTTGTATTTTAGGGCTAAATTGACTATGGGTGTTTGATATTTGGGCCTATTTCATGGTTAATTTCTGAATCAGTGGTTGCAAACACTAGTTTGTGTTTAGTTGACTTGGGTTCTTCTTGAGAAAGAGAGCCTAAGTCTCCGAAATTGGTCCAACAAGGAATTGAGGCGTACTCAAGAGATTGATAGCCCCAATTAAAGGGTTAAACCTCGAGAGAGTAATACCCGACTTGAACCCTAGTTGCTTGTGCAAATTTGCATGCCCAATTGGTCTTGAGAAAGTCAATTCGGGCAAAATCACTCGAACCACCGAGAGGTGTAGAGTGGGTAAAATAGTGCAACGGTTATATCATACTCCCCAATCATGTCAAATGTGCCTTAGACTCAAGTACCCGTCAATTGACCACCTAGGCGGAAGTCACTACCCTAGTGCCTTTTAAATCATTTGAACAACCCGTAACATTAACTCTTAGCTTAATTTAGTTGCATTTACCATTTGTAGTTTGATAATAGTAGAAGTAAAAAGAAAACCCCAAAAATGATTAGAAGTGTAATTTGGAATACATACGCAATCTTAAACTAGATAGATACTCGATTTTAAATTCTAGCTCTTTGTGGAAATCGATTATAACCCAAAATCAGGTAAAAGCTGCTCCGACCCTCTCTCGCTACTTAATAGTAGTGCGGAGTAGGCTGCGATCACCTTTTTGGCGCCGTTTCCGGGGAGCTAACGGCTTTAGCTATCTATTTAGTTAGTTTTGTGTATTGTTCTTCTTTCCTTCTTTGTTACTTACTTGTTTGTGTCATAACTCATGTACCAAATGGCAGCGAACAACGCTAATAACCCTCTTCGAAACGTGATTGTGGGGGATGAGGAAGATGATGTCGGGGAAGATGAGGTGCCTCTTGTACCTCAAGGACAACGTAGAGGCCGCAATGCCAATGCTAATCCGAATGGTGATATTCCAGACCCTCCTCTGCCACCTCCAAGAGTGTCACCCAGAGTACTTCCGAACCAGGGCTCCCAGAGTACTTTCGGGCGGGCAATTTTCAGATAACCAATGTGATGTTGACCTTACTTGAGCAGCGTGGGTATTTCACGGGCACTTCAAATCAAAATGCCTACAAACATCTCAAGGGGTTCATGGACACATGCTAGGGGAGCAAGCAGACGAATGTGTCCGAGGATGCTCTTAGGTTGAGACTTTTCCCATTCTCACTTCGGGGGAGGCATTAGATTGGCTCGAGCGACTTCCCAGCCATTCCATCACAACTCTGAATAACTTGGCGGATAAATTTATTGCTAAATTTTTCTCGCCGGGGCATATGGCGGCGTTGCGTGATATGATATTGGCTTTCAAGCAAGAGCCCACGGAACCTTTGCATGAGATTTGGGAGCGGTATATAACGATGGTGAAAGAATGCCCCAACAATGATATGACCAATGCTATGATCCAACAAACCTTCTATCGGGGCATCAATGCAACAAACCAATGCATAGTAAACCAACTTGCTGGGGGCAATTTTATGAAGCTATCATATGATGAGGCATGCGATGCACTTGACGAGATGACTGACACTTCTTCCGCATGGCAAAGTAGAGCCAATGTGCCTCAAGGTGACCCCACGATTATTCATTTGCACAAGGAACTACATGATCATGGGCAAGCTATAGCTGAGCTTACAACTACTATGAACCAATTGGCAAAGGCACAGTTGCAACAAGTTCAAAATCCTCGCCAAGTGAATGCCATGGAGGGTGTTAATATGCTTGTCAACAAAAAAAGGCAAAGAAGGCAACAAAACCAAGGGAATTCTGAGCAATTTGATGATGAATGTGATGGGTTTCAAAATGATGGTTATGATGAACAAAGTGAAGAGGTTCAATATGTGAACAATTATTAAGGCTAACAGGGCAACTCTTCCAACCAACAATAGTGGAGACCTCAAGGTAATTGGGGAAATCAACAACAAAACAGTGGTAATTGGGGGAACAACAACCAAAACAACAACTGGGGTAATTAGAACAACAATCAAAGCAACCAAGGGAATTGGAATGGTAATAACAATAACCAAGGTGGATGGAACAATGGAAATCAAGGAAACCAGGGGCAAGGCTTTCAAAGGCCCCTAATGTACCAACAACCGAACAATCCACCCCCATTTCCATCTCAAGGTCCTAGTTCTTCTGGCAATGATATGGGTCGAATTGAAATGATGTTCGAGCAGATGATGAAGAAGAATGCGTATTCTTATGCACAGTTGGCTTCCCATAATACCTTTATCAGAAATTTAGAGGTGCAATTAGGCCAAATCTCTCAGTCTTTAAATACTCGCCCGAAGGGTGCTCTACCAAGTGATACGGTAGTGAACCCGAAGGGTGGAAACAATCATATGATGGCGGTTATAACAAGAAGTGGGAGAGGCGGTGATGTGAATGCCTCTAAGAAAAAGCAAGTTTTGGGTGATGATGTTGAGTTGCAAGAAGAAGAAGCCCCTTTGGAAGTTGAAGATGTGGTTGATGAAAATGTGAACAATGAAGTGAGGATTGATATTCAAGATCGAGGTGGAAACTCAAAATGACGTGAACCCGTCTAGGGAACACGTAATAGACATGCCAGAGCCGGTTGTGCCTAAAGCCAAGGCACCTTTGCCAAGGACACCTCCACCTTATCCTCAAAGGCTCAAGAAGCAAAAGAATGATAATCAGTTTAAGAAGTTCATTGACATGATGAAGAGCTTGTTCATTAATGTCCCTTTGGTAGAGGCTCTTGAACAAATGCCGGGCTATGCAAAATTCATGAAAGACTTGGTCACAAAGAAGCGTTCTATGGATTGTGAAACTATAAAGATGACTCATCAAGTTAGTGCTATAGTGCATTCAATGGCCCCGAAGCTTGAAGATCCCGGTGCCTTCACCATTCCTTGCACCATTGGGAGTGTGGATTTTGCCAAGGCTCTATGTGATTTGGGAGCTAGTATCAATTTGATGCCCTACTCAGTTTTCAAAACTTTGGGTATTGGACAACCTAGGCTGACTTTCATGAGGTTACAAATGGCGGATAGATCGATGAAGAGATCTTTGGGTATTATTGATGATGTGCTTGTCCGTGTGGAAAAATTTATCTTGCCAGCTGACTTTGTGATCTTGGACTGCGAAGTGGACTACGAAGTTCCAATCATATTGGGAAGACCTTTCCTAGCTACGGGGAAGGCATTGGTAGATGTGGAAGCAGGGGAACTCACCTTCCGGGTGGGTGATAAAAAGGTGGTTTTTCATATGTGCAAGTCTATGAAGCAGCCCAACAGTACCGAGGTGTGCTCTTTTGTTGACCTCGTCACAACAGTGATAATTGATGACACCAGCGCAATAATCAATGTGGAGGATCCATTGGAGTCCGTATTGTTGAATCTTGATGTCAATGAGGATGCAAGCCGAGTGGAGTGTGTGAATGATTTATATGGAATGAGCTCTTATTCTTATGAGCCTAGGAAATTGTCTTTGGATCTCGAGAATAGAAAGACTCCACCAACCAAACCGTCAATTGAGGAACCTCCGGTATTGGAGTTGAAACCACTTCCTCCACACCTCAAGTATGAGTTCTTAGGCTCAAATTCTACTTTGCCAGTTATTCTTTCTTCTTGCCTTACTAACATGCAGATTGATGCCACATTGGCAGTGCTTCAAAAGTGGAAAAAGGCAATTGGATGGACTTTAGCTGATATTCGGGGAATAAGCCCTGCATTCTGTATGCACAAGATTATTCTAGAAGATGATGCAAAGCCCTACTTGGAGCATCAAAGGAGGTTGAACAAGGCAATGCAAGAAGTTGTGAAAAAGGAGGTGATCAAGTGGTTGGATGCCGGAGTTGTGTACCCCATCTCTGATAGCTCTTGAACTTCACCAGTGCAATGTCTACTGAAGAAGGGTGGCATGACCGTGGTGACAAATTTTAAAAATGAGTTGATTCCAACAAGAATAGTTACCGGTTGGAGGATATGCATGGACTACCGCAAGTTGAATAAAGTGACCCCCAAGGATCACTTTCCTTTGCCATTTTTGGATCAGATGTTAGATCGACTTGCTAGGCGTGCCTTCTATTGCTTCTTGGATGGGTATTCTGGATACAACCAAATCTTGATTGCTCCAGAAGATCAGGAGAAGACCACATTCACTTGTCTGTATGGCACATTTGCTTTCTCTAGGATGCCTTTTAGGTTGCGTAATGCACCGGCTACATTTCAGCGGTGTATGATGATCATTTTCACCAATATGGTAGAAGACTTTTTGGAGGTGTTTATGGATGATTTTAGTGTTGTGGGGATTCATTTGATAAGTGCTTGAAGAATCTTGATAGGGTGTTAGCCCGTTGTGAAGAAACCAATCTTGTCCTCAATTGGGAGAAATGCCACTTTATGGTGAAAGAAGGAATAGTTCTTGGGCATAAAATTTCGAAGCATGACATTGAGGTGGATAAAGCAAAGATAGAAGTGATTTCAAGGCTCCCTCCCCTACATCCGTCAAGGAAGTCCGAAGTTTTCTTGGGCATGCGGGGTTCTACCGGAGATTTATCAAAAACTTTTCAAAGGTAGTGAATCCTTTGTGCAAGTTGTTGGAAAAATATGCTAAGTTTGTGTTTGATGAAAAGTGTATACAAGCCTTTGAACTTCTCAAGCATAAGTTGACCACCACTCCTATCATTACCGCGCCTAATTGGAGCTTGCCCTTTGAGCTCATGTGTGATGCAAGAGATATTGCGGTTGGTGTGGTTTTGGGTCAAAGAGTGAACAAAATGTTTCATCCGGTGTATTATGCGAGCAAGAAAATGAATGATGCTCAAGTGAACTACACAGTGACCGATAAAGAACTTTTGGCTATTGTGTTTGTTATGGAAAAATTCCAGTTGTATCTTATGGGTGCTAAGGTTATTATTCATACCGACCATGCCGCACTTCGGTACTTGATGACGAAGAAGGACTCCAAAGCTAGACTGATGCGATGGGTCTTGTTACTTCAAGATTTTGATTTGGAGATTGTGGACCGAAAGGGTAGTGAGAACCAAGTAGTGGACCACTTGTCCCGCTTGGAGGAGGAGGGGAGGCCTCGTGATGGCCTAGAGATCAATGATTCATTTTCCGACGAACAACTCCTTTCGATGTCGATGAATGATATGCCATGGTTTGCTAATATTGCTAATTTCCCTGTGACTGGTATAATCCCGTGTGATCTCTCTTCTAACCAAAGGAAGAAGCTCAAGCGGGATAGTTTGGATTTCTATTGAGATGAGCCGTACTTGTTCAAGATTTGCACAGATGGTGTGATCCGAAGGTGTGTCCTGGAGGAGGATCAATTGAATATCTTGGAGGCTTGTCATTCCTCTCCCTATGGTGGCCATCATGGCGGGGCGAGGATGGCTTCTAAAGTTCTTAGTTGTGGGTTTTATTGGCCAACCTTGTTCAAAGATGCGGGTGATTTTGTGAAAAGATGCGACGAATGCCAAAGAGTGGGTAGAATTTTGAAGAAAGATGAGATGCCTCTCAATACCATCCTTGAGGTTGATATTTTTGATGTATGGGGCATTGATTTCATGGGCCCATTTGTTAGCTCTTGTGGGAACACTTACATTCTTGTGGCTGTTGACTATGTTTCAAAGTGGGTTAAAGTCGTGGCTTTGCCTAACAATGAGGCCCGGGTGTTATTGCATTTCTGAAGAAAAGCATTTTTACAAGGTTTGGTACTCCTCGTGCAATCATAAATGATGGGGTCTCATTTTTGCAATAGAGCTTTTGATACTTTGCTTTCAAAGTATGGTGTCAATCACAAAGTTTCTACTCCCTAACACCCTCAAGCAAGTGGTCAAGTTGAAGTCTCCAACAAGGAAATCAAAAGCATATTGTCAAAGACGGTCAATGCAAATAGGACCGATTGGTCAAAGAAGTTGGATGACGCTCTATGGGCTTATAGGTTTGCTTACAAGACTCTGATTGGTATGTTTCCATATTAGTTGGTGTTTGGGAAAGCTTTCCATATACCAGTTGAGTTAGAGCACAAGGCCATGTGGGCTTTGAGAAAGCTAAATCTCAAGTGGGATGTTGCAGCCAATCTTCGTGTGGAGCAGCTCAATGAACTTGATGAATTCAGATTCCATGCCTACTCCAGTTCGTCCTTGTATAAGGACAAAATGAAGTACCTTCATGACAAATATGCTCGGGGAAAAGATTTCAAAGTAGGTGATTTGGTTCTCTTGTTCAACTCCCGATTACGTTTGTTTCTGGGAAAGCTCAAGTCCAAATGGAGTGGACCTTTTAAAGTGGTGTGTGTGACCCCGTTTGGTGCTCTTGATTTAAAGAACAAAAATGGTGAAGTCTTAAGAGTTAATGGGCACTGGTGGCACTTCTTTATCTCAAATGATGTGATGGTAACATGCGTCGTGCCGCGACATTAAATCAGGCACTTCTTAGGAGGCAACCCATGTGTTTTTCTTCCTGTTTTTCTTTGATTTTCATTGTAGGATAGGATTTGTTTTTGGGCTAACTGGTTGTGAGATGTTACAGGATTGTGTTGGTGTAGTGCAGTACATAGTGGAAAAAAGTGCCAGGTCTCTGAAGTTGTTAGTGCGGCCGCACTACATTTAGTGCGGACCGCACTAGTGAAGGGTAATATATCGACCTCTCTGAAGTTTGCCATTGCAGCCGCACTACATTTTGTGCGGCCTGCCACTACGGCCATAGTCCATTTTGTGCGGACCGCAGTGGGTTACTTGGTCGAACTTGGCAAAAGCAGTATAGTGCGGACCGCGGTCCATTTTGTGCGGTCCGCACTGGTTGGTGAAACTGGGCCCCAGGTCCTTTTCTATAAATAGGGCCTAAGGCCCTCATTTTACCATTTTCGAACCCTTGAATCTCAGATTAATACAAATATTGTTCATCATCTCCCTTTGCTCGTAATTAATTGTTGGAACTGATTGACTTCATTTCATCTCACATCTGGTACCATTACTTGCCTTTTAATTGTTCAATTTTGTTAATTTCTTTTAATTTTAGTTCTTCTTGCTTCCCTCTCTATGTTTCCCGTAGTTTTTCGTCAATTGATTAGGTTAGGGTTGTAAAATTTCTTGATTAGAGTAGGCTCCTGTAGTTAAAAATAGTGGGATATCACTTAGGGGCATTGTTTAGGTGTTAATTATGCTTAAAATCAAAAATCCGTTAAGCCCTAAGTTAGTGCCACTTCTGGACACTTAGTGCGGACTGCAGTCGATTCTGTGTGGACCGCATTGATGAAACTTCTGAAAGCTGAACTTTGGTCAGTGCGGCCGCATTACATTTTGTGCAGACTGAACTAGCCCCAGTGCGGCAGCACTACATTTTATGCGGTCCGCCCTACCTAGATACAAAGGGTGGGTAGTTTTATTACCACCCCTGTGCGGACCGCATGGCCATTTTGTGCGGTCCGCACTGACCCGTGTACGGCCGCACTACATATTGTGTGGTCCGCACTGGGTACCTTCTGCAACATGTCTGCAACTCTTTTCTTCTGTGTACAATTCTGTTTCTTGCCTACCGAGTAGGGGAAAAAAATGGTTAGACTCACTCCCCAAGCTAGGCAAAACATCAAAAATATGCGGAAGGTGATAAAAGTTGCTAATAGAGCCATTGACATGTTGGGGAGTGAGTACGAGCCCTTCTGGGAGATATCTTCGAACTCTGTGCCAAAATACATCCCTGACTAGCCGGAGAGGCATAGAGTGAGAGATACACCTCCAATATCCCCCATTGCCCAAGCATCAGTGAACATCTCTTCTGGGTCGTCTGAGGGCTCAGGTGATGGTAGTGGGAAATACTCCACCTCTCCCACAACTTCATTATCTGGAGAGGGTGCAGTAGGTGATGAAGAGGAAGTAGGGGGGACGAAGAAGTGGGAGAAGGAGGTGAACCACAAGTGGGGGGTATTGCCCGAACTAGGAAGCCGGAGGTGTGGCAGGACTAATTTGTTAGTGAGGTAGTGTACCACAAGTTCCGGGAATGGTGGCCGGTGAGAAAGTTAATCCCGGAACGAAATTTTATTGACAGAGACTTGCTACCTCACAACCCCAAGTGAGGAGGCAGTTTAGGATAAGAGTGGGCTGGGAACGTTTTTTAGATGAGTGTGTGGATGCCAACGAACACTTGGTCAAGGAATTTTACAGCAACGTAACCCACATCAAAAAGCGCTCCAAAGTGACCAAGGTTCGAAATCTGAAGGTGTTGTTCGACGGGAAGACAATCAATGACTATCTTGGGTTTAATGAGGAAGATGAGACCCTATACATGGCAAAGATGGAAATGGGCGAGGAGGTTCGTCCCTGGCTAGCACAGTACCTGGCAATCCCAGGTACCACCCCCGATTGGTTGACTGCTGGAGTCAAGATCTTGAGACAGAGTTTGAACTTTGAGGCACGGGGGTGGGAGACCTTTGTATGTAGCAGGTTGGACCCCACGACACATGACAACTCCCTCCCTCTCCACCGAGCTGTGTTAGTGGCTTCTATTATGGCGGGGTACCCCATCAATGTGGGGAATGTAATGTCGCAGATTATTACTATTGTGGGTGCCAAGCATGGCAGAAACTATCCGTTCCCCAGTTACCTCACTATGTACTTCCGGGATTTGAAGGTGGAAAAGAGGCCCTTCGACATCAAAGTCAAAGCGAAGACCCCTTTTTCCTGGTACAACATGCAGGGGGATGATAACCCCAAGAGCAAGAACTTCAAGAGTACAGTTACTGCTCCAACTGGCCAGTCTGAAGAGCCAGTTGTGGTAGTGACTCCAGTTGAGCCTGCTTCTACTTCCACTGTTGCCCCTCCTGGTCCACCCAGCTTAGTGGACCCAGAGATTCCATCTTCCCGGGCCTATCCTATTACTGCCCACCAACTGAGCTAGGAACTTCTGAGTATCAACAACTGGATGCAGACTGCCTCATCCAAGTTATACATCCTGACTACCACGGTAGAGGCTCAGTCGGTACCTCCAGCCCCACAGGTTTCCCAGTCGATAGAGGATGCTTTGAAAGAGATTTTATACAACCAGAAGAAAATCCTCGACACTTAGAAGGTGCTCACAAATGACGTTGCTTCACACAGCCAGTCTCTCAAGGAGCTTGCTAAGGAGCACAAGAAATTGAGGAAGACGCGGGCTTCCAAGGAGTCCGTGAAGGCGCTGAGGATTGATGTTGACCGGTTGAAGGCAGACCAGCTACCTTTGGACTTATTGCTCGATGATCCTATGCTAGCAGCTCATCCCCAGTCAGAGCAGTCACAGAGGCCTCCCAAGAGGAAGAGGATGATTCCTAGAGCGGATGATGCAGTCATCCAGTTGGCCGACCCACCGGAGGCTTCCTCCAGTCAGCCTCAGGATGCACTTCAGGAGCCTGTCCAGGTCCAGGCCCAAGTCCTAGCAGCACAGCAGCAGGACACCGGGAACCAGTTTGAGGTTCCCGAGCACAGTAAGGACCCTGGGACCACTCAGGAGCCTAAGCAGACAGACAGGCCATAGGGAGTCCCTATATCCTTTTTCCTTTCTCTTTTGATGCTTTATTTGGTTTAGTTGGCATTGGGGACAATGCCAGCTTTCATTTGAGGGGGTAGGCCCTACTTTTTATTCATTCGGATGATTGTATATATATTTGATACTGTTTTATGCTTTCTTGATTTTTCACCTTTGGGTTGTATATAATTTTAACATTTCGTACATTTATCGCACTTTTATTTTACTTTGGGTATGTATATGAAGTTATGTTACATTGTACATATTCATCCCATCTATTGTATATTCAAATCCCCTCTTGTATATATTCATTCTACTTTCCGCAAATTTTTCGTTCTTAGCTTCTTATTTGTGATTCGTAGCTTCTTGTTTCTCAAATTTGCAATAAGCCTTTGGTTTTCTTAATGCCACGGTTCTTTCCAAAGGTGGAGTGTTGTGTGAACCGGGTGGCTCTTCCCAATGATGGATGGTGACAACCTTCTTAAGGGTTTGAGTCCGTTTTTCTTTTCGGTTTTAGTAGTTAGTAGTTAAGAGTGCCTCAAGCAAAGCTTCACTTGGGCCTAGCATATTTGCCTTTGATCTTATGGTCAAAAACAAAATGTTGCATTTAGGATGGTGAAAGTAGTGACCTTGAGACTCTTGTGTTGACTGATAATCATCAAGTGATTTTTCGAGACCATTGTATGCTCAAATCTTATCTAAGGTCATTGTGGGCCCCCGACTTTGTGTCTTTAACAATCACATAGCTTGTGTGGTGAGTAATCGTATTGCAAGTCCATGTCCCGAGCCATTGGTCTAGAACTTGCCCTGAATGTTTGTTGAGGCGAAATCCTAAGTGAATTTTGACTTGAGACATGATTATAGGCTCTCCTTGCTCATAATGATAGCTTGAACACTTCCATAACCTACCAATGATAAGATTAGAAGCCTCTGCAGCCGCAGTCCATTCTCTGTGGTCCGCAGTGCCTGAGTTCAGAGAGTCAGATCTTCAGATTCAGAGCCCTAGTGCGGCCGCACACCATTTTGTGCGGTCCGCACTAACCCCACAGGGTCAATTTTGTCCAGAATTTTCAGCTTAGTATAAATAGCTTCTTTTCCCATTTTTTAGGGTATCAGATATTATAATTAAGCAGCTGCACTCGTGGGTTCGAGATTCTTAGCTATTTTGGGCAATTTTATCTACTTTTCATCATTGAATCTTGTTATTTAGCTTAGCAATTAATTAATATGAGTTGTTCTTCATCTATTTCTTGCTTTTCTTCTTTAATTATAAGTAGCTAGACCCATAATCTAGGGTTGTGGCTCAACCCTAGTGTGGGTAATTGATGGGTCTTGTATTTTAGGGCTAAATTGACTATGGATGTTTGATATTTGGGCCTATTTCATGGTTAATTTCTAAATCAGTGGTTGCAAATACTAGTTTGTCTTTAGTTGACTTGGGTTCTTCTTGAGAAAGAGAGCCTAAGTCTCCGAAATTGGTCCAACAAGGAATTGGGGCGTACTCAAGGGATTGATAGCCCCAATTAAAGGGTTAAACCTCGAGAGAGTAATACCCGACTTGAACCCTAGTTGCTTGTGCAAATTTGCATACCTAATTGGTCTTGAGAAAGTCAATTCGGGCAAAATCACTCGAACCACCGAGAGGTGTAGAGTGGGTAAAATAGTGCAACGGTTATATCATACTCCCTAATCATGTCAAATGTGCTTTAGATTCAAGTACCCATCAATTAACCACCTATGCGGAAGTCACTACCCTAGTGCCTTTTAAATCATTTGAACAACCCGTAGCATTAACTCTTAGCTTAATTTAGTTACATTTACCATTTGTAGTTTGATAATAGTAGAAGTAAAATGAAAACCCCAAAAATGATTAGAAGTGTAATTTGGAATACATACGCAATCCTAAACTAGATAGATACTCGATTCCAAATTCTAGCTCTCTGTGGAAATCGATCCCGACCCAAAATTGGGTAAACGCTGCTCTGACCCTCTCTCGCTACTCAATAGTAGTGCGGAGTAGGCTGCGATCAGCCTGCGAGCTGCAGATGCTATTGGACAGATGGACTAGGATATATCCTCTTGTCTTTGGAGGTGAGCGACATGAGGACCCCATGAACTTTATTGATCATTGCAAGGACAGACTGCACAACATGAGGATATTGGAGTCCCACGAGGTGGACTTTACCACCTTTCAGCTGGAGGGCAAGGCCCGTAAATGGTGGCAGTCCTATCTTCTCGGCATGCCAGAAGGTTCTCCTCCCTTGTCTTAGGACTAGTTCACAAGCCTCTTCCTGGATAGATATATTCCACCCTCTCAAAGGGAAGAGTCACGATTTCATTTTGAGCAGCTCCAGTAGGGCCAGATGTCGATGACCGACTATGAGGCGAGATTCTCTGAGTTGTCTCGCCATGCAATTATGATACTTCCTACTAATGCAAAGAGAGTGTGGAGGTTTGTTGCAGGTTTGCACTCTGGTATCTAGGCCACTATGGCCTGAAAGGTTGAGATGGGGACTTCGTACGAGCTAGTTGTGGAGATAGCTCGGAGGATCGAGGGTGTTTGTCAGTGGAGTCGAGAGTAGGTGATGAGGGATAAACGGTTTCGATATTCTGGAGGGTTTAGTGGTGCTCCGGCCAGGGGCAAAGGCCAGTTTCTGAAGGGTCGGTCTAGCAGGCCCATATATCCAGCACCGTCGCCTCCTCAGGGTGCTCTAGTGTGGCCCTATTTTAGCGCCATTCTAGAGAGATCTTATCGTCTACTAGCTATTCAGGGTTCCTCCAGTGGGCCTTAGGCCATCAGGGTCAGACTTCAGGTCAGCAGTCCCGTACCGAGAGGTTATTTCAAGTGCGGGGATCTTGTTTATGTGAGTAGGTTCTTCCCCAGGCTTCGGGGTAAGGCATTACAATAGGGTCAACAACCTATAATACAGCATCAGCTACCACACCAGTCGTCCGGCCGCCCAGAGGCGGAAGGAAGGTAGATAGGGTCCGTCCTAGAGGTGGAGGCTAGTTAGGTGGCGCTCCAGCTAGGTTCTATACTTTTCCAGCCAGACTAGATATAGTGGCCTTAGATACCGTGATCACATGTATTATTTCTATCTGCGGTAGGGATGTTTTAATACTATTTGCTCTAGGGTCTACATATTCATATGTTTCATCTCTGTTTGCTCATTTTCTGGGCATTCCTCGTGAGTCCTTGGTTACTCCTATGTATGTGTCCACGCTAGTGGGTTATTCTGTTATTGTGGATCAGATCTATCAGTCCTATATCATGACTTTCTGTGGTTATGAGACTAAAGCAGATCTTCTATTTCTCGATATGACCAACTTTGAGGTCATCCGGGGCATGGACTGGCTGTCTCCATATCATGCCGTCCTTGATTGTCATGCCAAGACTGTTACCTTGGCGATGCCAGAGTTGCCTAGATTAGAGTGGAAGGGTTTGTCTATCTGTGCATCTAGTCGGGTTATCTCTTTTCTGAAGGCTCGACACATGGTCGAGAAGGGTTGTTTGGCTTATCTAGATTATGTTCGGAATACTACTACAGAGACTCCGACCATTGATTCAATGCCCGTGGTCCGGGAGTTCTCCGATGTATTTCCTTCTGATCTACCAGGCATGCCACCAGATCGTGATATCAATTTTTGTATTGATTTGTCTATAGATACCCAGCCTATCTCTATTCCACCGTACTGCATGGCTCCGAAAGAGTTGAATTAGCTTAAGGAGTGGCTAGCAAAGGGATTTGTCAGACCGAGTGTGTTGCCTTTGGGATGCACCGGTGTTGTTCGTGAAGAAGAAAGATGGGACTATGCGGATGTGCATTGATTACCGCCAGTTGAACAAAGTTACCATTAAGAACAAGTACCCGCTGCCGCGTATTGAAAGCCCAAAAGGCATCACGTTATGCAATATGTGCCAAAGTATGTTATGAAGGAAGTTTTTTCCTGGTCCTCCGAGTTCATCCTAATTTGATTGTTCCTAGAGTAAGCATCTTGAAATCTTATTATCTCATGTCCAACCGTAGCATCAATAATTTAATCAATGTTTGGAAATGAGAGCGAGTCTTTAGGGCATGCCTTGTTTAAATCCTTATAGTATCCATACATCTTAAATTTGTTATTCTTTTTGGGTACTATGAATACGTTAGCTAACCATTCCAGATATTACTTTACCTTCTGGATCAAACCTATATTAATTAGTCGGGTTACCTCCTCTTTAAAAAACATGTTCTTGGCCTTGGCTATTGGGCGTTTCTTTTGCCTTACCATTTGGAAGTTTGGATCTAGACTCATCTTGTGAACCGCCACCTCCAATGGGATACATGTCATATCCAAATGCAATCAAGCAAAGCGTTCTACGTTAGCTTTGAGAAAATTAACAAATCCTAACTTAAGTTCAGCATTTAAACTTGTTCCTAAATTGAACTTCCTTTCCAGAAACTTATCGAACAAAGCCACTTGCTCAAGTTCCTTTGCAGTTGACTTAGTCGCGTCCGTCTTTCTGGTACCAGAAAATATCTCGGAACCTGATAGGATTCCGATGACTCTCCGCCCTTATCTTCTTTATTCGGAAAGGGAGAAGGCATTGGTTTCTGTAATTGCTATTTATTAGACTCTTTTCCCTTGCTACTGGAAATGGTCACTAAATTCATCTCCTTCGCTGCCAGTTGGTCTCCTCTTATTTTCTTGATTCCTTCCGACGTTGGAAATTTCAACAATTGGTGATATGCTTAGAGCACACCCTTTGTCTCGTGTATCATGATCTTTCGAGGATTATATTGTAACCCATATCACTATCCACCACTTCGAATAGAGTGGTATTCGTTACTCCTTCAGCGTGTGTGGGCAGCAAATCCTCTCCTCGCGTTGTCACGATTCTCAAGTTGAAGCCACCTAGGAGTTTTGTCGCCGGAATAATGTTCATGGTCAGCTTCACTTGCTCCAGAACTCTCCATTGGATGATGTTGTCTGAACTTCCTGGATCAACCAAAACATGTTTAATTTTGAAATCTAAAACATTGAGACAGATTACCAAAGCATCATTGTGGGGTAAAACGAGTCCGTCAGCATCTTCCTCCTTAAAGGTGATGTAATCCTATGCGACTTCTCGGAGTCTCTTGTTGTGAGTCACCGATATCTTCATTTTCTTCGTTGCTTAAAAGGTTACACCGTTGACTTCGTTTCCACTGAAGATCATGTTGATAGTCATCTAAGACGACCCTTCTGTTACCTTCGAAGGCTCTACATTGTCCCAGCTTCGGCCGTAGTTGTAATTGGCTCACATAAAAATTCCCTGAGATACCCATTGTTTAATAATATCACCACCTCTTCACGAAGATAGCGACAGTCCCTAGTTCTATGATCGTGGGTCCCATGGTATTCACAATATAAAGTGGGATCCCTCTAGCTAGGATCTGATTGGATTGGTTGCGGGAACCGTGCTTATTTTATATTCCTCATTGCTGATACTAACTCTACCAAGTTGATGTTAAAGTTGTAATCTAACCACCTAGGGTACGTGGAGTCTTGAGCCCATGTCACCTCCTTCTCCTGTAACGACCTGCTATTCCGACCATGATCGACTCTTCTATTAGAAGCAAACCTATTCGATGACTGGAACCCTTTGCTGCTACGCCTATCAGTTCTTTAGTATGGAATAAGGCTGGCAAGTGGGTCGGGCTTGGTCCTAAATGGGCTTAGTGGGTCGGTCCTAAGTGGGCTCGGGCTTCATGGGTCGGTCCTAAGTGGTCCTGGGCTTCACGGGCTTTTTGTAGGAACCAGGCCGGGATCGGGACCATGAACTAATGGTCCCGGGCCTAAGTGGTCCCAATGGATAATTTTTTTTAAGTTATATAGAAGTTAGAAAAGAATATGGTAATAAAATATCTAAGGCAATGCGTTATAATTTTATTATAGTATTAACAAAATATGGCAATATCTTTCTTAGTCTTCCTCCCCCCTATGGAATGAGTACAATAAGGTGCTAATACCACCATTGAGAAGAAAAAGTAACTAATCAACATGTGCCAAAATACAAGTTACATATTAATTTACATGGTATCTCTTACAATCTTCATAAATCCATTAAGGTCTGGAGGAATTTCTGTTGGTGGTGGAGGAAAAGAAACTTGGTCATCACCGCTTCCGGGCGAAGCAGAATCCTCCGCAAGTTCAACTAGCATTTCTTCATAAGCTTCGTCTACCTCTAGTTGTGATTCAGCAAGTCCAAAACTTCTTCTTTCCGAATGGATCCAATCTCTGAAAAGTACTGATTTTTCCAAGTTCTCCCTCATAGACGCTCTATAATCACCGAGTTCAAGTCTTGCTTGAGTGAAAGCGCTCTCCAATGCCACTTTTGAAGCTTGAATAGTTAAAATGTCTCGGGCCATCCTTGAAAGAATTGGAAAGTATTTTTCTTTGTTCTTCCACCATTTCAAAATATTAAAGGAGCCGTCGGGATTTACTTCCTTAATTCCCTGTGACAAATAAACTTCAAGCACATTTAGTTGTGAAAAATCACTAGTACTAGAACCTTGAGAATCCCTTAACCTGGTCCAAGTACTAAGTGCTCTTACTCTCGCAGTTCTTTTAAATGATTGAGAATCAGAAGAAGGAGTTGGAACATTTGGCCTAGCCTGATCAAATGCAACTTGATAAACATTATAAATAGTTTGAGAATTTATTTTAATTGAGACTATTGCTTCCGGAAGTTGAGACAACTCCTCTTCTTCAAGTGCTAAACCATTAGGATTTAACAAAGCAGCAACACCATAAATAGGGGGAATAGGGAAAAAATATTTTTTACACTTTTTTCTCATAGAATCAATAGCAAGTTCATAAATTTTCCCACCCTCTGAAAAATGAGCAAACAAATTTGCAAGTTATGCAATATAAACTAAACAGTTAGAAATAGTAAGATAGTATTGCCCAAAATCATTTGTAGCAATATGAAATTTTTCTAAAAAATCTACAAGCATTTTAACATTAGCCTAATTCGCATTTGTAAGGTGCTCATCATCATCACGTACATGAGCATTAAGCGTTGAGTTTATGGGTTTCTTGTAATGACCTGACCGGTCGTTTCATGAGTTATCGCTCTGTTTCTCTTATTTCTGCTTATTATTGCCTTGTTCAGTTGTATTTTTTATTATCGGGTTGGTTGGCTCAGGTTCGGAGAGGTTTTGGTAAGGTTTGAGACACTTAGTCTCTTTCGAGGAAGCTTAAGTTGGAATAGTCAATCGGATGTTGACTTATGTGTTAAAGGGCTCGAATGTGAGTTCTGATGGTTCGGATAGCTTCGGGAGGTGATTTGGGACTTAGAAGCATGATCGGAATGTGTTTTGGAGGTACGGAGTAGTTTAGGCTTGAATTGGCAAAATTGAAATTTTGGCGTTTTCTGGTTGATAGATGAGATTTTGATATAGGGGTCGGAATGGAATTCCGGAAGTTATAGTAGATCCTTTGTGTCATTTGGGATGTGTGTGCAAAATTTCAGGTCATTCGGACGTGGTTTGATAGACTTTCTGATTGAAAACGGAATTTGGAAGTTTTTGGAATTCTTAGGCTTGAATCCAATGCGAATTTGGTGTTTTGAGCGCTCCGAAGGTTGGAACAAGTTTGAATGATGTTATGAGATATATTGGCATGCTTGGTTGAGGTCCCGAGGGCCTCGGGTGAGTTTCGGGTGGTTAATCGGACCAAATGCATAGTTGAGAAGTTGCGTATTTTTGGATTCAGCTGTTTCAGGCTTTTGGTCTTTGCATTAGCGAGTGGTCCCTCGCGTTCGTGAAGGGTTGAGATGTGAGGTAGGATTGTTGGACTTCGCGTTTGCGAAGGGCTGGGGTCTTTGAGCTACGTGTTAGCAATAGGGGAGCCGCGTTCGCGGTGGGTTGTGGAGCTGAGCCTTCGCGCTCGCGAGAGGGGATCCGCATTTTCGAAGAAGGAAAATGTGGTCAACGTCAGGTTGTGCTTCGCGAACGCGAGGCCTTGATCGCGTTCGTGAAGAAGGATTTAAATGTCTGGGCAGAATGTTTTAAAAGCTCATTTCCGCAATTTTTAGCCTAAGTTCCTCCATTTTTGGGCGATTTTGAAGCTTTTTGAAGAGGATTGAAGTGGGAATCAAGGAGTAACACTTGGAGGTAAGATTTATGGACTTAATACTCAATCCTAATGTGATTTCTACCTAATTAATCATGGAAATTGTTAAATTTAAGCATAAGTATTGAAGAACTAGGGCTTGTAATTGGAGACCTAGAATTTGGGATTTGAGGGGTCATTTGTGGTTGGATTTTGGTGATTTTGATATGAATGAACTCGGGGAGTGATAAGGAGTCTATTGGTGTAATACTTATCAGAATCCGAGACGTGGGCCCGAGGGTCGGGTTTGGCAAATTTTGGGATTTGTGTTGTAATTTGATTTCTATCGAGTGGGCTTTGTTCCCTTAGCATATTTTGATGGTTTTGTACTGATTTTGGTTAGATTTGGAGCACTCGGAAGCCGATTCGAGAGGCAAGGGCATCGCGGGCTAGAGTTTGGACCGAATTGAGGTGAGTAATGATTGAAAATATTGTCCTGGGGGTCTTTTACCCCTGATTTCACATCGTTGTGCTATGTTGAGGTGACACACACGCTAGATGATGAGCGTAGGGTTGTGCACCATTGGGATTGTGACTTAGTCCATTCCGAATGATTGTTTTACCGCGTATTTGATTGAAAACTGTTTGCCATCATCATGTTTTGGGCTGAATGCCATATTTGGGCCTCGTGCTGACTGTTTAGGACCCTTAGGGGATTTTTACTACTATTCCTCACTGTTTTGACTTTATACTTGTACTCAGTCATGCTATATTCTATTGTTTTTATAACTCAGCCATGTTTACTCTGTTTTGACATCTTAAATGATATTTTGAGCTGATCATCATATTTTACTGTGCCCGAGTGGCTTTTAGAGATTTCTGACTGAGTAGGGCTGAGGGCCTGTGTTGTGAGGATTATTATGGGATCGGGCTGCACATCGCAGCAGTATTGTATTGATTATGATTATGAGGTTGAAGGCCTAAGTTGTACGCCATAAGGTGGCTTGATATGAGGCCGAGAGCCTATTGATTATGCTATGAGATGGCTTGATATTGCGCTTGGGCCGTAAGGGGCCCCTCCAGGAGTCTGTACACCCCCAGTGAGCACGAGTACCTAGTGAGATATGTGATATAGCCCGAGGGGCTGGTGTTGTTCCAGGTTATTGCCCGAGTGGCTGATTCCGTTGACATTGTGACCGAGGGGCGGATTTTATGTATTTATCTTTTCTAGTTGCTTTTCATTTACTTGTTTAACTGTTAAAAAGATGTTTTAAAAAAGCTTATACTGAACTAAGATGTTTTTATAAGATTTTACAGTTTTATTGCATTTTTATTGGTTTTACACTGCCTCTTTATAGCATGTTATTGTGTTTTACGTGATTTCTTATTGCTTAGTCTTCATTTACCATTATTACTCTCTGAGTTGGAGTACTCACTTTACTCCCTGTACCCTGTGTGCAGATTCAGGAGCTTCAGGTCAGGCCAGTGAGGGTTGATTGCTCCCAACAGGCCATTCAGAGTCCACTAGGTAGATGTTCGGCATTCGTAGCCCAGTGTTTCTCCCTCCTATCTTACTTTCTGTTTCTAGTTCTGTAATAGACTGTATAAACTCTTTCAGACTCTTAGACACATGTTTAGATGCTCATGACTGGTGACACCCCGATGTCGGGCTGTGTTGGTTTTCCATAAATTGTACTAGTTCACTTTTATTTTGGGCTTATTAGCATATTAATGACTTAAATTGTGTTATTATAATTGTTTAAAATGAATTGGGTGTTGTGTCAGCTGGCCTCGTCTTCACAAGAGGCACCATTACGACCGAGTCTGGGTTTAGGGTCGTGACATTTCTATATTCATATGCAATAACTAAACTTTCATACATGTAATTCCATCTAGTTGGACAAGCTTTAGGAATTTTCTTTCTCTTAGGCCAAATTCATTGCATATTTTAAAATATTCTCTAAGTCTACTTCTACGGTTTGAGTAAAAAAGTCAGTTAAGAGCCATTTTAACCTTTTCAATTTCAATATTTAAAATTCTCATACCATCACCCACAATTAAATGGTAAATATGACGAATACATCTAACATGAAAAATGTTACTAAATGCAGGACTTAGTGTAGTGGTAAGCAAGACTACAACATTTGTGTTACTAGTAGCATTATCCATTGAAACTAACATGATTTTATCAATAATGCAAAAATAACTACAAATATCCATAACTGTGCCAGCAATAAACTGCCCTGTATAACGTGAATTAATTATTCTATAAGCAATAATGCACTTTTGCATTATCCACTCCTCATCAATCCAATGACTGGTAACAGTAAGGTAATCACATTCATTACCACTGCTACCAATATCATTTGTAATAGCAATACGATAATTTATATGAGTAAATAAATAGCGCGAATATTGTTCATATTCATGTTTATATTTATAAATATCGCTCTTTACGGTTGTGCGAGGAAAACCTTTATAAGTAGGATTCCAAATTTTTCTAATATAATGCACAAAGTGAGGGTTAGAAGAAAAATTATAAGGGTAAGCACATAACAGTAACCATTTTTGCCAATTCTTCCCGATCTTTTTTTGGATCATAATATGAAATACCACCGGTAACCGTATTAATTTTCGGTTGAAATTGATTAGATCCGGTACTAGGGTCAACCTGACTAGGAGTAGGTACACTTATCCCCTCGGCCAAGGCTTTCATACTAAAATATTTGGCTTTATCTTGAGGGTGTATCAATATGTGTCTTTTCAAAGATCCCGTCCCCCCTCCCCTCCCCCGACCGTCAACATATTTAAAAGCTAATTCCTTGCCACAAGTTTTACACTTAACCTTGTTTTGTGGAATTAGTTGAGTAAAAAAAGGCCAAACAATAGATATTTTTGTCCGGTTGGGACGTTGTCAAGAAAAAGTAGGGATAATAATAGGAGAGTCAGACGGGGCATCATTTGGATTACCATTAGTTGGGTTAACTTCAGGAGAAGGACTAGTGGGTGTATCGTCATTCGGTTACGTTTCATCAAAATCTATTTCTTCATCATCATTTTCATCAATAGTTGGATTACCATAAAGAGCATTCATATATTCATGGTTTAATTGTTCACCAGCTCCAACATTATGCAAAAATTGACTCTAAGTAAATTGTAATAAACTATTATCACTATCAAGAATAGCAGGTATAGGACGGTTATGGGGTTTGGGTCGGGGAGCCAAGGGAAGTGGAGGAGGAATAGATTGGCCACTAGAATCACCACTCTTGGATTTTTCCTTATTTTTACTAAATTTGTTTTAAGGAATATGCCATTTTAATTAATCAAGCAATGCAAAGTAAATAAAACAAACAAAACTATAATATTAAAACTTAAGAGTTGGAACGAGTTTACTGAATTGACGAACAACTTGTTGAAAATTAATTATCGGTGAAAATTTGAAGGCTTCAATTCACCAACTTTACAAATTTTCACAAATTATAACAATAAAGTAAGCAATTATAGAAAAAAAATAGAGAGAGATTGGTGATTTTGTGAGAAAAATGAAAGAATAAGGGGATATTTATAGTTGAAATAAGGAAAAAGTGTAATTATAAAAAGTTTGGGGTTAAAACAAAGTTGGGAGGGAGGGGGAGGTTAAATGGTTGTTTTGTAAATAGCCAACGACTATTTTGGCAGAGAAAACGAATATAATTTAAATGCCCTAAATGGTAGTTTTTTTTATTTAAAAAATGGCCGTTGGGACTGTTTGGGACCGCTAAGACCGGTCCGGTCCCGGTCTCGCGGGCCTCAAGCAATGGACTGGCTCACTTGCCAGGCCCACCTATCCCAGTCCCGGTCTTAAAATGGTTAGGACTGTTTAGGCCCACTACCCATATAGGCCGCAGTCCTGGGCCGATCCCGGTCCTGAACCGGCCACTTGCCAGCCTTAGTACGACAGAAAAACAACCTCTTGACGACCGCCGATCCGCATCAAAATCATTTTTTAATTTGTTCTTGTTTTTGTCTCGGCCCCATCCCTTGGTTAACACCGAAGACATAAGTTTATTGTCTTCCATCCTGATTTTCGACTCATAACGGTTATGGACATCTGCCCAAGTGGTTTCCTGAAATGCGAGCAGGCTCTCTTCAGTTTCCTAGAGGCATCAGAACTCAGCAGATTGAGACCCTTTGTGAATGCCTCCGCTGCCCACTCATTTGGAGCTGCCGACAACATCATTCTTTCTTTTTGGAATCAGATCACAAATTCCCGCAACAGTTGGATTCGCCTTGCGTAATCCTGAATATATCCGCCTTTCTGGCCTAAACCTTCCTTGCCCTAGCATGTGCTTTAATGAACGAGTCTGCAAGTATCTTAAAAGAGTTAATTGAATGCTCGGGTAAGAAAGAATACTATGTCAAGGCCTCCTTCGTGAGGGTTTCACCGAACATCTTTAACAAGATCGGTTCGATCTCATGTTGAGCCAAATCGTTCCCTTTCACAGCCATAGTGTAGGTTGTGATGCGTTCGACTTAAATGGCAATTACGTGTATTTTTTCGAATATGAGCGTTTTAGTACTAGTGATGCGCCTGGAATCTGATCCATCCGATCGTGAAACTCCTTCGCATTCTGATCCATTTGTTCGATCATTTCTCTCTTAAATCTCATGAGCTTGGTTTTAACGAGATCATTCCCGTTGTTATTACTAGATCTGCTGCCGGTCCCTCTTTCTTCATCAAACCCGACTTCACCCTTCGGGGTGTTGTTATGGACTCTCTAAGATGTTTGATTTGCAGAAACCTAGGAGGAATCGGGACCCTTCCGTTTGCATTATTGGAGGCGCCTGACAATGCTTATTATAACTACGTCATCACCTGATCGTGCCTTGAGAGGTGATTCATGATTGCTTTCTGCTGTTCTCTCAGGAGTTTAACTATTTCCACGACATATTCCTCCTCCGGATAATCAGGAGTAGCTTCCAGCACATGCCAAGGGTACTGACCTTCTCAAACCAAGGTCTCACTGATTGAGTCATCAAGATAATTCTTCGTGTGCCTCAATATTGTGTGTGTTGTTGACATTATTAGCTGTCATATATGGTTCTTACCGAGGAAAGAATAAAAACAAGTTAGAATTAAACAAATGAATCAAAGCAATTGCGCAACTGTCTATCTGGTTCTTACAGTTAAATTTATTACGTGATTTATAAACAATCGAATTGATTTGATTCAAAAAATAATAAAGAGATAAGATTAATATTAATATTAGTAATTGAAATTGAAGAAGATAACAATCCAGGCTCCGAACGCAGTGTCTTCCAGAGCAAAAGTGAAAATAACGATAAAGTGCAAATAAAATTGTTAAAATGAGAGCAAAAGTAGTAAAATAAAGCTTTTGTATGCAGAAAGTTTTCTGTCCTTACAATGGTTGCTGAGCCTGCTATTTATAACTTTACCTAAGGAAACATGATCCTATGATCATGCTCCTGTTAAATGAAAATAAAAGGTCATTGATGAATGCGTAATGGTAAGCCATGAATGCAAATATTCTCTGCAACGGTCGTTCATTTAATATTAGTAGATATTCCCTCATTGAATTCTATCCGATGAAAAACCTTTGACCTTCTCCCGTCGACTACGCTCCTTCGGAATTTACTCGATATTGATGACATTCGTTATATCTGGTATTAATTATTCCCTGACTTTTCCTTTGTCTATCTTCGATTCCACATGTCACGTTACTATTTGACCATCCGTTATAAACTAATTTTATCCCATACAATTGTACACCTACAAGTTAACTTATGAGATTCACTTCTCCTTAGAGTTTATAAAGTTCGACAAAACTCTTGTTTAGCATTTATAGAGTTCGACTAAATGCTTAGTCATCTCTTGTTTAAAACAAAACATGTTCGTTAAATTAACAGCCTAATTATTGGGATCAAAATAACAAGGCGTCATGCGAAAACTAACAAAGAGAACTTTGATGACAATAAATCAGGCGTAAAAGAATATACTAAATTAGACATAATAATTTATTATGGTTTGGTCAATCAACCTACATATGATTCATCACTAAAATAAAAAGAGAAAATAAATTATTTGATAGAATAGTTTCCCATAAACAAAACTCTCTAAAAGACTATATTGTGGAGGTTGTCTTATTATTGTTGTGAGGAGGAATCTTCAATTTATAGAAGTATAAAACTTCTCTTGCAAGAAAAGGATAAGACATATGAATGAGATTTATTCCTTTTAGGAGATTTTTTTCCTTACTTCAAGAAAAAGAGTTCTAATAGATTAGAAATTCAGGGTAAAACCCTAACAATTCTCCTATTAGACTGAATTTTCTGGCAATACTTGTTCCGCCTTGTTTACATGCACAATCTTCATAACTGCCGCTTGCCATGATTAAAAATAGGTATAAGTTGAAAAATCTTAGTATTAGTTGAAAGAAGCCTAAGAATAGACTAAAAGGACCCCACACATTAAGAATTAACATGAGTTAAAACTAATATTAATTAAGAAGCTCATGCGTTAAAAAGAAACATGAGTAAAACTGACACCAGAGCCCGTAAACATGGGTTAAAAAAGAATTTATTTTTAAAGTTACAGCAACATAAATGTTGAATATATGGTTGAAACTTGAAAGTTTGTCTTCACACATAGGGTACTCTGGATAAATGTTTTTGGGATAAAAGTCTTCATTATCATCAAATTGGTTGCAACTTGATTTGAACCCACCTAAATCTATCTTCGGCCTTCTTCAACCTGGCTCTGATATAGAAATGTATTTTTTATGTCTTTGCTGGAACTTGAGCCATGATCTCCACGTACTTTATTGATGAAAAAGTTATACTGCAGAAATCAGATAAAAATAATTATATTATGTAATTTTATGCATGCATATATAAATAATTATGAATCTCCTTAACATAAGAGAAATACATATCCAATTTCTAAGTGTGATACTTTCGATTTTTTTGAATATTCATGTAATTTATGCTCTACTACTACCCTTGTGTCCCGTAATAACTTATTCTTTGGTCCAACTCATGTGACAAAGTTGTATAGACATAAAGGTTAAGGAAGAAAATAAAAACTTTTGAAACTTATAATATTTGTGTGAGTATAAAATTTTTGAAACTTGTGATTTTAAACATGTGTTATAATATTTACATGACTATAAAAACTTCTTATTAAAGATAGAATGTAAAGTTTAAATTAAATTATTTAAATAGTTATATTATTTTTAAATGGACTAAAGAAATATTGTCACATAAATTTAAATCAAGGGAGGGAAGCAATCCAGAGCGCTGTTGCTTCATCTCATTTATCAACTTCAGAAATTGCGCGATTTGCACAAGTACGATTATTTAGGCTCATCATTTACAATTTAAACCTGTCAAAAAAAAGTTCACAGAAAATAGCCTCGAGCGAGAATTTTAAAGCACACTACCGGGCTTTTAAAACAAGCTGTCAAAATTTGCCATAATTTGAACTACGTAGTCAAAATTTTGAAGCAAACTGCTAGAATTTTGGAGTATGGTGCCAGAATTTTAAAGCATGCTGCCAGAATTTTTATTGCGATTGAAAAATCAGGTAATCGTCAGAATTTATGGTGCATCAAAATTTTGACATGGGCCTATGTTTAAATTTTCTTTTTTAGCAAGATCAAAATATAAACGATGGTTTTAAAAAGTTCCATCCATCATAATTCTTGTCAACAATAATCTTATTGGGCCATCTTTTTTAACGAACAATTAGAAAAATTATTTAAATAGCTGCTTATCTAATTGCTTAAACTAAAAATAGTCGACGAATATAATATATATGTAATTTATGAATAATACGTGTATAATTAAATATAATTAATATATGATTTATATATACCGAAAAAAAGTAAATAGTGAAATTGGCTGGCTATTTGTATAAAGATTTTCATCTATTATTGGGCTTTACAACTCATGGACTTACCACGCAGCCCAAGACATTGCCGTCCACTCCTTGTCTTCCTCATCTTCCCAGTCGCTCGAGGTCACGGTTTTGTCCGCCATTTTCAAACATCTTTTTTCCTCTAAGCAATTTCTAATCCTAAAACCCCATAAACCCTAAACTTAAAAAATTTCCATTTTTATTCATGGGGTCAATAAATTTCAACCCGTTCAATAACAACTGGTTCAACAAACCATCAACACCATTTCAACCGATTAATCTTTTAACCCACTTTAATTCCCTTAAACCCCAGCAACATTCCCCACCTTTTGCAGCCATTTCAAACCCATTTTCAAGAAAACACAAAAAAACAGCTCCAGAACAACCGGGTCATTACCGGAGAATGCTGGACCAGTTCTACTGGGAATGCGAAACCCGACCTGATTTAAGGCACGCGCCCGAAGTGGAGAAGATTCTGAACGAGGACCCAATTTTCGAGAAGAAGGAGAACCCGACTGAAGAAGAGATTGAGGAGAATGACAAGTGGTGGGCTGAGTTTAAGGAAAGCCCAGTGGTCCAGTTCTTGGCCCAAGCTGAAGAGATTGCGGATAAGCTTAATGAGCTTGAGCTGAAAGAGAATTCTGCTCCTTTTAGAAGTGAAGATAAGAAATTGTGGCAGGTATTAAAAAAAAGTTCTTTTTATTGTTTGGTAGCAAAATATCAAGGTTTTTGATATATGTCATGAATCCTTTTTAGTCTATTTAGAGATTTGTAGAAAATGTCCAGAATTCGTAGTGTTCGAGAATCCAATTATTAAAGTATTGGAATGAAACACGTCCAGAAATAGATATTGAAGATTCATTATTCATATAGTGGACCAGAATTTGCTCAGGATTCAGATGCCAACCAGCTTTGGATATTTAGTTGGAGAACTTGTTTATCAGTAGTAAGGAAGAATTTTTTTTTTTTTGTTTTTTGTTTTTTGGTGATAAGGTAGTAAGGAAGAAATCAGTAAAATAGGGCATGAAACTTAATTTGATGGACACAATTTCGTTACTAGGAATTTTTCAAAAACTTAAATTCATTTAACATTCAAATTTGAAGTTTGATGTATTTTTTTTGTTTATGAAATCAGTTTTTAAGCAGCTAACTCTGATTTCTGTCAGCACTACTAATATGATGTAAATGCCCTATTAGCATCTTGAACCTCGTTCAGATACTGTAACATAAAATGGGACATGGTATAGTTTGTGAGTTGCCTATTTGCAATTTAGCTTTATAAGTGACAGTCTTTTCTTGTCTCTAAAGATAACTTATGTAGGAATGAAGTTCCTTTCTATGATAAGTTTTAAAAAATGTCTTTCTTAGTAAGTCATAATTCATAAGTGTGTAAAAGTTTAAGTTGTAACTGCAGTGGTTTTTGAAGATGATCATGAGTGTGATTGTTGGATAATACCCGGAATTTTTTAACTGTGTATTTTCAGTCTGTTTCAAGAATTCCCCAACTGAGTGGAGTTTTCTTTGATTTATGTGAAGGCAGTGCCAAATGTGATTGGATTGGATGGGAGGCCAATTCCCAGAAAAGCCATAAAGACAAAGAAGGAATCAAATGATAAGTTTTGGGATTTTGCAAGGCAGTTCTATTTTGGGCTTTGGGGATTTCGTCAACGACCATACCCACCTGGGAAGCCCATTGATGCTGCACAGGCTATTGGTTACAAAAAGCTTGAAAAGCGATATTATGATTGTAAGTTTGCTTAAATTCATTATATATAGTTAATATGCGCGAGATTCTGTTATTCTTTCAGTTAATTAAAATATTGTGCTCACTTCTCCTGTACACCTTGAACTGCTTAGGATTCTGGCTCCATAAATTATGGATTATAGGACAATCAGTAAGAGCCTAGGTTGTTGGATTATTTTTAAAAATTTTTTAATTTTATTTTTAAATTTCAATCTTGAATCAAGCTGCTGGCACTGCTTTTCTTGTGGATTTATATAGTCATCTTGATGTACATTCTGCTTCTGTTGATGCTTGCATTTTTCGAGTAATGTATATTGTTGTCTGTGTTTGATTTCTTCGGACAATATGCATCTGAAGAAATAATTTTCTTTGACTTTCATTTGCAACTGATGACAAAAACAAGGACTTCACTTCTGAGTGTAAGAAAGTAAGAAACTGATGCAAAGAATTTTATTCAAATTCGTACTGGTTGGCGAAGTGAAACTAAAACCTAAGAGCTGATGACATGTATTAGTTTGATAGTTAAATAGTAGTAAATAACCCTAATCCCATATGTATTAGGAGTAGGATATGTATTATATATATAAGGCTCATTGTATCATTGTAAAATTAATCAATAGTATTTTTTCCCGTGTATTCTCACATGGTATCAGAGCTTTAGTGAGAAACCTATCGTTGTGCATCATTCCAGCGACTTTCGGGAAGAAAGACCTCGTCGCCGTGAAATTTTCCGGCGACTTAGAAGGCTGTCCGTAATCACATCATTTTTTGTTGGTGTGTGCAAAAAAAACCAACACACCACAAGACTCCTCAGGCTCCGGGGACCAAACCCCAGTCAACCCCACCGGAAAACACACGTCCATGCGCCCTCACGCGCCGGAAAAGGAAGAAATTTTCCGGCGAGATCTGACCCACGCGCCGACGTGTGAGCCCTGTTCCAGCCAGATTTTGAAAAACCTAGTTGGACTGTCGGATCGCATAGTAATTCCGAGTCTATCCATGCCTTTTTCTTTTTGTTCCAATCACTTTGAGATTTTTCGGCAACTACCCTGACTTTCCGGCGGCTACAGTGATTTTTTTGACGAAACTTCTTTTGGACGGATTACTTAGGAGATTATTCTGAGTCTTTTTTTATTCAAGTTTAAATCAAAATCCGACCATCATATTTTTCCGGCACAACATTATAATGGCATTCATATCAAAAGTCTTAGACTCACAATCCGTTGAGTCCAATGCATTGAATCCAATCCAGATGGTTTCTCTACCGGATTATATTGAGTTCCTTCAGTACAAAGCACGTAAACAAACATCTTCAGGATTAACCTCCGTTATTCCAACAGATAGTAGCGTGACTTGTGTCTCCCAATCTTCAACCTCTGAGTCTTGGGTCATTGATTCAGGTGCATTTGATCATATTTCTGGTAACAAATCTCTTTCCACTAGTATTTTATATTCTCAATCTCTTCCAACAGTCACAATGACCAATGGGTCTCAAGCCATGGCAACTGCAATATGTCAAGCAAGTCCACTTTCTTCCTTACCTTTAGACTCAGTTCTTTATGTTCCTGGTAGTTCTTTTAATCTCATAGCCGTTAGTCGCTCAGCCAAATCACTTAAATCTGCTGTTTTATTTCTTGATGACCTTGTTTTTATACAGGAACGCAGTACAGGGCGGATCATTGGTACCAGACGTGAATCAGATGGACTTTATTACCTTATCCTTGCAAAATCACTTGGACTCGCATCTTGTCTTCCTCCAATAACTTGTCCCGTTACTGATTCACCAGATTTATTACATAAACGGTTTGGACATCCCAATTTGTCAAAACTTCAGAAAATAGTACCTGGCTTATCTCACTTGTTCACTCTATAGTGTGAGTCATGTTAGCTCGATAAGCATACCCGCTCCCATTTCCCGCGGTGTCTTGATAATCGAGCAGAGTCACTTTTTACTTTAGTCCATTCAGATGTTTGGGGTCCTAGTCGGGTCAGTTCTACCTTGTGATTCCGCTACTTTGTCAGTTTGATTGATGATTATTCCAGGTGCACTTGGATATTTTTGATGAAAAATCGATCTGAGTTGTTTTTTATTTTCTAGACCTTCCACGCTGAAATTCAAAATCAATTTGGGGTTTCTATCCGCATATTTTGTAGTGATAATGCCCTAGAGTATTTGTCTTCCCCATTTCAGCAGTTTGTGAACTCCCATGGGATTATTCATCAAATATCTTTTCCGTACACATCCCAACAAAATGGGGTAGCTGAAAGAAAGAATAGACATCTTATTAAAACTGCTCGTACCCTACTCATACAATCTCATGTTCCGCTGCGTTTTTGGGGGATGCAGTTCTTACATCTTGTTATCTTATTAATCGTATGCCATCTTCAGCTATCCAAAATCATGTTCCATTCTCTGTCCTGTTTCCCCACTTACCTTTGTTCTCTCTTCCACCCCATGTCTTTGGGAGTACGTACTTTGTTCATGACCTTACTCCAGGAAAAGATAAGTTAGCTCCTTGTGCTCTTAAGTGCATATTTCTGGGTTACTTGAGAACGCAAAAGGAATATCGATGTTATTCTCCTGACCTTCAGCGATTTCTTATGTCTGCTGAAGTTACCTTCTTTGAAACCCAATCATACTTCACAGGTCCAGTTAATCATTTAGATATTTCTGAGGTGCTATCAGTTCCTTTTTTTAGAGATTCAGTCCCTATCTCCCATTCATCTTCCTCCATAGCTCCACCATCTACAGCTCCAGTTGCAGCTCTACCACCTATAGCTCCAGTGCCACCACCGAGTCCAGTGCCACCACCTAGTCCAGTTCCACCAACTATAGCTCCAGTGCCACCACCTAGTCCAGTTCAACCTTCTACAGCTCCACCACTGTTGACTTATCATCGTCGTACGCGCCCAGCATCAGGCCCAGCTGATTCACGTCCTGCACCTGACCCTGCTAATACTGCGGACTTGTCTCATCTTAATCAACCGATTGCACTACGAAAAGGTATACGGTCCACACTTAATCCTAATCCTCATTATGTCGGTTTAAGTTACCATCGTCTGTCATCATCCCATTGTGCATTTGTGTCATCTTTGTCGTCTGTTTCCATCCCTAAGTCTACAGGTGAAGCAATGTCTCATCCTGGATGGCGACAAGCTATGATTAACGAGATGTCTGCTTTACATACGAGTGGTACTTGGGAGCTTGTCCCTCTTCCTTCGGGTAAATCGACTGTTGGTTGTCGTTGGGTGTATGCAGTCAAAGTTGGTCCAGATGGCCAGGTTGATCGACTTAAGGATCGTCTTGTTGCTAAAGGGTATACTCAGATATTTGGACTCGATTACAGTGATACTTTCTCTCCCGTGGCTAAAATTGCATCAATCCGCCTTTTTCTATCCATGGTTGTTCGTTATTGGCCTTTCTATCAGTTGGACGTTAAGAATGCTTTTCTTCACGGTGACCTTGAGGATGAGGTTTATATAGAGCAACCACCTGGTTTTGTTGCTCAGGGGGAGTCTAGTGGCCTTGTATGTCGGTTGCGCCGGTCCCTCTATGGTCTAAAGCAGTTTCCTCGAGCCTGGTTTGGTAAGTTCAACACAGTTATTCAAGAGTTTGGCATGACTCGTAGTAAAGCTGATCACTCTGTATTTTATCGACATTCTGCTTCAAATCTCTGTGTTTATCTGGTCGTTTATGTTATTACCGGCAATGATCAGGATGATATTTGTTAGTTGAAGCAACATCTCTTTCAACACTTTCAGACTAAGAATCTGGGCAGATTAAAGTATTTTCTGGGTATTGAGGTCGCTCAGTCTAGTTCAGGTATTGTGATCTCACAACGGAAGTATGCCTTAGTTATTCTTGAGGAGACAGGAATGACAGGTTGTAGACCTATTGACACTCCGATGGATCCGAATTCTAAACTTCTGCCAGGACAGGGGGAGCCTCTTAGCGATCCTGCAAGATATAGGTGGTTGGTTGGTAAATTAAATTACCTCACAGTGACTAGACCTGACATTTCCTTTCCTGTGAGTGTTGTGAGTCAGTTTATGGATTCTCCCTGTGATAGTCATTGGGATGCAGTTGTCCGCATTCTTCGGTATATAAAATCAGCTCCAGGCAAATGCTTATTGTTTGAGGATCGAGGCTATGAGCAGATCGTTGGATACTCAGATATTGATTGGACAGGATCACCTTCTGATAGACATTCTACGTCTGGATATTGTGTCTTAGTAGGAGGAAATTTGGTGTTTTGGAAGAGCAAGAAACAGAATGTGGTTGCTCGGTCTAGTGCAGAAGCAGAATATCGAGCAATGGCTATGGCGACATGTGAGCTAATTTGGATCAAACAGTTGCTCAAGGAGTTGAAATTTGGTGAGATTAGTCAGATGGGACTTGTGTGTGATAATCAATCTGCTCTTCATATTGCGTCAAATCCATGAGAGAACTAAACACATCGAGATTGACTGTCACTTTGTTAGAGAAAAGATACTATATTGCTACAAAATTTGTGAAGTCGAAAGATCAGCTTGCTGATATTTTCACCAAGTCCCTCACTGGTCCTCGTATTAGTTATATGTGTAACAAGCTCGGTACATATGATTTATATGCACCAGCTTGAGAGAGAGTGTTAGTTTGATAGTTAAATAGTTGTAAATAACCCTAATCCCATATGTATTAGGAGTAGGACATGTATTATATATATAGGGCTCATTGTATCATTGTAAAACTAATCAATAATATTTTCTCCCGTGCATTCTCACAACATGTACTTGGTGCATCATCACTATGCTGGCATGATTGGTTTCCTTGCGACACATCATACAAAATATTTACAGCCAGAGTGTTACGTGAATTTGGTGATTAATCAGTATGCTGTCGTCGTCATTTTCCTTCCAACACATCATAGTTTGTAGCCTTGCCTTGTCAATTCACTAATGCAGCTGTTAGAGTTGAATGCCACTTTAATTCTAGTTTCTCCACCAATTTTACCAAATTGATATCTGTATTTGTTATTCTCTAAACCATGTTCTATGATCATAGCATGATTTATGGTAATATTTGATTTGAAGCTAAATAGCTGGCTCTTTAGCGATCTGATACTTTGTGGTGTTTTTTTAAAGTAATCTGGTGCTATTGTGGTGTTTCAAATAGATTCTATCGGACATTTTATTGTTTTGTTTCATTCTTATTTTTCAACGGCTGACTGTTGTCATAATGCTTGAACTCAGTTATTATGAGGAGCGGTGGGTGGTTTTACAAGGATCGATTAGGTCGTTCAAGGGGACCAATGGAATTAATACAGCTTAAGACTGCTTGGGGTGCTGGAATCATTGATAAGCATACTTTCATTTGGGGTGAGGATATGGATGAATGGGCTCCCATTGGAATGGTTTATGGTCTGGAAAAAGCAATTGCCACTTGGGAAGGTTTGTCTTTGCAAGAAATGCACAACTTGTCAAGATTAGTCTGCACATTAGTTGGTTTTTCAAACTTAAATTTCATCAGAAAATAGAGGTCTTCTAATATCCCTGGCATTCTGAAGCATATGGTCATTCAGTAAATCATATATTACTCCCAGCAAGCATCGTAAAATTATGAGGTCTTCGTCTTCAGTTGTTTATATCACATGCTAGGTTACTTTTGTTCTTGTTCTGTAGTTGTAGATTTTGGTCTGTTTTCTCTCAGTCTGTGGCGGTTGAGGTCCATGTTGCCATATGATAAATCCTGGCATTTATTTGGCTGAAGTGCAGTTAGATTAGGTGCTGCTGCTACTGCTTTCCTTCACAAACTACAGAAAGGTATACCTCCTTGGGTTCCTCTCAAAGGACATGAGCCGAAGACATATAAGCAGATGCAAGAAGAAGCTTATGAGAGTAAAAGGCGTGATTTGGCTGTTTTAGAAGCAAATGATGGTGTATGGCCTGGTGTAAGGACTCCGAGTCATGCATTGTTTCTTTGGGCTAGTGGCTCAGAGCTGACATCAATTTTGGAGGCTGACCACATGCCAAACAAATACATTCCAAAGGATCTTAGGTATGTAGAGTCATTTCATTTTGCAACATTTGTGATCTTATTAGAAGTTATAACCAAAGAATTTGAGAACGTTTACTTGTGGTGTGCTTGGTCAAAATGTTACTTGTGGTGTAGAGTAGTACGCAATTCTGTAAGTTAACCAAAAATAAAAAAAAGAAAGAAACAAGCGCTGAACCTCACATGAAATTGTGATTTTTTTTTGTGAGAGTACATCAAATTTTGAATTTGTTGAAGCAGGGTAGAAGGTGGGATTGTTCGTGATGGTTTTATACCTGTAAAAAGTGTAATTATCAGACCGCCCTTGTAGTTTGGGATGATTTCACTTATTGTAAGGCACTGTCAGTTATAATGTAGATTTCGGTTCGTGGTCCATAATGACCATCACGTCTGTCATTTCATGGAAAGTGTTGCACTGGGTTGAACCATACTTAGGCATTCACACACAACATTTAGATTCCTTTCGCAGAGTCGTTGCTCTGGGTTGATGCATATGTAATTACTAAGTTGGTCAGTAGGTATGTTAGAATTTAGATCATTTGATCTTGCATTCACTACTTTGTCATTGACATATGCATATCAGAAACATTATGGATTTCTGTTCTATATTTCACTATTATAACTTAATGAGTCTCAGTTGCATCAACTTCTAGAATCTTTTTACGAAAGATTTGGGCGGGGTTGATTCATATCTGATAGCTTAGCTGGTCATCTACGTGAAACAGGAAAGAATTGGAGAAGGTTATCCCTGGATTGAGGCCATGGGAGGTTCTAAGTGTTGAACAAGCCATGGATCAAATAACATATGGTGGTGAATGGTACCGCGAGCCTCTTGGTACATACACAACGGGCCCTCCTTATATTGCTGATTGGAACAAGGATGTCATGGTACGTGCTTGGTACCTATTAATAACAGAGCTTCTTTCTTCTCACGTTGGTTGCTAAATTTAACTGTCTTTTCGTGATTTTGTGGTGTGTATTATTACAAGTTAGTTCCTCTATATTACTAATTTACTACTATTCGGTGCATTATGTCATACTGGGTTCGTGTGATTGTGATCTCCTAGTTTGAGATTAGAACTAGACATGTTTGATGTACCTTTAGGAAAGCTTTCTGCCCATTTCACACAGGTTATTTTATGGCGCAAGCCCCCTATATTCAGTTGTTAAATTGATCTTCAAATTGGTTTGCTAAAAAGGTTCACATATTGACAGTTTCTGCATTTGACATGCAGAGATTGTTTGAGATATTCCACGACCTCAGTGTCCAAGTGTACAACAAGATGGAGAGGACAGTTCCCGGTTTCCGTAAAGTAATGGAGAACGTCGAAATTGATTCTGCTGCTAGAGAAACCAAAAGGGAGCAGAAGAGGGCTGCTCAGAAGAGAGCTGAGGAGGAAATTGCATTGTTTGGTCGAGTACGAAGTGATGATGAGTAACATAGCTACTTGACTACACTTTGAACTCAAAAGAACTTTTCTTCTCTTTTCTGTAAATCAAACTTCAGATGTCCCTGTACATTGATGGTTAGGATCTGATACTGGAGGATGCAATTTAGGACATGCAACGTTATGAGAGTGTTTTTGTAGTTTGGCGATGAGTTAGTAACTTTTCCAGTCCGAGCACTTGATACATACAGGTTGCAAATTGCAACACAGAGATTTTCATTCAACCGAGTCCACTTCTTTTAAGTTTTTAATGACTCAAGTCTTAAATGTATCCGAGAATGCTTTTCTAAGAGTAATTCGAAGATGTATTCGACTATCAATATAAGGGAAAAATATTCTCTTGTTTCATTTTCTACTAGAAATATTGCATACTCAGGCATGTAAAAGTAAAGAGGGTAATTGGCTTAAAAGTAGGAGTAAAATGTACTGGAAAGATGTAACTCTGTTGTATATGAATATCTACGATTGAGGTAAGAAAGTACAGAAATTTGGTTCTCAAATTTCTGCCACATGATCGAGTCTTTCTTATGTTGTACAAAATACTGCACGTTAGTACCAAACTGAAAGTAATATGCGCAAATAGTTTGGTGTTAATATTAGATAGCTATTGTTGGACAGGAAATTGTCAAAAAATTGCTGGTGCCTTCTACTTGCATTGTGGTCCCAACTAATTTGAATTTTTGCTGGGTAAGTTTGCTAAAGGGTGACGGAATTTTATCCATCCAGTCACTGATCTAATTAATACTAAATACTGCACGTTAGTACCAAACTGAAAGTAATATGCGCAAATAGTTTGGTGTTAATATTAGATAGCTATTGTTGGACAGGAAATTGTCAAAAAATTGCTGGTGCCTTCTACTTGCATTGTGGTCCCAACTAATTTGAATTTTTGCTGGGTAAGTTTGCTAAAGGGGAAGTGCCCCCTAACATTCGTAGGGTTCAAACTGAAACCTCTAATTAATGGTGACGGAATTTTATCCATCCAGTCACTGATTTAATTAATGGTAAAGGGATTTTATCCATCGAATCACGGATCGTGAAAATTAGAGCTATAAGATAATTTTGTAACAAAAGTATGAAGCCAGGTTTTTTATTGGCTTTGCGACATTGCATGGCAAGATATCATTTGTTGCTTATCCCAACAAAATGCTGCACCGTTTCCTCCAATAAGTAATACTGTAGATTTAGCTTTGCTGCCACACGAAAGCCAGTCTTTGACCTATAGTAAGCTGGATATATCCGAAATAGAATTTATTTGCGAATCTAGTAGGCGACATAATTAAATATTTTCTCTGATAAGTTAAGATATCATATCTAATATTACGATTAATTTAAATTCGTGCTAGTAAAGTTATTTAAAAGGGCATACTTTTTACCATTTTTTTTTTAATTCTCAAGACTCTCAATATAATACCTCTTGTTAAAGATAGAGTATTTCATCAATCCCACCATTATTCCAAGGTGATTAAAATGTCAATAATGAAGACTTTTAGTGGATGAATAAACGTGTCATATGCTTTAACACTATAATCTACTTCTTTAAAGTCTTTGTATCTGCATTTATCTCTTTTGTGCTTTTGACAAGAGGGGTTGCTCTGATGGTAAGCAATCCCCACTTCCAACCGAGAGGTTGTGAGTTCGAGTCTCTCCAAGAGCAAGGTGAGAAGTTCTTGGAGGGAAGGATGCCGGGGGTCTATTTGGAAACAGTCTCTCTATCCTAGGGTAGGGGTAAGGTCTGCGTACACACTACCCTCCCCAGACCCCACTAAGTGGAATTATACTGGGTTGTTGTTGTTGCGTTTTTTAAGGATAAAATCTTACTCTAATGAGCAATATGATTATGTTAAAGAAATTGTTAACAACAAATAAAAGAGAATGAAAACCAACTTTATTAACGAGGGCCATTGAATTTAAATGGCAGCTCTCTGTTTCACATTTATCCATCAAAAATTTATGAGTTTAAGTTATATATACGTATAACTTTTTATGTATTATTAAGTCATTCGAAGGATATTTATAATCTTAAAAAATAACAAAGTTATCTGTTATAATGGATAAAGATAACTTAATACTGTAAAAAAAATATTTAGCCTAATTGTGTAATCACCTTACCTGTTGGCCTTTCCAAAAATAAATCAAAGCATTGTTACCTTTCCAATTTTAAATTGACATCAGAACCGACTTTTGCAGAAATAGTATGGGGGTGAGAGACAATCCAAGGAACTTTCACATGTATTTCACTCATTGGGTGTTGAAATACAAAGACCAAAGCAGAACGAAGTCCTCAAAATACGTGGACGATTTCCATACCGAATATCCTATAAAAACGACATTTGTCCATCTTTATCACCACTATTTCTGTCCCATCTTAAGAAAAAAAGTGGCTAAAATATCCTGAAAGTGCTGCAAATGGAAGATAGTTTGACTGATATTCCAAACTTGAACTTCTCTAGCTCTGGAGATGAAGAAGTTGAAGAACAAATTCAAGAAAATGTTGGAGAAATCAGTGAAGAGAGAAAAGAAAGCAAAGAAGGTGGGGTTATTAATAATTTCATTTCCAACTTAATGAGCCCTAGAGCAGGGGATGCTAGCAACAAAGGAAAAAATAATTTCTTAGATGAGGATAATAAGAAAGAAGATATAATTTCTGAGCAAAGTGATAATAATGGAAGTGGAAGTGGAGGGATAATCAACAATTTCATCTCCAATATTTTTCATCCAACTGAAAATATAAATGCTGTTGAGATCAACCAAGAAAACAGCAGTGGAGAAGGACAAAAAGGTGGGGTGGTTCAAGAAAATGAAACTGCAAGTGTTTTAGATAATATTGTTTCCCACTTGCCAACTCCCCTTGCAGGTATGTTCATGTTTTCATCTCAGTTTTTGCTCTTGTTTAATTTTAAAGAATTGTCATCTAAAAGATAATTAAGCGTAATTATGTAACTTCGAGAATAAGGCAAGCAACCTGCTATAACAAGTTATTTTAGACTGAAATGAGTATTTTGTTTTGTTTTGTTTGAGAACAGATGATGCAGTTCCGGCAACAGATGAGGCTTCAATACTGATTCATTCAATTGTTCATGACTAGGGGAGATATAGTGTTTCATTCGTATGGAGAAGAATGTATATACGTTTTTACTTTTTGTGTAAGTTTTAAATTTTAATCTGCAATCTCATTGATAATTGTGGTTGTTTAGTGCTGAGAATTAGATCAGAAATGAGTCAAGGACTGCTCCTTTGTCGTTTTTATTTTGTTCTATATAGCGTCAACATTAATTTACCCAGTTACTGTTTTTCCCCGCAACAATCTATATAGGTTGCAAGACCTAGGGGTGGGCATAAAATCTTGAAAAAATAAATTCCGAATCGAACCGAATTAATTCGGTATTTCGGTTTCGGTTTTTTTGATATTTCGATCTAATTCGATATTGCATTTTTGGTATTTCGGTACGGTTTTCGGTATTAAAATTTTGAAATTTCGCTATACCGAAATACCGAAATTTTTAAAGCTTTTTTTTGGACCCTGCCCAGCCCCAAGCCCAATTTTATAATTCCCAATTTCCTGTCGCCCCACCCCTACCCCAAGCCCAATTTCCCAAGCCCACACTCTAATTTCTTAGACTTCTTCATGGCTATTCCTACTCCTGCTTTCTTTTAAGACAAGACAGTAAAGAACATTAAAAGGTAAGTTTTGATTCTGGCTTTTTAGGGTATAGCGGTGCAAATGAACATAATAAAACCTTATACCATGAAATAGTAGTTGCCCGTTATGACTTCCTCTACCTATATCAAAACCCCAATTATCTTCTACTTTTTCAATTTTCATACTCTTTGTAATTTTCCTATTTACCAGAACTTTTTAATATCTTCGTCTGAAATTAGGAGTTCTCTTCACTGTGAGATTATTAGCAAATTCTTTTGTTTATTAAAGCTAATCGTAGTTGTGAGCACGTGATTTTTGCCCTAAGCTAATTATTCCCAAAAAATTCAAACAAAATAATTTCTTTATTTTTACAATTTTTGTGAATTTTGGTGTCACTTTCTGATAGTTGTTTGCATTTTATTTGTTCATGTTAATTCATATAAAAATACAAAAATATGCATTTAGGATATAAGTTCATATTTTAGGATTAAGTAGGGGTTAATTTGTTTTGGAACAAAATATAAAAATCACAAAAATAGTCCACTTTGCATTTTAATCGTTTTAATTGTGAATTCGCCGTGAAATAGGTTTTAAATAATTTTAGAATTTAATTAATTTAGTTTTGACATCTATTAGGATTTTTATTTTTAATTGTGCATCCTTATAAAATTAGGGAAAAATAAAACAAAAATACAAAATAAAAATGAGTAAAAGAATTAAAAAGAAAAAAAGGGAATAAATAAAAGAGGGCTGCTCACAATTGGGCCATTTCAATTAAATTCACCCAGCCCAAAAGAAAAAAAAAACCAAACACACCCCAGAAACTGACCCAGGCCCAATCCCCTACCCGGTCCATTTCAGTGCCCCAAAACGACCCCGTTTAGTGCACGATAGATCCTGGCCGTCGAGGTTATCAGATCTAACGGCCAGGAACTCACCCCTCGTTACTATATAAGTGTCCGAAGATAACCACCCCTCTCAGACCCCCCATCTATCTCTAACCTAAACCCTAAAAACCAGCCGCCCCCATATCCTTTCGTCGGAGCTCGCCGGCGGCGACGACGCCAACTACGCCAATGACCACCAAAATAACACCCCAAACTCCCCTTTTCACCCTCTTTCCAAATATGCAAATGGCTTCCCTCGAATCCACCCAGAAAGCTTCGAATATCCATTTTAAATTTTTCGGCCAAGTCGCAACCTTGTCCAAACCGGTCCAAATTAACACCCCAGTACCCTCCCTTCCTCCTCTACCCAACCCCCATGGACTGTTGTCTCGAATGTAGCCGGACAGGCTCGAATATTAGTTTTTACTTCTCCGGCCAAAACCCTAAAACGACCAAAGCACATGCAATTGACATCAAAGGATCCCTGGGCCTTCCTCGTGAGGATTTGAGTGTCATTAAATCCAAACGTCATCAGAATTGGCCGAGGTTTGGGAAATATCAACTGGCCGGAGTTTTCTTTTCATCAGTAAGTTTCTCTCTTCGTTGTATTTTCGAATTGTCCTCTCTTCTTGACGATTTTGCTTCATTAAATGATCTAGGTTGGTGTTATCCGTCTAGGGTTAGTAATTGAAGTTTTCTTATTTGATTGTTGTTCGAGTTCTGTTAAAAGTTAATTTTTCCATTAGTATAAGAATTAGTTCTTCTTCAGTGTTTAGTTTAGTTTAAATGTTGATGTTTCGTTTCTTCAAGTTGATTGATGTTGCTTTAAATTTCATGTACAATTGGAGTCTGTGATGATAGGTTTAATTCTCGTTTTAGTTAGTTAATTTTTTTACTTTGATTTAGTTGCTAAGAATAGTTCATTTAATAGGTTTAACTTCATATTTGGCTTAATATGTCTAGCTAATTTGATTTAGGTGTTTATCTGCTTATGAACATCTGATTTAGAGTTTGTTTAATTAACCATGGTTAAGGGGGTATTGGTCAGCAGCATAAATCTGTTCTTTAATTGTTTAAATTGTTTCAATCTGGTTTCATATTGGTTTTGGTTGTTAATTAGCTTGTCTGTTGATTGGTAATAGGTCAGTGATTACTTGAGTTTAGGATGTGTGATTGAGTTTGTTTAGCTAGACCACGGTTGTTTGGTTAAGTTAACAGGGCTGGGGTAGGTTAATGATTTCAAGGTTAAGTTAAGAGTAATTGGGGTAATTCAAGGGTAGTGAATTTTACAAGTGGATGAATAATAACTCTCTAGAACATTCTATATGGGGTCCAAAACAGATTTTCAGGAAGTTTTAGAGTATTAGCGTGAGCAACAAGTTAGGAAATGAGGGAGTAACCAGATAAAGAGTAAAATAAAAGAGGGACTAATTTGATAAATTTAGGATCTGAGGGTTGCCCTCATTGGGGCCTATAAATGGCAGCCTATCTGCCTTAATTAGGAGAGTTTTGGAACCCCAAAAATTCCCCCAAAAAACATTCTCTCAACTCTTCAGATCTGAAATAAAAATTCAAAAGTCAAAAAGCCAAAAAAAATAGAAAATGATAAAAAAAACTGTGTTGTTCAAGTCCTCTTAGTTTAATTTCGAGTCCTGGGGGTTAATTTGCATTTTCCTAGTTAGTTGCTAGCTAGTGGAAATTTCAGAAAGGTTTTCTGTTTGATTAAATATATATTTTTTGGTTTCGATCAGTTCATTTTGGTCATTACTGGATGCTGAATTGCTGAGATGCTTTCCTGATTTCTGTGAAACTATTTTGGTTCAAAATCACTCGATTGTTGCTGTGTTTGACCGGTTGAATTCTAGTAATTGTTGGTTGCTGCTGATTTCTCCTTGTTTCTGTCTGATTCAATTCCAGGTACACTTTCAAGCCTGTTTTGATGTAATCTCACCAAACGAAAATGGAAACGAAATCACCACTTGATACTTGTTGAAGTTAGCTGTGTGTTGTTAGTTCAATTTGCTGCAATTAGTTTAGGATTTCGTTTTGGATAAACTCCTTATTGTAGCTTATTTGTAGTGGACTGTTAAGCTATTCATGTATAATGGACTGATCGAACTATTAGATTTGTAATTATTCATTAGCCCTATCAGATTAATTTCACTTTGAATAGACATGATTTGAAATCAAAAGATAATTGAAACAGGAGAAAGGATGTTGAAATTTGTAGGCCTCGTTTGTTCTATTAACTGGAGACTGGACTGTATTTAGACTAATTTGGACTATTGTGATCATCCGTTGGCATTAGTCCATTAACTAGCTTAGGGATTTTGTGTTTTGAGAGTTATAGTTATTTTAGTTCATGTGTTTGAGCTAGCCTCAATAGTTTATTGTTGAGATTTGGTTTGGAAATTTGAGTTGGTAATTGAGTTGCCATTACTATTGCTAAGGTCGAATTTATTATATACTCATAATTGGAAATTTCAAACTGAGTAGTAACGTTGATTAGAACCACTTGAATCAATCTGAGAGTGTTTCGTTTCCTTTGTGCTATTGTGCCCAATTTGTTCACCTCTGGTAATGAATCCACTAGTAACGTATAAAGTAATTGCCCAGTGCTTCATTGATTCAAGTAAACATGAGCTTTTCTTGTTTTAAATGGTTGAACACTTCGACTAATTGGAGGGCTTTCGGTGAGTGTTACTCAACTCGCATTACAACTGGGTTTGGGCCTCTGTGCCTTCATGGACAACCTTCACTGGTCCAGATTGGAGGACCTAAATAACTGAAAATAGCTGCTTCTATTCATTTACAATACTATTTTGAATATTTTATGTTACAGATTAGGGCCCTTTTCTTCATTTTTAGAGACAAATAAAGTAGAAAATGTAGTCATTTTAGGATTGACTTGTAAATAAAATATGAGATGAGCCTCGCCAAATGTAATGCAGATTGCGGGGCCCTCAATAAATTTTATATTAAAACACTTAGAACTCGGGATGGGCCGTTTAGTAAATTTGACGGCCTTCCCCAAAGACAATAACGCATTAGCCTCTTTAAGCGCGATTTTAATAAAATTATCTTCCTAAACTCGGGTGCGCATTTATGTGACCCAAATCCGAATCTCAACGAAGTCGAAATATGTCAACAACCATGGGTGCATTGATGTGACGTGGTTCGAGGCGTATTTTCACGACGCTGCAATTCTCGTTAAAATAATAATAATAATAATGCGATTTAAAATTAAAAAACACATAAGCTAGAACATGTTTTGAAATCAGATAAAATCAAAAACAACAATTGAGCGACCGTGCTAGAACCACGGAACCCGGGAATGCCTAACACCTTCTCCCGGATTAACAGAATTCCTTACTCGGATTTCTGATTCACGGACTGTTAACAGAGTCATAGTTTTCCTCGGTTCGGGATGCAACCGGTGACTTGGGACACAATTAATCTCCCAAGTGGCGACTCTGAATAATTAATAATTAAATCTCGTTCCGATTGTCCTTTAATTGGAAAAACTCCTTTATGCCCTTGCGGGTGTAGGTGAAAAAGGAGGTGTGACAGCTTTGGCGACTCTGCTGGGGACTCGAACCCAGAATCTCTGGTTCAGGGTTTAAGAATTCGAGTTTAGAATAATTATTGTGTTGGCTTTATCTGATCGCCTTACATGTTGCATGCTAACTGTGCTACATGCTTTACCGCTTTGATATTATCTGAACTGTATATAAGCTGTGCCGAAACCCTTCTCTTCTCGCCTCCGGGGATGTGTTTACTGGTTGAGACTCCCTATTCTGTTAGTGTCATACCCTGAAATAAAAAGAGGCTCGGATAAGTTGCAAAGCCGGACGATCTCGCGGGTCCCCGGTACGCTGCCCCTTCATCGACTCGAGTTGTCCACTCGAGTGCACTGTTTAGAACACATACCCAGGTTTTGAACTTAGAATAACTTGACTTCATGCCGGATCCCTAGTAGGAGAGCTTAATTGCATCACGTTGGATTTGACTTAGGGGACTCAACACAGGGGTTGGGTCCGTCTAGGGCTAGCAACCTGAATTGAAAAGACCATCCTGATGCATGCTACTTGTTCTGTACATATATTTGTTTCGAACCAACATGTTGACCGGCTTTTGAATCTCGGGAATGTTGGAAAATTGAGAAAAAGAGGAAAAGAGAAAAGGAGAGAAATAACAGTTAGGGGATTAATTGATTATTTTAGAAAAACCAATGACCAAATACTGTCGAAACTCTGCCGAAATTTTGAGAAAATGGAAAAAGGAAAATGTCTTATTTTTAATAGTTTGTTTTACTAAAAAGCAAAGGAAAAATATAAAAAGAGTCTTTTATTTTTGGAAAGTTGTTCGTTGAAAAAGAAAGGAAAAAGAGTCTTTGTTTTAGTTTGGAAAAATAGGTTGTTTATTGTTTGTTGAAAATGAAAAGGAGAAAGAGAGTTGTTATTTTGTCTTGTTTTCAAAAATAGAAAAAGAAAAATAGTTTGTCTTGCCATGGAAAATAAAAGAAAGAGCCTTGTTTTCAAAATATAGTTAGTTTCTTTGCCCAAACTACGTAGGTTTGATTCTCACAGGGCGTGAGATACGTAGGCAACCCTCATCGGGTCCAACCTCCCCTTTGCAAAAATAGCCAAAAATATTTAAGTTTAAATTTTGGAATGAATAAGTCGGGTGATGCCATTTTTGTCAAAAACAACCGAACGTTCCCGAAATGGACGTCGGAAGGCTGACTTTGCATAACGGCCACCTTTGGTCAATTTTGATTTTTGACTGGTTGACTCTCACAGCCTTAAAATCTTCGTCCTTGGGAGTGCTGGAAGGCCGTGTTCGAAAACCGAGTCTTTCATTTTATATTTGGAAAAGGAAATAGTTAATTTTGCTTTGAGTCAAATAAAAGTTTTGTTTTTGCTTAAATCACTTTAATAAATGTGCAGGATGAGCACGATGCAAAACGAAGCTTTCGCAATAATGAATAAAATCCCTTTCGAGTTGCGGCTATGGTGGGACGATTTAGGCAAAGAAGGATAAGACGAAGTCAAGAAATATCTGAAAGGTCTTACGGGTTTATTGGAAATCAAGCCTCGGGGTGATATTATAAGAGCGTTGGTCACCTGCTGGGACCCTGCGCACAATGTCTTCCAGTTCTCAGATTTTGAGCTCACCCCAACTCTGGAGGAAATAGCCGGGTACATCGGCAATGCTGATGTTCCATTAAGAGAAAAATATCTGGTTGCTCCAAGAGCCATCACGGTGCATCGGTTTTTAGATTCATTGAAGATACCTAGGACAGTCCATAATCCAGATTTGGCAAAAGGCTTCTGCACTCTGCGCTTCATATACGACAGGTACGGCCACGTGGGAGGGTTTAACAGGACAGACATCAAGCTATGCAATAAAAATAACCGTCAAAAATGGGATGAGCACAGACGGGTGGCTTTCATGATAACCTTTTTGGGCCTCTTGGTGTTCCCAATGAAAGATGAGAATATTGATATAAAAGTAGTCGGGATCGTCAGTACCTTGCTTACTCAGGACGAAAGCACTCTTGCGCCTATGATCGCGTCTGACATTTTTCGAGCTCTCACTGCCTGCAAAGCCGGGGGCAACTTTTTTGAGGGGTGTAACTTGTTGCTACAAATGTGGATGACCGAGCATCTATGCCACCGTTCCCAGCTCTTGAGTTATGGTTCGTCTGACAAAACCTGTATAGGAGAGTTTTACACAAGGATTGACGGGGTTAGTCTGCCTGAAGGAGTAACAGCGTGGATATCATACTTTCGTACTCTCACGGACAATCAGATACAATGGACGTTGGGATGGTTGCCTGTTGAAGAAATCATATATATGCCAACAGCTAGGTCGCATTTTCTTTTGATGGGACTTAAGAGCATCCAGCCCTATGCTCCATGTCGGATTCTGAGACAACTCGGGAGATGCCAAACAGTGCCACGGGAGGAAGATCTTAGTGCTCAAGTAATTGAGATTAGCCCTGACGGACAGTTTCCCGAAGCAAAAGTCTGCGGGATTTGGAATGAATGTCAATATCTACAAGCAGATACTTGTGTGCAGGATCGGGCCAAAGGTGAAATGTCGCCAGAATACCTCGCATGGTACAGAAGAGAACTTGAGCATCAGAGGCCAGCTAAAATACCCCACATCCAGGATTTCACTGAATCATCACAAGGACAATGGGGTTGGTTAGCAAAAGAAGAAGGCTATCAGGTTGAAATCGGCAAGCTGAAACAACAGATTGGAGCTCTGAAATTTGAGAACAGTGTGCAAGTTGCTGCTGATCAGGGAGAAAAGAATAGGTTGGCCCAAGAAAACGAGGCGCTTAGGGCCCAAATCCAGCAAATGAGGATAGCTGCCAATAACCAACAAAGGAGCCGGTCGGACGAGCGGTTGATAAAGGGGTTGAAAAAGGAAATTAGTGAGTGCCGGGATGAGCTGAAAAAATCCGAAGGCACCATAGCGGGACTCCGGGCACAGTGGATAAAAAGAACAGAAGAACGCACCTATTACATGCAACAATTGGAGAAGGATTATGAAAAGACCATTGCTAGTCTGAAAAGAAAAGTGGTCACCCTTGAGGATAAAGCAGCTAAGCAAGCTAAAGCTTTTAAGACCGAAAGTGGACACTGCTATGATTTACTGGCCCGAATGGAAGTAGAAATACAGCAGCTGCAGGATCAACATCTTCAGGATTCTCATGTGTTGGAGGCTCGCAATAATCAAGTAAGGCGATTGCTTATAGAAAAGGGTCGAACAAGAGACAGGATTGAGACCATTGCCCATGCCATCCTTAGGAGATGTCAGGCATGTGAATACATGACTCGCACTACCTTCTTCTCAGCAGTGATGATTTACGTCAAGCAAACCATGTATGAGCTGGAGAAACTTGAAAGGGATTTGGCACCTAAGCCCGCGACGAGGCCGAACGATGCCCCGCAAGCACCCACTTTTGAAGCACTAATGTATTCATAGATCGAGTCTGTATTTTCCATTTTAGAGTTTGTTGTTTGTCAGTCTGTTTTCTTTTTGCGTCCCAGTGTGCTAGTATGTTCGTAGTCTGTATTTGAGTTTAGTTGGAGTCTGTTATTTTCCATTTCAAAATGTTTAGTTTGTAATAGAATGTTGTGGTAATGAAAAACTTGAAAATTCCCAAAAATTTGTTCCTTTATTTTGGCACTTATTTTCACGAACTACGCCTGGTCTGATTCGTGCGGGGTCACGATACGTAGGCAATCTCCATAGGATTCGACCATAACCAAATGAAAAGAGGAAGAAAGAAGAAAAACAAGAGAGGATGGAAAAGAATAAGAAAAGAGAAGAGCGGAAAAACAAGAAAGGAATAGAATAAAGGAGGAAGGAAAGGAAAAAGAAAAAAAGGAGAAAAGAGAGAGGGAAAATAAAGAGAAAAGAAAACAAAAATAAAAGAGAAATCTTACAGTTGGAACTAAGGAAATGCCGGGATGACGCATGCGGTCGAGCAAATGCATAATAGAAATGGTTAACTATATAGATGCATTCATGCCCAATGTGCGGTTATCCAATCTGTTAAAGACTAATCGCTAACGGAATTGTTGTCTAAATGTGTGAGTCTAGGCAGGTGGTTAGTTGTTTGGCATTCTGGCAACCCATCCATACAACACCCGGTCTAAAGATAAAGTGAATATGACTGGCCCGGAATCTGATACGAGTATCGCTGACCCATCGAAAGAAGTAGAAGAAATGGACGTTCATGCAATGAGGGAGGAAATGTATAAGCTGAAGCAACAGATGGCTGAAATGTACCAAGCCTAGGCGAAGGGGTATCCACCACTAGTTTATCCCGCTAACCCCGCTTATATCCCACCATTGGCTCAGCCTCAGGAGCCACCCACTGTGAATTCATCTCCAGCATTTCCCCTCTACCAACAATGTGAAGGCACCACTTCTCATACATCACAGTCTCCTCCATCCAAACAAGTCTCATACCCTCCTCCACCAACCACTCCCGTTTTTGTGGCACCTCCGCCTGCTACCCTACACCGATCCCCCAGTGAACCTCTGTTCCAGACGCATGACAACCAGTATTATCCCCCTGAGCCTACCTTCAAAGTTCCAGAACCCTAATCTTATACCCCTCATCTTGATCTCACGGCAGGCACCGAGAAGCCGCCCAAAAACCCTGAGCAGGAGGAGATGATCAGAAAGGTCAAAAGCCTGGAGCAATCATTCCGAGACATGAGGGGGTTAGGGGGCCAAGTAAGTGTGGCCTATAAAGATTTATGTCCGTTCCCAGATGTTCAGTTACCGGCCGGGTTCAAGATGCCTAAGTTTGATTTGTACGACGGGCATGGCGACCCAGTAGCACATTTAAGGGGATTCTATAGCAAGATGAGAGGAGCAGGAGGGAGAGATGAATTGCTAATTTCAGCCAAAGTTTGAGCGGATCTGAGTTGGAATGGTATAGTAGACAAGACCATAGCAGGTGGTACACCTGGGACGACTTGACCCAAGCCTTCGCCTGTCAGTTTCAATACAATCTTGAAATCATCCCAGATCGACTGTCATTGACAAAGATCGAGAAAAAGCCCGGTGAGAGCTTTCGAGAATATGGGTTCCGTTGGAGAGAGCAAGCGGCGAGGGTTGACCCCCGATGAAAGAGAGTGAAATGGTTGATTATTTCTTGCAGGCTTTGGAGCCCACCTATTTTGGTCATTTGGTGTCAGCAGTGGGCAAGTCCTTTAATGAAGTCGTGAAAATGGGAGGCATGGTTGAGGAGGGACTCAAATCTAATAAGATCATGAGTTATTCAGCAATCAAAACAACCACCCAAGCCATTCAAAACGACAATGGGGGTGTGTTTGGGAAGAAGAAGAAGAAAGAAGAGGTTGCAACTGTCGAATCCGGAGCATGGTCCAGGTCTAGAAGCCTTTCACCCTATTACAACCAACCCAGACCCCACCACCCAAATTATCCGTATACCCCATATGGCCCTCCTCAACACTATTATCCACCACCAGAGCCACTCTTTTCCATCCACCATGCACAAACTTATACCCAGCCTCCGGCTCACGCGTAATGGCTTGCGCCGACTACCCAAAACACATGCCCAGCTCCTCAAAACACATATCCACACCCGAGGGCTTATAGGCCAGGATCCGGCTTCCGCCCAAACCAGGCTTTCAGAAATGAGAGAATGCAGAAACAGAAAACATTCACTCCGCTGGGAGAATCCTATACCACTCTTTTCCACAAACTGAGACAGTTAGGCCTGTTGAACCCGGTTGAGGCCAAAATGGCAAATCCCCTTCCTAAAAGTCTGGACCATTCAGTGTGCTGTGAGTATTGTTCAGGGGCTCCTGGACATGATACTGAGAAATGTTGGAGATTGAAAACTGCTGTACAAGAGCTAATTGACACAAACAAGATCGAGGTTCAGGCCCCGGAGGTACCCAATATTAACCAGAACCCGTTGCCAGCGCATCATGAGGCCAACATGATTGAACTGATACATAAGGGAGCAGAGCTTAAGAAGCCCTCACAGACAGTCATGATGATCCGTTCTAGTGAAGCCAAAGTGAATGAAAAGTCAGCTAGTGTGAAACCCGCGGTTCAGCTGAAAGGAATAGACAAGAAGCCAGTTGTGGTGATGGGGAAAGGATCATCCGTTGTTGCGAAGAAACCAGAGCCGATCAAGGTAGTAGTTCGGGGAGTATCAAGCACACTTGCGACAATCGTGAAGGGGGATCACATAGGACCAGTTGTTATAAAGCCAGTAACCCAGTTACCAGTAATTGACAGTAAAGCCGTTTCGTGGAAGTATGAACAGGTAGTTATGACCTACAAGGGGAAGGAAATCAAAAAGGAAATCTGTGAAACACAATGTTTAACTCACTCGGGACGTTGTTTTGCCCCTGAAGAGTTGAGAAAGGCCAGGGCTCCCAAGGAAAATCCGGTGCCAGTTAAGAAAGCTATTACGGAGGAAGAGGCAGAAGAGTTCTTGAAAAAGATGAAAGTGCAAGATTATTCTATTGTTGAGCAGCTAAGGAAAACGCCAGCCCAAATCTCATTGCTTTCATTGCTTATCCACTCGGATGAACATCGCCGGGCTCTGATGAAGATATTGAACGAAGCTCATGTCCCTGATAAAATTTCAGTGAATCATTTGGAGAAAATCGCGAACAAAATCTTTGAGGTAAACAGAGTGACATTTTCTGATGATGAATTGCCCGTGGAGGGTACAGAACATAATAGAGCTCTTTATTTGACCGTGAAATATGAAGACTCGGTAGTCACTCGAGTACTAGTTGATAATGGGTCCAGTGCCAATATCTGTCCTTTGTCTACATTGAACAAGTTGAAGGTTGATGATGACAGAATTCATAAGAATAACATCTGCGTTCGGGGGTTTGATGGTGGTGGTACAGACACAGTGGGTGACATCATGCTTGAATTGACAATTAGTCCGGTCGAGTTCACCATGGAGTTTCAGGTATTAGACGTGGCAGTGTCTAATAATCTTCTGTTGGGGCGACCATGGATCCACGCTACCAAAGCGGTGCCTTCTACACTACATCAGATGGTCAAATTCGAGTGGTATAGACAAGAGATCGTAGTACATGGGGAAGACAACATGAGTATTGTAAGTGATGCCATAGTACCCTTCATAGAGACTGATGATGATAAGGGGCCGTGGGTTTACCAGGTTTTCGATACATTCTCGGTAGAAAAGGTTCCTGAAGGGAAAAGCGTCCCGATCCCCAGAATAACGGCTGCAACTGTCATGGTAGCCTCTGAAATGTTGAAAAACGGGTTTGTACCAGGCAAAAGGTTGGGTGCTGATTTGCAAGGTATTGTTCAGCCAGTTTATTTTGCCCAAGAATCTGGATAACTTTGGGCTGGGGTTCAAGCCTACGGCGGCGGATGTGAGACGAGCCCGCAAGATGAAGAAAAGAGGCTGGGTTCTTCCCAAACCAATTTCACGTCTGTCCAGGTCCTTCGTCAGGCCAAGTATCGGGAAGCAATTATTGGCAAAAGTGTCTGGTCCACTGATTGGGGCGGATGGGAACTTGGAGAACGGTCTTGAAAGGGTATTTGCTGAGGTAAACATGTTTGAGGCCTGGGAAGGATCATGCAAAGCAGATATACAGTACATCGGGCCACGTGCTAATGTCAACAACTGGGAAGCCACTCCTCTTCCATCTCGGAGGGAGTCGCGGTAGTGGGTTTTGTTTTCCTTTTGTTCACCTGGATTATTCTAGGGTTTGTAATTCAGTTACTATGTTCCGTCCGTTTGGATGAGTTAAAACCCTGTTATCTTTACATTCAATGAAATGCAAGTCCTTTTCTTTCTTAATTCCTAATTTTGTTTCTATTTCTTTCTTTTCTTTTCTATACAGTTCTTTTTATGCTAATATCAATGACATGACATGCATGAGGAATCTTTGGCCCAGTTTTAAAAGCCAATCTAACTCAGAAATAATAGTGCAAGAAATCGAGTATGACGATGAGGTGGAATATGATGATGACGAGGCCTATGAGGAAGTTAGTAAAGAATTAAGTCACTTTGAAGAAAAACCCAAACCTAACCTAAATGACACCGAAGCAGTTAATCTAGGGGACCAAGACAATGTTCGTGAAACTAAAATAAGTGTTCATCTGGAGCCACAGCTCAAGGAGGGGATAGTCAAAGCATTGTTTGAGTACAAGGATATTTTTGCATGGTCGTATGATGATATGCCGGGGCTAAGTACTGATTTAGTGGTTCACAAATTGCCCACTGACCCGACATTCCCTCCTGTCAAGCAGAAACTGAGAAAGTTCAAAACGGGTATAAGTGTAAAGATCAAAGAAGAGATCACCAAGCAGTTCGATGCGAAGGTCATTCGGGTTACACGGTATCCCACTTGGTTAGATAATGTTGTGCCTGTGCCGAAGAAAGATGGCAAGACCAGGGTGTGTGTCGATTATCGGGATCTTAACAAGGCAAGTCCAAAAGACAATTTTCCGCTGCCAAACATCCACATATTGATTGATAATTGTGCCAAACATGAAATTGGTTCCTTTGTTGATTGTTACGCGGGTTATCATCAGATTTTAATGGACGAGGAAGATGCAGAAAAGACGGCATTCGTCACGCCATGGGGAACATACTGTTATCAGGTCATGCTGTTTGGTTTGAAAAATGCTGGGGCAACTTATATGAGGGCAATGACAACAATATTCCATGATATGATACACAAGGAAATCGAGGTGTATGTGGACGATGTGATTGTAAAGTCTAGACAGCAATCTGACCATGTCAGGGATCTGAGAAAGTTCTTCCAAAGGCTTCGCAGGTACAATCTCAAGCTTAATCCTGCAAAATGCACGTTCGGGGTGCCGTCTGGAAAGTTGTTGGGGTTCATAGTCAGCCGCTGGGGTATTGAACTGGATCCATCAAAAATCAAGGCCATCCATGAATTGCCACCTCCGAGGAAGAAGACCGAGGTGATGAGTTTGCTGGGGAGATTGAATTATATCAGCAGGTTCATCGCCCAGCTCACGACAACTTGTGAGCCTATCTTTAAGCTGTTAAAGAAAGACGCTTCGATCAAGTGGACAAATGAATGTCAGGAGGTATTTGATAAGATAAAGGGGTATTTGTCAAATCCACCCGTGTTGGTTCCGCCAGAACCAGGGTGACCTTTGATTCTATATTTAACCGTATTGGAAAATTCGTTCGGCTGTGTATTGGGTCAACATGATATCACTGGAAGGAAGGAGAAGGCCATCTATTACCTCAGCAAGAAGTTCACAACCTACGAGGTTAAGTATACTCATCTTGAAAGGACGTGTTGCGCCCTAACTTGGGTGGCACAGAAGATGAAATACTATTTGTCATCTTATACTACTTACCTCATATCTCGTTTGGATCCGTTAAAGTATATCTTTCAGAAGCCTATGCCCACAGGGAGGCTTGCAAAGTGGCATATCCTGCTCACAGAGTTTGACATTGTCTACGTGACTCAGACTGCGATGAAAGCACAGGCCTTGGCGGACCATCTGGCCAAGAATCTGGTTGATTAAAATTATGAACCTTTGAAGACTTATTTCCCTGATGAAGAGGTGATGCATGTCGAAGAGTTGGAACAAGTCGAGAAGCCAGGATGGAAACGTTTCTTTGACGGGGCTGCAAACATGAAAGGCGTGGGAATAGGAGCGGTGCTTATTTCTGAAACAGGGCAACATTACCCTGTTATAGCTCAGCTTCATTTTTATTGTACGAACAACATGGAAGAATATGAGGCATGTATCTTGGGGTTGAGATTAGCTGTAGATATGGGTGTCCAGGAAGTCTTGGTCAGGGGTGACTCGGACCTACTGGTACACCAAATTCAAGGAAAATGGGAAACACGGGACTTAAAGCTTATACCGTACCGACAATGTTTGCATGAGCTTTGTCAGTGGTTTCAGTCAATAGAATTCAAGCACATTCCAAGGATTCATAATGAAGTGGCTGATGCATTGGCTACTCTGGCATCGATGTTACACCATCCAGATAAGACTTATGTGGACCCTTTGCAGATTCAGGTCCGCGATCAGCACACTTATTGTAATGTGGTAGAAGAGGAACTTGACGGTGAGCCATGGTTTCATGACATCAAGGAATATATCAGGATGGGTGTGTATCTGATACATGCCACAGGTGATCAGAAACGAACAATTCGACGGTTGGCTAGCGGGTTTTTCCTTAGTGGAGGAGTGTTGTACAAAAGAACTCCAGACCTCAGGTTGTTGAGATGCACTGATGCGAGACAGGCCACATCTATCATGATTGAGGTACATTCCGGAGTTTGTGGACCTCATATGAGCGGGTACGTTCTAGCAAAGAAGATTCTCAGAGCAGGTTATTACTGGCTCACTATGGAGCGGGATTGCATTAGATTTGTGCGTAAATGTCATCAGTGCCAAGTGCATGGAGATTTGATTCATTCTCCACCATCCGAATTACATACAATGTCTGCACCATGGCCCTTTGTTGCTTGGGGCATGGATGTCATTGGGCCAATTGAGCCAGCAGTATCAAACGGACACAGGTTTATTCTGGTGGCCATTGATTATTTCACCAAGTGGGTTGAAGCGAAAACTTTCAAATCCGTAACCAAGAAAGCAGTGGTTAATTTTGTGCACTCAAATATCATCTGTCGGTTTGGCATTTCGAAGGTAATCATCACGGACAATGGCGCTAATCTCAATAGTCATTTGATGAAGGAGACATGTGAGCAGTTCAAGATTACTCATCATCATTCTACTCCATACCGCCCTAAGGCAAATGGTGCGGTTGAGGCATCCAATAAGAATATAAAGAAAATACTCCAGAAAATGGTGGAAGGATCTAGACAGTGGCATGAAAAGCTGCCTTTCGCATTGTTGGGATACCGCACCACTGTTCGTACTTCGGTGGGGGAGACTCCTTACTCTTTGGTGTATGGTATAGAAGCAGTGATACCCGCATAAGTGGAAATCCCGTCTCTTCGAATCATTGCGGAGGCTGAGATCGATGATGATGAATGGGTGAAAAGCCACCTTGAGCAGTTGAGTTTGATTGACGAGAAGAGATTGGCATCAGTGTGTCATGGTCAGTTATACTAGCAAAGAATGGTAAGAGCGTACAACAAGAAAGTGCGTCCGAGGAAGTTTGAAGTAGGACAGTTAGTGCTGAGACGTATTTTGCCTCATTGGGTTGAAGCAAAGGGAAGGTTTGCCCCGAACTGGCAGGGGCCATTTGTCGTAACCAGAGTGTTGTCTAATGGTGCATTATATCTGACAGATGTGGAAGGAAAATGTGTAGAAATGGCCATCAATTCCGATGCGGTCAAGAGATACTATGTATGATTTCTTTATTTTGATTGTACTTGTTTGTATTTGGCATATTTTAAAGATTGAAATTACGAAGACATTTTGTTCTGCTATCTAAACACTTTTACCCCTTATCATCCCCTTTGAGCCTTAATTATTTTCTTTCATATCCCTCTTTCGGAATCAATGTCACCATTAAGAAACGTGAGTGCAGAAGAAAGAAAATGAAAATAAGAGGAAAAGAAAGAAAAGTGAAAAAGAAGGAAACAAAGAAGGAAAAGAAAAGAAGAGGAAAATTGAAAGTGAAAAGAAGAAAGAAAAGAAAGGGAAAAGAAAAGAGAATGAAGAAAAGAAAAGAAAAGAAGAGCGGAAAAAACAACAACAACGTAGTCTCTATGACATGAACTACGTTTGACTTGATCCCGAAAGGGTACGTAGGCAGCCTCTCTGAGGTTCAGTTATACCAAAATAAAATCCAAAAGTCCCCAAGCAAGAAACTGGGGCAGAAGTTGTGGTTGTTGTAAGAAATTTATTTTCGAAAGTTGTAATTTTAACCCATTTTGAAATTATTTTGAGCCTTTCATACCCTTTCTTTCTAGCCCCATCCAAAGCCCACATTACGGTCCAAAGAAAGACCTTCTGATCAGTCTTTGAGAAATGACAAGTCAAGCAGGTAAAGGTAATTCATGTCTGGGGCAACACTCTGGTTCAAGCAAGAAAAACAAAAGATAAAAATGAGAGAGTCTTATTGGTGAAAACCTGCACAGGCACCATAAGGCGACGGGAGTTGAGAGAAAGAATAAATGAGAGAGTCTTATTGGTGAAAACCCTCGCAGGCACCTTGAGATGAAAGTGAGTTGAGAAATGATTAATGGAGAAAGGTCTGTTGGTGGAAAATTGTTTTGAGGCACCACAGGACGAACAAGGCTAAGGTTTGGATAAAGTAATCAAGTGATGGAAATTCTGGGGCAACAAAGGGTGGCGATCAAGAGTTGGTTAGTTGGACAGATTGGGCCGATTAGTTCGAAATGCATGTCATGACGATTGGTACCGGTTGTTCCGGTCAGATAAGTTTCGTTCCCCTTTTTTTTTTAGCTGTCATCCAGTTTTGGATTCTTCTTATCCTTAACTCGTAAACTCATTGCATTTTATTTTCTTGGGGGGTTTTATCTGTCTAAAATGTTTCAATGTCAATTTTGTTCAAAGCAAGTGGAAAGGGATTTCAAAACTCACTACCAGATTCCGAAAAGTGTAAAGCGCGATGTGGTCAGCGCATGTCAAAAACAATGTGATGAAAGGTGGAATATAGGGAATCACCGGAAGTGTCACCGGTGGAATGATTGGGAAATGTCGTGGGAAGTGCAAAAGTTCAGAAAAAGGGTCAGAGGTGTGAAACAACAACATGGGTACAGAACACTCAGTTTGTCAAAGTCAGGGGTTTGGAAGTCAGGAAGAAAGGCAAGCGATTCAAGGCCAGTTCGGGAAGCCAGTCGGAACAAAACAATGCAGCAGAAAGATCTCCAACAAGAATGCCACCAACTAACCACCATTTTTGAACTGACAAATTTTCCTTGATTAAAACAGGGGCAGAAAAGTTCGTTTGTTTCAGAGGAACCCTCCGTGGAGAAAGGCAATCAACAAGCAGGTTCAATTTTTGATTTTCAGGGCCCTCCTGGAAAATGGGACCTAGTTTAAAGTTCAAAAATAGCATAATCTAGCATAAATGTATCCCAAAAGAATATAAGTTAGCTTAGAAGTCGAGAAAGGATTCAAGTAGGAGTTTCCGGGACCTTCCTGAATAATGGGACTTAGCTTTAAGATTTCAATTAGATAACAACATTTAGCGTAAACTCTGTTGTAGGGTAGTATAATTCAGACATGAAAGTTGTCACCCTTAAGATAAAATTTGACCTTTGATTTTCAGGGCCCTCCTGGATAATGAGGAGTAGTTTAAAGATCCTCCCAGATAGCAAGATTTAGCAGAAGTCACACTTGTAGAAGATATAACTTGGATTTTAAACCGTCGTTTAGTCAAGAGTTGTCAGGACCCCCCTGAATAATGGGACCTAGCTTTCAAATCCTTAGTAATACTTGGTAATATGGTTTAGTTTTACAATCACATCTGTCCTCATCCACCAAACTGGGGCAGAAAATTTTCTTTGTTTTGTCCATTCGAAGTCAGGAGCCCGCCTGGATAGCATGGGAACATATTTTGAGTTCGGAAGTCAGGAGCCCGCCTGGATAGCAGGGAATACGTTTCAAGTCTAGCAGTCAGGAGCTCGCCTGGAGAGCAGGGAATACATTGCAAGTCAGTAGTCAGGAGCCCGCCTGAAAAGCAGGGAATACATACCAAGTGTGGAAGACAGGAGCCCGCCTGGATAGCATGGGAATACATTTCAAGTGTAGAAGTCAGGAGCCCGCCTGGATAACATGGGAATACATTCAAGCTTGGAAGTCTGGAGCCCGCCTGAAGAATAGGAGAATTCATTTCGAGCTTTGAAGTCGGGAGCTCGCCCGTACAACAAGGGAATACATTCAAGTTCAGCAATTTGAAGAAATGAACAACACCTCAGTTTGTAGTTTGCAATGGAAACAAGGGATTTTACCAAGAAAACACAAGACAACAAGGCAACGAGGAAGTACAACAACAAGTTTGAAGAATTTAGATAGGATTTTGTAAATCATAGGTCATAGTTTAGTTTAGCTTCTTTTATTTTGACATGGTGTAATAAGGAAGGTCAGCAAGCAGTAGCAGCAGCAATCGCAGTTGAAATCATAGCTCCTGGTAGTCCCAGCTACCAGACACTCCCGAACTACACTGACCTGATTCTTGTTTAGCCCAGGATATGTAGGCAACCTCTGAAGCAGGGTGCGGTCAACTTTTTCAAAAAAATGCTTCACATGGAATATGCGAACGGGCAAAAATCGCTCGTTTCCACTCACTTATCTTTGCACGAAAACTCTTCGCGTTTCCGGGAAAAGAGGGGAAGCTGTGAGCACGTGATTTTTTCCCTAATCTAATTATTCCCAAAAAATTCAAACAAAACAATTTCTTTATTTTTACAATTTTTGTGAATTTTGGTGTCACTTTCTGATAGTTGTTTGCATTTTATTTGTGCATGTTAATTCATATGAAAATACAAAAATATACATTTAGGATATAAGTTCATATTTTAGGATTAAGTAGGGGTTAATTTGTTTTGGAACAAAATATAAAAATCACAAAAATAGTCCACTTTGCATTTTAATCGTTTTAATTGTGAATTCACCGTGAAATAGGTTTTAAATAATTTTAGAATTTAATTAATTTAGCTTTGACATCTATTAGGATTTTTATTTTTAATTGTGCATCCTTATAAAATTAGGGAAAAATAAAACAAAAATACAAAATGAAAATGACTAAAAGAATTAAAAGAAAAAAAAAGGAATAAATAAAAGAGGGCTGCTCACAATTGGGCCATTTCAATTAAATTCACCCAGCCCAAAAGAAAAAAAAACAAAACCAAACACACCCCAGAAACTGACCCAGGCCCAATCCCCTATCCGGTCCATTTCAGTGCCCCAAAACGACCCCGTTTAGTGCACGATAGATCCTGGCCGTCTATTGATTGGTAATAGGTCAGTGGTTACTTGAGTTTAGGATGTGTGATTAAGTTTGTTTAGCTAGACCACGGCTGTTTGGTTAAGTTAACAGGGTTGGGGTAGGTTAATGATTTCAAGGTTAAGTTAAGGGTAATTGGGGTAATTCAAGGGTAGGAAATCTTACAAGTGGATGAATAATAACTCTCTAGAACATTCTATATGGGGTCCTAAACAGATTTTCAGGAAGTTTTAGAGTATTAGCTTGAGCAATAAGTTAGGAAATGAGGGAGTAACCAGATAAAGAGTAAAATAAAAGAGGGACTAATTTGATAAATTTGGGATCTGAGGGTTGCCCTCATTGGGGCCTATAAATGGCAGCCTATCTTCCTTAATTGGGAGAGTTTTGGAACCCAAAAATTCCCCCAAAAAGCATTCTCTCAACTCTTCAGATCTGAAATAGATATTCAAAAGTCAAAAAGCCAAAAACAATAGAAAATGATAAAAAAAACTGTGCTGTTCAAGTCCTCTTAGTTTAATTTCGAGTCCTGGGGGGTTAATTTGCATTTTCCTAGTTAGTTGCTAGCCAGTGGAAATTTCAGAAAGGTTTTTTGTTTGATTTCATATAGTTTTTTTGGTTTCGATCAGTTCATTTTGGTCATTACTGGATGCTGAATTGCTGAGATGCTTTCCTGATTTCTGTGAAACTATTTTGGTTCAAAATCACTCGATTGTTGTTGTGTTTGACCGGTTGAATTCTAGTAATTGTTGGTTGCTGCTGATTTCTCCTTGTTTCTGTCTGATTCAATTCCAGGTACACTTTCAAGCCTGTTTTGATGTAATCTCACCAAACGAAAATGGAAACGAAATCACCACTTGATACTTGTTGAAGTTTGCTGTGTGTTGTTAGTTCAATTTGCTGCAATTAGTTTAGGATCTCATTTTGGATAAACTCCTTATTTTAGCTTATTTGTAGTGGACTGTTAAGCTATTCATGTATAATGGGCTGATCGAACTATCAAATTTGTAATTATTCATTAGCCCTATCAGATTAATTTCATTTCGAATAGACATGATTTGAAATCAAAAGATAATTGAAACAGGAGAAAGGATGTTGAGATTTGTAGGCCTCGTTTGTTCTATTAACTGGAGACTGGATTGTATTTAGACTAATTTGGACTATTGTGATCATCAGTTGGCATTAGTCCATTAACTAGCTTAGGGATTTTGTGTTTTGAGAGTTATAGTTATTTTAGTTCATGTGTTTGAGCTAGCCTCAATAGTTTATTGTTGAGATTTGGTTTGGAAATTTGAGTTGGTAATTGAGTTGCCATTACTGTTGCTAAGGTCGAATTTATAGGATACTCATAATTGGAAATTTCAAACTGAGTAGTAACGTTGATTAGAACCACTTGAATCAATCTGAGAGTGTTTCGTTGCCTTTGTGCTATTGTGCCCAATTTGTTCACCTCTGGTAATGAATCCACTAGTAACGTGTAAAGTAATTATCCAGTGCTTCATTGATTCAAGTAAACATGGGCTTTTCTTATTTTAAATGGCTGAACACTTCGACTAATTGGAGGGCTTTCGGTGAGTGTTACTCAACTCGCATTATGACTGGGTTTGGGACTCTGTGCCTTCATAGACAACCTTCATTGGTCCAAATTGGAGGACCTAAATAACTGAAAATAGCTGCTTCTATTCATTTACAATACTATTTTGAATATTTTATGTTACAGATTAAGGCCCTTTTCTTCATTTTTAGAGACAAATAAAGTAAAAAATGTAGTCATTTTAGGATTTCCTTGTAAATAAAATATGAGATGAGCCTCGCCAAATGTAAAGTAGATTGAGGGGCCCTCAATAAATTTTATATTAAAATACTTAGAACTCGGGATGGGCCGTTTAGTGAATTTCACGGCCTTCCCCAAAGACAATAACGCATTAGCCTCTTTAAGCGCGATTTTAATAAAATTATCTTCCTAAACTCGGGTGCGCATTTATGTGATCCAAATCCGAATCTCAACGAAGTCGAAATATGTCAACAACCACGGGTGCATTGATGTGACGTGGTTCGAGACGTATTTTCACGACGCTGCAATTCTCGTTAAAATAATAATAAAGCGATTTAAAATTAAAAAGCACATAAGCTAGAAAATGTTTTGAAATCAGATAAAATCAAAAACAACAATTGAGCGACCGTGCTAGAACCACGGAACCCGGGAATGCCTAACACCTTCTCCCGGATTAACAGAATTCCTTACTCGGATTTCTGGTTCGCGGACTGTTAACAGAGTCATAGTTTTCCTTGGTTCGTGATGCAACCGGTGACTTGGGACACCATTAATCTCCCAAGTGGCGACTCTGAATAATTAATAATTAAATCTCGTTCTGATTGTCCTTTAATTGGAAAAACTCCTTTATGCCCTTGCGGGTGTAGGTGAAAAAGGAGGTGTGACAGTAGTGTACATCCAGATTACTGTCTGTTAAGAGCAAACTTAATTTAGATTTGGTTTGATCCTAGAAATGTTGGTTTCCTTCAATATGTGACGCTTTATACTTCACATAATATGTACTATTATTGTTGTTACTCTATCCGTCTCAATTTTTGTGTCAGTCTTTCTATTTTAGAACATTCAAAAATGTTTGACACCATTATATATATACAGCTTTCCAACTTTCAAGAATTTGAATATATTAGACTCGGCTTAATTCCCAAATAGGCACTAACATTATGCTTAAACCGAAACCGTACCGAACCAAAATAATAAATACCGAATCGTTTCGAAATAATTTGGTACGGTATTTGGTATGTACAATTGATAAACCGAATATCGAAATACCGAACCAAATTTTTTAAATACCGAATCGAAATACCGAATGCCCACCCCTAGCAAGACCCTTTGGTCATTTGGTTACCGAAATTAGAATTCTAATCTCAATATTTGGGATTTATCTCTTGATTGATTTTTGAAGAGAATGTGAATTCCAAAACAATGTTTCTTCTGTATCTCGTGTGTATACAATAAGCCTCCTTTTATTCAGAGAAAGCCAACTCGAGTAATTATCTTAAGTCTATTGTTTAGTTTAAAAGTATACTTTTTCTTTACCCAATACACATAAACGTGTATTTGGCACTTGCAGACAACAATATAAAAAACATAAAAGCTAGTTACTTTTGTTTGTCCCTAGCTACTTTATTGTCCATTATCTTGGGACCAACACTCTCCCCCCCCCAAGTTGGAGGGGGAAGAAATCACCCCCAAGTTGCCCAAGAGATTATGATGACGAGGTCCTGGGAGTGATTTTGTGAAGAGATCCGCCAGTTGAGACGAAGATCGAACAAAAGAGAGGAAAATCAAACCAGACAAGAACTATTGTCGGACAAAATGGCAATCCAACTCAACGTGTTTTGTCCGTTCATGAAATACGGGATTTTTATCTATATGTATTGTTGCTTGGCTATTTGAGTGTAAAGGAACCGGAAGGGTTACAGGAATAGATAGATCTTCAAAGAGACGGACCAGCCAAGTAAGTTTTGCAACCACTCGTTGCATTGAGCGATATTTAGCCTCAGCAAAACTTAGAGAAATTGAGCTCTGTTTCTTAGATTTCCATGAAATCGGCGAAGCTCCAAGTGAGATATAAAAGCTGCTTACTGATTTGCGCGAGTCCAGGCAAGTCGCCCAATCCTAATCACAAAATGCCAAGAGCTAAAAAGAGGATGAAGATGACATAAAAATACCAAATCCAGGATCCTTCAACAAATATCGAAGCACGCGATAGGCAGCATTGTCACACCTCCTTTTTTCCTACACCCCCCGGAAGGGAGTATATATAAGGGAGTTTTTCCAATTTAAGTGATAATCGAAACGAGATTATTTTATTTAAAATTCAGAGTCGCCACTTGGGAGATTTATGTTGTCCCAAGTCACTGGTTTAAAATCCTGAATCGAGGAAAAGTTGACTCTGTAATACAGTCCGCGAACCAGAAATCCGAGTAAGGAATTCCGTTAACCCGGGAGAAGGTGTTAGGCATTCCTGAGTTCCGTGGTTCTAGCACGGCCGCTCAACTGTTATAATTGGCCTATTTACTTTATTTTAATACATGTTTTAGCCTATGGTGCAATTTTAACTTTTATAACCGCTTTTGTTCAATTAATTTTTAAGAAAAATTCAACGTTATCAAAAATACGTCTTGAACCACGTCACATAAATGCACCCATGGTCCGCAACATATTTTATCTAACATTGTTGAGATTTGAATTTGGGTCACATAAATGCGCACCCAAATTTAGGAAGGTAATTATTAAAATACGCGCCCAAAGCAACTACACCTTTTCAAGTTCGCGAGGGCCATGAAAATTCAACTAAATAGCACGCCTCGATTTCTAAGGATTAAAATATGCAAAATCAATGACATGAGGGCTGTGCATTTTTAGGTTTTGTTTGGCACGATACGCCTCAAATTTTTTCAAAGGGTTTATTATTCGGAGTTGTTATAATCGGGTCACATGAAATGCACCCCCGAATTTCTTATCCACCAGCTTCTATCACTTAATTCGACAAAGCATCCAACATTCAACATTCGTAATTTGTCATCCCATGTATACAACAAATTGATTTACCAACAAGAATCTGAGCAGCTCCTTAATCTAATAATCTAATAATAAATGGCAAAACAACTAATAATCTAGTGATAAGCAAACAACACTTGACGATATAAACTTAAAAAAGATAACAAATATATTACTACTACTTACACGACAAGAAGTTAAAGCGAGAAAACAAAACTGATGCAACGAAAATGTATCGAGAATACTCACAGATGAACCACAAAGAAAATATGTCACGAGTTGCTCTTCGGCTAATAAGAACAAACTCTGATTTGTTTACAACAACGTCGAGTTTCAACAGCTCGAACTCGACGAAAAAAATGGACAGTGATAACCATAGATCGGAACCAATCATACGACAACCTCCACATGACTCAAACTCACAAAAGACTCCAGACTTCAGTTAAACATCCATGTTTCAGAAACTAAGAATCAAATCAAGGACGAGGCATACAAAACATTTATTTTTGTACTGTTTTTCGACTTTCTAAAATCTCAAACCTGACTTACGCTCGTTCCCTCGCTCTATTCGTGTGCGTGACTGTATGTGTGCTCGATCTGATGGGGTTTGCTATTGTTTCGACGAGTTCTGTGAGGAGGGAACGACTGGTTCACCGGCGATTGCGACAGCGTGAAAGAGTGGAGGAGTTCCGGCGTTTTTACATGGTGTGGCTGGATCTTTTTGGTCTTAAGGTGCTAGGGTTGGTCTTATGTCTTCATGAGGAAGATGAAGATCTTCAGCCTTTCCTCTTTCGAAAAATGGCACCTGGATTTCCTTGGTTCAAAAATGGCTGAAGATATCGTTGGGGTTCCGATGGAGAAGACGACCAGTGGAAGGGTCCTGCATTGTGAAAAAGCTGCGCAGTTTTTCTTCCTTTCAGCGTTCTCTTTTCGGGTGGGTGGCTAATTTCCGGCGAGCCTTGGTGGTGGCCGGAGTGGTCGAAGGAGATGATATCAGGGGTCATTTGTGTATCTAGGTTCAGTCCAAAAATCCAAGAGAAACAACTGACTTCTCACCCTGTTCGGTTCTAATGTCTTCTTTCTTCGTTCTTCATGAAGAAGAAGAAGTTAAGGGGGTCGTTTGGGTATAGGGTGGTTCAAAGAAGACGATGACGGGGGGGGGGGGGGGTCTTTCCTTGCGCAGCTTTTTTCAGCTTTTTTGTTGTTCTCCCAGATTTTTACGTTAGGTCCTTCTTATATTGTAGAGTCTAGGTCTAGATAGTTGTAGGGTTTTTAGGTTAAGGGGTATGGGCCTAGGAATTCTGGGCTTGGGAAATATGGGCTAGGTCCAAAATTAGGCCTAAAAATGGGTTGCTAGAGCCCAAACTTTATTCTTTCCCTGTGAACGAGATTAAAAATACGGTCCCATTTATTAATTAATCATACTATTCAAATAATTACTAAAATAAGACTAACCATTAAAACAAACCTATTTTTGGTATTTTCAAATATCATATTCAAATAAAAATACGATACTATTTTTGTATATATATATATATATATATTAAAGATTTTTTTTAGATTAAAAATGACTACAAAATATTAATGAACCTCTTTTTGTGATTTTTTGTTTTCTTATAATAAAATAAAGTAAAAGAGTCAAAATTACTTAAAATATCTATATTATGCCTAAATTAAATATTTACGCGCTAAAATATGAAAAATCTTGGGGAGGGTCAAAAATCACATGTCTACAGCTGCCCTCTTTGACTGAAAACGCAAAGAGTTTTCAGACAAAAAATGACTAGACAGGTTTTTTGACCCGACCCTTATTTGGAGAGACTAAAACTAAGAGAGAGGGGAATGTGACCGAGCCCTGGGATCTGAGCTAGCTACATATCCTTGGCTGTAAAGGAATCAGGCCACATGTAGTTCAGAGATGGGTGAGATGACGGAGTATGCCGAGGTGGAGATCCGATCGAGGTGCCGTTCCGCCGAGGTTCCGGTCCGCGGTTCCTGTTATTACATCAAAAATCAACTGAAAAAGATTAACTAGGCCTTTCAACTACGAGTTACAAGATTCCTATCTATAAGTCTTCTGAAGCTTGATCTTGAGTCTTGAATGGTTCTTCATGCAGACTTTAGATTTGAACCTTGGCGCTTGTTAGCTGCAGGTGCTAGCTCGTTCTTCTTCAGCTTTTGGATCAAGACCGAACATGTAGTGCTTGTGATTTCCACCATGTCTTAAGTAGTTCACATCTTCCATCAACTTCTGCATTTGGATTCACTTCTTTCCTTTCTCTCTTTTTCTTTATTGTGACTAACTTCTGTTGGTCACCTCGGACTGTTGACTCGCATTCTTGCCGTGAGATTCTTTGGTTGCTGACTTGAATTGTAATTTGAGATGTTTTCCCTTTCTCCAGGTGAACGCCTGACTACTGAACTTGAATTATATTCCCATGCTTTCCAAGAGGGCTCCTGATTGCTAAACTTGAATGTATTCCATAATCTCCAGGAGGGCTCCTGATTGCTAAACTTGAATGTATTCCCTACTCTCCAGGCGGGCTCCTGACTGCTAACTTGAAATGTATTCCCTGCTCTCCAGGCGGGCTCCTGACTTCAACAAAATAGACAAAAACAAAGAAAATTTTCTGCCCCCGTTTGGGTATCTGGGCACGTATGTAAGTGTAAAATGAATCACATTACCAAATATCAAT